>NC_139638.1:6569570-6729570 GCF_964638095.1 Poromitra crassiceps | reverse complement strand
TGTCACTTCGGCTGCATCTCCACATTAATCTGTGTGTGTGTGTGTGTGTGTGTGTGGGGGGGGGGGGCGGAGAGGAGATAGGAGGTCCAAAGAGCTGTAAAAGCCACAGGCTGTGGTTTCTCTGGGTTGTTGACAGTAAACCCTAACTAGAACGGGCTAAATTTGCTGAAGCAAATTTGATTGTGCTTGCTCCCTCGTGATGCTCCGCCCCCCTTGCACCGCCCCTGCCTTAGACCCCGCCCTCCCATCCACTATCAATACAGCCCTAATCGGCAATGTGTAGCTAGGAAGTGTTTAGGCCGTTGCAAGGGTGTATTAACTGGATGCTATGGTGTTTTCGGCTCATCGGTATAGGGCATTCGTAGATCGTTGCTAGGGTGTACTAAGTAGTGTGTAAGTAGTTGTGGGCGGGAAATGGGCGGGCCTTTGTGAGTACAAGCGGGAGGAGCCAAGGAAACCAGGGCAGAAAGAATTTTGATCGTAGAAGCTACGGTTCCAAACTTACAAACCAAAACGTAAAGAGGGCAGCTATAGTGCCACCGTGAGGTCAATTGGTATATTTTTTTAGGCCAGATTAGAAGAGTACTCTATGAACCTATGTACCCAATTTGGGAACAGTCGCTCTTACAGTTTGTGAGATACAGCTACTGAATGCTGCTATAGCGCCCCCTATAGGCGAAATGACACAATTTTATTTTTATCAGCTCAGAGTACATATGTGCATACCTGGACCAAGTTTGGTTCGGATCGGACAATGTGGTCCGGAGTTATGGCGGTTTTTGTGAAGTAGGCCCCACCCACCCCCGCCCCCTACAGGCCAAATGACACTTTCTTTTCTGAAATCAGCTCAGAAGTGTCAAGTGTCAATACAAGAAGGAAGGCTGGCCATAATTCCAATGAATCAGCACTTCCTGCTGCCCTTCAAAATAAAACAATTTAGAAGGTACAGGCACTGAATGCTGCTATAGCGCCCCCTAGAGGCGAAATGACACAATATTTGTCCTATAGGCTCAGAGTACATCCGTCCACACCTGTACCAATTTTGGTTAGCATCGGACGATCTTTGTGAAATAGGCCCCACCCACAGAACTTTGGAGGTCAATTATATCGCAACGGTGCGGAATTTAAAAAAAAAACGCAAAATAAGTTTTGTGCGGGACAGTCCACACACGCTCTGTGATGTGGTTTGGTGAAGATCGGGCAAAATTTGAAGGAGAAATAGGGAAAAAAACGCTTTTTGACAAAATTCAAAATGGCGGAAAATCTAGTTAGACGGAAATGGGCGGGGCCTATATCAGCAGATGCGGAATGGCCCAAGGAATCCAGGGAAAAAATAATTTTGAATGTAGCCCTTACGGTTCAAAAGTTATGGACCAAAACGTAAGGATGGCTGTTATAGCGCCACCATCTGGTCAAATAGTGTAATTTTCCCGCACAGAGTAAAAGGTGACGCTGTAAACCTACCTACAAAGTTTGGTAATTGCAGGTCATACGGTGTCTGAGCTAGAGCTAATTTAAAGCCAACGATTTCGAAACCCCATTCAAGTGAATGGGGAAAAATCGTACGTTAACGCCAATATCGCGAAAACCGGCGAACGAAACCCTTAGCAATCCAAATGCACACGATTCCTCAATGAGCCGCACGTTTTGATGTCTCCCATGTCTGTGTAGTGTGAAAACTGTAGGAGAAATGGCTAACACAACTTTTGACCAGAAAGAAAACAGAATAATAAACTAGAACGGGTTAAATTTGCTGAAGCAAATTTGATTGTGCTTGCTCCCGCGTGACGCTCCGCCCCCCTTGCACCGCCCCTGCCTTAGACCCCGCCCTCCCATCCAGTATCAATACAGCCCCAATCGGCAATGTGTAGCTAGGACGTGTTTAGGCCGTTGCAAGGGTGTATTAACTGGATGCTATGGTGTTTTCGGCTCATCGGTATAGGGCATTCGTAGATCGTTGCTAGGGTGTACTAAGTATTTGTGGGCGGGAAATGGGCAGGCCTTTGTGAGTACAAGCGGGAGGAGCCAAGAAAACCAGGGCAGAAATAATTTTGATCGTAGAAGCTATGGTTCCAAACTTACAAACCAAAACGTAAAGAGGGCAGCTATAGTGCCACTGTGAGGTCAATTGGTATAATTTTTTAGGCCAGATTAGAAGAGTACTCTATGAACCTATGTACCCAATTTGGGAACAGTCGCTCTTACAGTTTGTGAGATACAGTTACTGAATGCTGCTATAGCGCCCCCTATAGGCGAAATGACACAATTGTATTTTTATCAGCTCAGAGTACATATGTGCATACCTGGACCAAGTTTGGTTCGGATCAGACAATGTGGTCCGGAGTTATGGCGGTTTTTGTGAAGTAGGCCCCACCCACCCCTGCCCCCTACAGGCCAAATGACACTTTATTTTCTGAAATCAGCTCAGAAGTGTCAAGTGTCAATACAAGAAGGAAGGCTGGCCATAATTCCAATGAATCAGCACTTCCTGCCGCCCTTCAAAATAAACCAATTTAGAAGGTACAGGTACTGGTACTGAATGCTGCTATAGCGCCCCCTAGAGGCGAAATGACACAATATTTGTCCTATAGGCTCAGAGTACATCCGTCCACACCTGTACCAAGTTTGGTTAGCATTGGACGATCTTTGTGAAATAGGCCCCACCCACAGAACTTTGGAAGTCCATTATATCGCAACGGGGCGGAATAAAAAAAAAAACGCAAAATAAGTTTTGTGCGGGACAGTCCACACACGCTCTGTGATGTGGTTTGGTGAAGATCGGGCAAAATTTGAAGGAGAAATAGCGAAAAAACACTTTTCGACAAAATTCAAAATGGCGGAAAATCTAGTTAGACAGAAATGGGCGGGGCCTATATCAGCAGATGCGGAATGACCCAAGGAATCCAGGGAAAAAAGAATTTTGAATGTAGCCCTTACGGTTCAAAAGTTATGGACCAAAAGGTAAGGATGGCTGTTATAGCGCCACCATCTGGTCAAATAGTGTAATTTTCCTGCACAGAGTAAAAGGTGACGCTGTAAACCTACCTACAAAGTTTGGTAATGGCAGGTCATACGGTGTCTGAGCTAGAGCTAATTTAATGCCAACGATTTCGAAACCCCATTCAAGTGAATGGGGAAAAATCGTACGTTAACGCCAATATCGCGAAAACCGGCGAACGAAACCCTTAGCAATCCAAATGCACACGATTCCTCAATGAGCCGCACGTTTTGATGTCTCCCATGTCTGTGTAGTGTGAAAACTGTAGGAGAAATGGCTAACACAACTTTTGACCAGAAAGAAAACAGAATAATAAACTAGAACGGGCTAAATTTGCTGAAGCAAATTTGATTGTGCTTGCTCCCGCGTGACGCTCCGCCCCCCTTGCACCGCCCCTGCCTTAGAACCGCCCTCCCATCCAGTATCAATACAGCCCCAATCGGCAATGTGTAGCTAGGACGTGTTTAGGGCGTTGCAAGGGTGTATTAACTGGATGCTATGGTGTTTTCGGCTCATCGGTATAGGGCATTCGTAGATCGTTGCTAGGGTGTACTAAGTATTTGTGGGCGGGAAATGGGCGGGCCTTTGTGAGTACAAGCGGGAGGAGCCAAGAAAACCAGGGCAGAAATAATTTTGATCGTAGAAGCTATGGTTCCAAACTTACAAACCAAAACGTAAAGAGGGCAGCTATAGTGCCACTGTGAGGTCAATTGGTATAATTTTTTAGGCCAGATTAGAAGAGTACTCTATGAACCTATGTACCCAATTTGGGAACAGTCGCTCTTACAGTTTGTGAGATACAGTTACTGAATGCTGCTATAGCGCCCCCTATAGGCGAAATGACACAATTGTATTTTTATCAGCTCAGAGTACATATGTGCATACCTGGACCAAGTTTGGTTCGGATCAGACAATGTGGTCCGGAGTTATGGCGGTTTTTGTGAAGTAGGCCCCACCCACCCCTGCCCCCTACAGGCCAAATGACACTTTCTTTTCTGAAATCAGCTCAGAAGTGTCAAGTGTCAATACAAGAAGGAAGGCTGGCCATAATTCCAATGAATCAGCACTTCCTGCCGCCCTTCAAAATAAACCAATTTAGAAGGTACAGGTACTGGTACTGAATGCTGCTATAGCGCCCCCTAGAGGCGAAATTACACAATATTTGTCCTATAGGCTCAGAGTACATCCGTCCACACCTGTACCAAGTTTGGTTAGCATCGGACGATCTTTGTGAAATAGGCCCCACCCACGGAATTTTGGAAGTCGATTATATCGCAACGGTGCAGAATAAAAAAAAAACGCAAAATAAGTTTTGTGCGGGACAGTCCACACACGCTCTGTGATGTGGTTTGGTGAAGATCGGGCAAAATTTGAAGGAGAAATAGCGAAAAAAACGCTTTTCGACAAAATTCAAAATGGTGGAAAATCTAGTTAGACGGAAATGGGCGGGGCCTATATCAGCAGATGCGGAATGACCCAAGGAATCCAGGGAAAAAATAATTTTGAATGTAGACCTTACGGTTCAAAAGTTATGGACCAAAACGTAAGGGTGGCTGTTATAGCGCCACCATCTGGTCAAATAGTGTAATTTTCCCGCACATAGTAAAAGGTGACTGTAAACCTACCTACAAAGTTTGGTAAAAGCAGGTCATACGGTGTCTGAGCTAGAGCTAATTTAATGGCAACGATTTTGAAACCCCATTCAAGTGAATGGGAAAAAAAATCGTACGTTAACGCCAATATCGCGAAAACCGGCGAACGAAACCCTTAGCAATCCAAATGCACACGATTCCTCAATGAGCCGCACGTTTTGATGTCTCCCATGTCTGTGTAGGGTGAAAACTGTAGGAGAAATGGCGAACACAACTTTTGACCAGAAGAAAACAGAATAATAAAGAAGTATGAGAGATTCTAAGATTGTGCTTGCCTATCTGCAAGCACAATAATAATATTAAGTATGAGAGATTCTAAGATTGTGCTTGCCTATCTGCAAGCACAATAATTATTGCTTTTATCTCGGAAACGGAAGGTGCGATCCTGATTCCGGGCCTTGTTCAGCTAATTTTCCACCCCGAGTCCAACGCCGCCATCCGTGAGTCTCTACGAGTTACGGTTGCGGAGATACGTTGCTGTAGCGCCCCCCATAGGCAAACAATAGCGCCCCCTACACGCCAAATGACACTTTCTTTTCTGAAATCAGCTCAGAAGTGTCAAGTGTCAATACAAGAAGGAAGGCTGGCCATAATTCCAATGAATCAGCACTTCCTGCCGCCCTTCAAAATAAAACAATTTAGAAGGTACAGGTACTGAATGCTGCTATAGCGCCCCCTAAAGCCGAAATGGCACAATATTTGTCCTATAGGCTCAGAGTACATCCGTCCACACCTGTACCAAGTTTGGTTAGCATCGGACGATCTTTGTGAAATTAGGCCCACCCACAGAACTTTGGAAGTCCATTATATCGCAACGGTGCAGAATAAAAAAAAACTGCAAAATAAGTTTTGTGCGGGACAGTCCACACACGCTCTGTGATGTGGTTTGGTGAAGATCGGGCAAAATTTGAAGGAGAAATAGCGAAAAAACGCTTTTCGACAAAATTCAAAATGGCGGAAAATCTAGTTAGACGGAAATGGGCGAAGCCTGTATCAGCAAATGCGGAATGACCCAAGGAATCCAGGGATTTTTTTTTTTTTAATGTAGCCCTTACGGTTCAAAAGTTATGGACCAAAACGTAAGGGTGGCTGTTATAGCGCCACCATCTGGTCAAATAGTGTAATTTTGCCGCACATAGTAAAAGGTGACTCTGTAAACCTACCTACAAAGTTTGGTAATAGCAGGTCATACGGTGTCTGAGCTAGAGCTAATTTAATGGCAACGATTTTGAAACCCCATTCAAGTGAATGGGGAAAAAAATCGCACGTTAACGCCAATATCGCGAAAACCGGCGAACGAAACCCTTAGCAATACAAATGCACACGATTCCTCAATGAGCCGCACGTTTTGATGTCTCCCATGTCTGTGTAGTGTGAAAACTGTAGGAGAAATGGCGAACACAACTTTTGGATAGAAGAAAAATAATAATATTAAGTATGAGAGATTCTAAGATTGTGCTTGCCTATCTGCAAGCACAATAATTATTGCTTTTATCTCGGAAACGGAAGGTGCGATCCTGATTCCGGGCCTCGTTCAGCTAATTTTCCACCCCGAGTCCAACGCCGCCATCCGTGAGTCTCTACGAGTTACGGTTGCGGAGATACGTTGCTGTAGCGCCCTCCATAGGCAAACAATAGCGCCCCCTACACGCCAAATGACACTTTCTTTTCTGAAATCAGCTCAGAAGTGTCAAGTGTCAATACAAGTAGGAAGGCTGGCCATAATTCCAATGAATCAGCACTTCCTGCCGCCCTTCAAAATAAAACAATTTAGAAGGTACAGGTACTGAATGCTGCTATAGCGCCCCCTAAAGCTGAAATGGCACAATATTTGTCCTATAGGCTCAGAGTACATCCGTCCACACCTGTACCAAGTTTGGTTAGCATCGGACGATCTTTGTGAAATAGGCCCCACCCACAGAACTTTGGGAGTCCATTATATCGCAACGGTGCGGAATAAAAAAAAACTGCAAAATAAGTTTTGTGCGGGACAGTCCACACACGCTCTGTGCTGTGGTTTGGTGAAGATCGGGCAAAATTTGAAGGAGAAATAGCGAAAAAACGCTTTTCGACAAAATTCAAAATGGCGGAAAATCTAGTTAGACGGAAATGGGCGGGGCCTATATCAGCAGATGCGGAATGACCCAAGGAACCCAGGGAAAAAAGAATTTTGAATGTAGCCCTTACGGTTCAAAAGTTATGGACCAAAACGTAAGGGTGGCTGTAATAGCGCCACCATCTGGTCAAATAGTGTAATTTTGCCGCACATAGTAAAAGGTGACTCTGTAAACCTACCTACAAAGTTTGGTAATAGCAGGTCATACGGTGTCTGAGCTAGAGCTAATTTAATGGCAACGATTTTGAAACCCCATTCAAGTGAATGGGGAAAAAAATCGTACGTTAACGCCAATATCGCGAAAACCGGCGACGAAACCCTTAGCAATACAAATGCACACGATTCCTCAATGAGCCGCACATTTTGATGTCTCCCATGTCTGTGTAGTGTGAAAACTGTAGGAGAAATGGCGAACACAACTTTTGGATAGAAGAAAAATAACTAGAACGGGCTAAATTTGCTGAAGCAAATTTGATTGTGCTTGCCCCCCCGTGATGCTCCGCCCCCCTTGCACCGCCCCTGCCTTAGAACCCGCCCTCCCATCCAGTATCAATACAGCCCCAATCGGCAATGTGTAGCTAGGACGTGTTTAGGCCGTTGCAAGGCTGTATTAACTGGATGCTATGATGTTTTCGGCTCATCGGTATAGGGCATTCGTAGATCGTTGCTAGGGTGTACTAAGTAGTTGTGGGTGGGAAATGGGCGGGCCTTTGTGAGTACAAGCGGGAGGAGCCAAGGAAACTAGGGCAGAAAGAATTTTGATCGTAGAAGCTATGGTTCCAAACTTACAAACCAAAACGTAAAGAGGGCAGCTATAGCGCCACCGTGAGGTCAATTGGTATAATTTTTTAGACCAGATTAGAAGAGTACTCTATGAACCTATGTACCCAATTTGGGAACAGTCGCTCTTACAGTTTGTGAGATACAGCTACTGAATGCTGCTATAGCGCCCCCTATAGGCGAAATGACACAATTTTATGTTTATCAGCTCAGAGTACATATGTGCATTGTGCATACCTGGACCAAGTTTGGTTCGGATCAGACAATGTGGTCCGGAGTTATGGTGGTTTTTGTGAAGTAGGCCCCACCCACCCCCGCCCCCTACAGGCCAAATGACACTTTCTTTTCTGAAATCAGCTCAGAAGTGTCAAGTGTCATACAAGAAAGAAGGCTGGCCATAATTCCAATGAATCAGCACTTCCTGCCGCCCTTCAAAATAAACCAATTTAGAAGGTACAGGTACTGAATGCTGCTATAGCGCCCACTAGAGGCGAAATGACAAAATATTTGTCCTATAGGCTCAGAGTACATCCGTCCACACCTGTACCAAGTTTGGTTAGCATCGGACGATCTTTGTGAAATAGGCCCCACCCACAGAACTTTGGAGGTCGATTATATCGCAACGGTGCAGAATTTCAAAAAAACGCAAAATAAGTTTTGTGCGGGACAGTCCACACACGCTCTGTGATGTGGTTTGGTGAAGATCGGGCAAAATTTGAAGGAGAAATAGCGAAAAAACGCTTTTCGACAAAATTCAAAATGGCGGAAAATCTAGTTAGACGGAAATGGGCGGGGCCTATATCAGCAGATGCGGAATGGCCCAAGGAATCCAGGGAAAAAAGAATTTTGAATGTAGCCCTTACGGTTCAAAAGTTATGGACCAAAACGTAAGGACGGCTGTTATAGCGCCACCATCTGGTCAAATAGTGGAATTTTCCCGCACAGAGTAAAAGGTGACTCTGTAAACCTACCTACAAAGTTTGGTAATAGCAGGTCATACGGTGTCTGAGCTAGAGCTAATTTAATGCCAACGATTTCGAAACCCCATTCAAGTGAATGGGGAAAAAAATTGTACGTTAACGCCAATATCGCGAAAACCGGCGAACGAAACTCTTAGCAATCCAAATGCACACGATTCCTCAATGAGCCGCACGTTTTGATGTCTCCCATGTCTGTGTAGTGTGAAAACTGTAGGAGAAATGGTGAAGCAAACTTTTGGATAGAAGAAAAATAATAAAAACTAGAACGGGCTAAATTTGCTGAAGCAAATTTGATTGTGCTTGCTCCCGCGTGACGCTCCGCCCCCCTTGCACCGCCCCTGCCTTAGACCCCACCCTCCCATCCAGTATAAATACAGCCTCAATCGGCACTGTGTAGCTCAGACGTGTTTAGGCGGTTGCCAGGGTGTATTAACTGGTTGCTAGGGTGTTTTTGGCTGATCACTATAGGGTGTTCGTAGATCGTTGCTAGGGTGTACTAATTCGTTTTGGGCATGAAATGGGCGGGCCTTTGTGAGTACAAGCGGGAGGAGCCAAGGAAACCAGGGCAGAAAGAATTTTGATCGTAGAAGCTACGGTTCCAAACTTACGAACCAAAACGTAAAGAGGGCAGCTATAGCGCCACCGTGAGGTCAATCGATATAATTTTTTAGGCCAGATTAGAAGAGTACTCTATGAACCTATGTATCAGATGTTAGTTAACACCCCCAAGTTTATACAAACCACAAAAGCCAATCAAAACCGATTTTCACAGTATGGGACCTTTAATTTAATGCATTTTTTTTGTCTACATCATTCTCTCTACCCAACATTCAACACTCCTGCTCAGAGTTGCTCTTAAGCTCTATTTATCTGGTCAAATCTCACCGGATCCTGTTTCCAGTACACTTTTAGCATTTGGTTTTTAGCAGAGAAGAGGTGGAGCTGCTCAAAACATACGGCATGCATATTAGAGCGAGACCATGAGTGATATACCCCTTGTGATACAAGTATAGGTGTGTCTGATGTCTACATAATAGCGTGCGTGCGTCAAGTCAAGTGTCAATACAAGAAGGAAGGCTGGCCATAATTCCAATGAATCAGCACTTCCTGCCGCCCTTCAAAATAAAACTATTTAGAAGGGACAGGTTCTGAATGCTGCTATAGCGCCCTCTAAAGGCGAAATGACACAATATTTGTCCTATATGCTCAGAGTACATCCTTCCACACCTGGACCAAGTTTGGTTCGCATCGGACGATTTTTGTGAAATAGGCCCCACCCACAGAACTTTGGAGGTCGATTATATCGCAACGGTGCGGAATTTAAAAAAAAAAGCAAAATAAGTTTTGTGCGGGACAGTCCACACACGCTCTGTGATGTGGTTTGGTGAAGATCGGGCAAAATTTGAAGGAGAAATAGCGAAAAAACGCTTTTCGACAAAATTCAAAATGGTGGAAAATCTGGTTAGACGGAAATGGGCGGGGCCTATATCAGCAGATGCAGAATGACCCAAGGAATCCAGGGAAAAAAGAATTTTGAATGTAGCCCTTACGGTTCAAAAGTTATGGACCAAAACGTAAGGAATGCTGCTATAGCGCCCCCTAGAGGCGAAATGACACAATATTTGTCATATAGGCTCAGAGTACATCCGTCCACACCTGTACCAAGTTTGGTTAGCATCTGACGATCTTTGTGAAATAGGCCCCACCCACAGAACTTTGGAGGTCGATTATATGGCAACGGTGCGGAATTTAAAAAAAACGCAAAATAAGTTTTGTGCGGGACAGTCCACACACGCTCTGTGATGTGGTTTGGTGAAGATCGGGCAAAATTTGAAGGAGAAATAGCGAAAAAACGCTTTTCGACAAAATTAAAAATGGCGGAAAATCTAGTTAGACGGAAATGGGCGGGGCCTATATCAGCAGATGCGGAATGACCCAAGGAATCCAGGGAAAAAAGAATTTTGAATGTAGCCCTTACGGTTCAAAAGTTATGGACCAAAACGTAAGGACGGCTGTTATAGCGCCACCATCTGGTCAAATAGTGGAATTTTCCCGCACAGAGTAAAAGGTGACTCTGTAAACCTACCTACAAAGTTTGGTAATAGCAGGTCATACGGTGTCTGAGCTAGAGCTAATTTAATGCCAACGATTTCGAAACCCCATTCAAGTGAATGGGGAAAAAAATCGTACGTTAACGCCAATATCGCGAAAACCGGCAAACGAAACCCTTAGCAATCCAAATGCACACGATTCCTCAATGAGCCGCACGTTTTGATGTCTCCCATGTCTGTGTAGTGTGAAAACTGTAGGAGAAATGGTGAAGCAAACTTTTGGATAGAAGAAAAATAATAAAAAGAATAATAAGTATGAGAGATTCTAAGATTGTGCTTGCCTATCTGCAAGCACAATAACTAGAACGGGCTAAATTTGCTGAAGCAAATTTGATTGTGCTTGCTCCCCCGTGACGCTCCGCCCCCCTTGCACCGCCCCTGCCTTAGACCCCGGCCTCCCATCCAGTATCAATACAGCCCCAATCGGCAATGTGTAGCTAGGACGTGTTTAGGCCGTTGCAAGGGTGTATTAACTGGATGCTATGGTGTTTTTGGCTCATCGGTATAGGGCATTCGTAGATCGTTGCTAGGGTGTACTAAGTAGTTGTGGGCGGGAAATGGGCGGGCCTTTGTGAGTACAAGTGGGAGGAGCCAAGGAAACCAGGGCAGAAAGAATTTTGATCGTAGAAGCTATGGTTCCAAACTTACAAACCAAAATGTAAAGAGGGCAGCTATAGCGCCACCGTGAGGTCAATTGGTATAATTTTTTAGGCCAGATTAGAAGAGTACTCTATGAACCTATGTACCCAATTTGGGAACAGTCGCTCTTACAGTTTGTGAGATACAGCTACTGAATGCTGCTATAGCGCCCCCTATAGGCGAAATGACACCATTTTAATTTATCAGCTCAGAGTACATATGTGCATACCTGGACCAAGTTTGGTTCGGATCGGACAATGTGGTCCAGAGTTATGGCAGTTTTTGTGAAGTAGGCCCCACCCACCCCCGCCCCCTACAGGCCAAATTACACTTTCTTTTGTGAAATCAGCTCAGAAGTGTCAAGTGTCAATACAAGAAGGAAGGCTGGCCATAATTCCAATGAATCAGCACTTCCTGCCGCCCTTCAAAATAAAACAATTTAGAAGGGACAGGTTCTGAATGCTGCTATAGCGCCCCCTAGAGGCGAAATGACAAAATATTTCTCCTATAGGCTCAGAGTACATCCTTCCACACCTGGACCAAGTTTGGTTCGCATCGGACGATCTTTGTGAAATAGGCCCCACCCACAGAACTTTGGAGGTCGATTATATCGCAACGGTGCGGAATTTCAAAAAAACGCAAAATAAGTTTTGTGCGGGACAGTCCACACACGCTCTGTGATGTGGTTTGGTGAAGATCGGGCAAAATTTGAAGGAGAAATAGCGAAAAAACGCTTTTCGACAAAATTCAAAATGGCGGAAAATCTAGTTAGACGGAAATGGGCGGGGCCTATATCAGCAGATGCGGAATGACCCAAGGAATCCAGGGAAAAAAGAATTTTGAATGTAGCCCTTACGGTTCAAAAGTTATGGACCAAAACGTAAGGACGGCTGTTATAGCGCCACCATCTGGTCAAATAGTGGAATTTTCCCGCACAGAGTAAAAGGTGACACTGTAAACCTACCTACAAAGTTTGGTAATAGCAGGTCATACGGTGTCTGAGCTAGAGCTAATTTAATGCCAACGATTTCGAAACCCCATTCAAGTGAATGGGAAAAAAAATCGTACGTTAACGCCAATATCGCGAAAACCGGCGAACGAAACCCTTAGCAATCCAAATGCACACGATTCCTCAATGAGCCGCACGTTTTGATGTCTCCCATGTCTGTGTAGTGTGAAAACTGTAGGAGAAATGGTGAAGCAAACTTTTGACCAGAAGAAAACAGAATAAAATTAAGTATGAGAGATTCTAAGATTGTGCTTGCCTATCTGCAAGCACAATAATAACTAGAACGGGCTAAATTTGCTGAAGCAAATTTGATTATGCTTGCTCCCGCGTGACGCTCCGCCCCCCTTGCACAGCCCCTGCCTTAGACCCCGCCCTCCCATCCAGTATCAATACAGCCCCAATCGGCAATGTGTAGCTAGGATGTGTTTAGGCCGTTGCAAGGGTGTATTAACTGGATGCTATGGTGTTTTTGGCTCATCGGTATAGGGCATTCGTAGATCATTCCTAGGGTGTACTAAGTAGTTGTGGGCGGGAAATGGGCGGGCCTTTGTGAGTACAAGCGGGAGGAGCCAAGGAAACCAGGGCAGAAAGAATTTTGATCGTAGAAGCTATGGTTCCAAACTTTCAAAACCAAAACGTAAGGAGGGCAGCTATAGCGCCACCGTGAGGTCAATTGGTATATTTTTTTAGGCCAGATTAGAAGAGTACTCTATGAACCTATGTACCCAATTTGGGAACAGTCGCTCTTACAGTTTGTGAGATACAGCTACTGAATGCTGCTATAGCGCCCCCTATAGGCGAAATGACACAATTTTATTTTTATCAGCTCAGAGTACATATGTGCATACCTGGACCAAGTTTGGTTCGGATCGGACAATGTGGTCCAGAGTTATGGCAGTTTTTGTGAAGTAGGCCCCACCCACCCCCGCCCCCTACAGGCCAAATTACACTTTCTTTTCTGAAATCAGCTCAGAAGTGTCAAGTGTCAATACAAGAAGGAAGGTTGGCCATAATTCCAATGAATCAGCACTTCCTGCTGCCCTTCAAAATAAAACAATTTAGAAGGTACAGGTACTGAATGCTGCTATAGCGCCCCCTAGAGGCGGAATGACACAATATTTGTCCAATACTTGTCCTATAGGCTTAGAGTACATCCGTCCACACCTGTACCAAGTTTGGTTAGCATCGGACGATCTTTGTGAAATAGGCCCCACCCACAGAACTTTGGAGGTCGATTATATCGCAACGGTGCGGAATTTCAAAAAAACGCAAAATAAGTTTTGTGCGGGACAGTCCACACACGCTCTGTGATGTGGTTTGGTGAAGATCGGGCAAAATTTGAAGGAGAAATAGCGAAAAAACGCTTTTCGACAAAATTCAAAATGGCGGAAAATCTAGTTAGACGGAAATGGGCGGGGCCTATATCAGCAGATGCGGAATGACCCAAGGAATCCAGGGAAAAAAGAATTTTGAATGTAGCCCTTACGGTTCAAAAGTTATGGACCAAAACGTAAGGACGGCTGTTATAGCGCCACCATCTGGTCAAATAGTGGAATTTTCCCGCACAGAGTAAAAGGTGACTCTGTAAACCTACCTACAAAGTTTGGTAATAGCAGGTCATACGGTGTCTGAGCTAGAGCTAATTTAATGCCAACGATTTCGAAACCCCATTCAAGTGAATGGGGAAAAAAAATCGTACGTTAACGCAAATATCGCGAAAACCGGCAAACGAAACCCTTAGCAATCCAAATGCACACGATTCCTCAATGAGCCGCACGTTTTGATGTCTTCCATGTCTGTGTAGTGTGAAAACTGTAGGAGAAATGGCGAACCAAACTTTTGGATAGAAGAAAATATAGAGATAGTAAATAAATACTAGAACGGGCTAAATTTGCTGAAGCAAATTTGATTGTGCTTGCTCCCCCGTGACGCTCCGCCCCCCTTGCACCGCCCCTGCCTTAGACCCCGCCCTCCCATCCAGTATCAATACAGCCCCAATCGGCAATGTGTAGCTAGGACGTGTTTAGGCCGTTGCAAGGGTGTATTAACTGGATGCTATGGTGTTACAGGTACTGAATGCTGCTATAGCACCCCCTAGAGGCGAAATGACACAATATTTGTCCTATAGGCTCAGAGTACATCCGTCCACACCTGTACCAAGTTTGGTTAGCATCGGACGATCTTTGTGAAATAGGCCCCACCCACACAACTTTGGAAGTCGATTATATCGCAACGGTGCGGAATTTCAAAAAAACGCAAAATAAGTTTTGTGCGGGACAGTCCACACACGCTCTGTGATGTGGTTTGGTGAAGATCGGGCAAAATTTGAAGGAGAAATAGCGAAAAAACGCTTTTTGACAAAATTCAAAGTGGCGGAAAATCTAGTTAGACGGAAATGGGCGGGGCCTATATCAGCAGATGCGGAATGACCCAAGGAATCCAGGGAAAAAAAGAATTTTGAATGTAGCCCTTACGGTTCAAAAGTTATGGACCAAAACATAAGGACGGCTGTTATAGCGCCACCATCTGGTCAAATAGTGTAATTTTCCCGCACAGAGTAAAAGGTGACTCTGTAAACCTACCTACAAAGTTTGGTAATGGCAGGTCATACGGTGTCTGAGCTAGAGCTAATTTAATGCCAACGATTTCGAAACCCCATTCAAGTGAATGGGAAAAAAAATCGTACGTTAACGCCAATATCGCGAAACCCGGCCAACGAAACCCTTAGCAATCCAAATGCACACGATTCCTCAATTGACCGCACGTTTTGATGTCTCCCATGTCTGTGTAGTGTGAAAACTGTAGGAGAAATGGCGAACCAAACTTTTGACCAGAAGAAAACAGAATAATAAAGATAAAGAAGTATGAGAGATTCTAAGATTGTGCTTGCCTATCTGCAAGCACAATAATAATTGCTTTTATCTCGGAAACGGAAGGTGCGATCCTGATTCCGGGCCTCGTTCAGCTAATTTTCCACCCCGAGTCCAACGCCGCCATCCGTGAGTCTCTACGAGTTACGGTTGCGGAGATATGTTGCTGTAGCGCCCCCCATAGGCAAACAATAGCGCCCCCTACACGCCAAATGACACTTTCTTTTCTGAAATCAGCTCAGAAGTGTCAAGTGTCATACAAGAAGGAAGGCTGGCCATAATTCCAATGAATCAGCACTTCCTGCCGCCCTTCAAAATAAAACAATTTAGAAGGGACAGGTTCTGAATGCTGCTATAGCGCCCCCTAGAGGCGAAATGACACAATATTTGTCCTATAGGCTCAGAGTACATCCTTCCACACCTGGACCAAGTTTGGTTCGCATCGGGCGATCTTTGTGAAATAGGCCCCACCCACAGAACTTTGGAAGTCGATTATATCGCAACGGTGCGGAATTTAAAAAAAACGCAAAATAAGTTTTGTGCGGGACAGTCCACACACGCTCTGTGATGTGGTTTGGTGAAGATCGGGCAAAATTTGAAGGAGAAATAGCGAAAAAACGCTTTTCGACAAAATTCAAAATGGCGGAAAATCTAGTTAGACGGAAATGGGCGGGGCCTATATCAGCAGATGCGGAATGGCCCAAGGAATCTAGGGAAAAAAGAATTTTGAATGTAGCCCTTACGGTTCAAAAGTGATGGACCAAAACGTAAGGGTGGCTGTTATAGCGCCACCATCTGGTCAAATAGTGTAATTTTCCCGCACAGAGTAAAAGGTGACTCCGTAAACCTACCTGCAAAGTTTGGTAATGGCAGGTCATACGGTGTCTGAGCTAGAGCTAATTTAATGCCAACGATTTCGAAACCCCATTCAAGTGAATGGGAAAAAAAATCGTACGTTAACGCCAATATCGCGAAACCCGGCCAACGAAACCCTTAGCAATCCAAATGCACACGATTCCTCAATGAGCCGCACGTTTTGATGTCTCCCATGTCTGTGTAGTGTGAAAACTGTAGGAGAAATGGCGAACCAAACTTTTGACCAGAAGAAAACAGAATAATAAAGATAAAGAAGTATGAGAGATTCTAAGATTGTGCTTGCCTATCTGCAAGCACAATAATAATTGCTTTTATCTCGGAAACGGAAGGTGCGATCCTGATTCCGGGCCTCATTCAGCTAATTTTCCACCCCGAGTCCAACGCCGCCATCCGTGAGTCTCTACGAGTTACGGTTGCGGAGATATGTTGCTGTAGCGCCCCCCATAGGCAAACAATAGCGCCCCCTACACGCCAAATGACACTTTCTTTTCTGAAATCAGCTCAGAAGTGTCAAGTGTCATACAAGAAGGAAGGCTGGCCATAATTCCAATGAATCAGCACTTCCTGCCGCCCTTCAAAATAAACTAATTTAGAAGGGACAGGTACTGAATGCTGCTATAGCGCCCCCTAGAGGCGAAATGACAAAATATTTGTCCTATAGGCTCAGAGTACATCCGTCCACACCTGTACCAAGTTTGGTTAGCATCGGACGATCTTTGTGAAATAGGCCCCACCCACAGAACTTTGGAGGTCGATTATATCGCAACGGTGCGGAATTTCAAAAAAACGCAAAATAAGTTTTGTGCGGGACAGTCCACACACGCTCTGTGATGTGGTTTGGTGAAGATCGGGCAAAATTTGAAGGAGAAATAGCGAAAAAACGCTTTTCGACAAAATTCAAAATGGCGGAAAATCTAGTTAGACGGAAATGGGCGGGGCCTATATCAGCAGATGCGGAATGACCCAAGGAATCCAGGGAAAAAATAATTTTGAATGTAGCCCTTACGGTTCAAAAGTTATGGACCAAAACGTAAGGACGGCTGTTATAGCGCCACCATCTGGTCAAATAGTGGAATTTTCCCGCACAGAGTAAAAGGTGACTCTGTAAACCTACCTACAAAGTTTGGTAATAGCAGGTCATACGGTGTCTGAGCTAGAGCTAATTTAATGCCAACGATTTCGAAACCCCATTCAAGTGAATGGGGAAAAAAAATCGTACGTTAACGCCAATATCGCGAAAACCGGCGAACGAAACCCTTAGCAATCCAAATGCACACGATTCCTCAATGAGCCGCACGTTTTGATGTCTCCCATGTCTGTGTAGTGTGAAAACTGTAGGAGAAATGGTGAAGCAAACTTTTGGATAGAAGAAAAATTAAGTATGAGAGATTCTAAGATTGTGCTTGCCTATCTGCAAGCACAATAATAATTGCTTTTATCTCGGAAACGGAAGGTGCGATCCTGATTCCGGGCCTCGTTCAGCTAATTTTCCACCCCGAGTCCAACGCCGCCATCCGTGAGTCTCTACGACTTACGGTTGCGGAGATACGTTGCTGTAGCGCCCCCCATAGGCAAACAATAGCGCCCCCTACACGCCAAATTACACTTTATTTTCTGAAATCAGCTCAGAAGTGTCAAGTGTCATACAAGAAGGAAGGCTGGCCATAATTCCAATGAATCAGCACTTCCTGCCGCCCTTCAAAATAAAACAATTTAGAAGGTACAGGTACTGAATGCTGCTATAGCGCCCCCTAGAGGCGAAATGACAAAATATTTGTCCTATTGGCTCAGAGTACATCCGTCCACACCTGTACCAAGTTTGGTTAGCATCGGACGATCTTTGTGAAATAGGCCCCACCCACAGAACTTTGGAGGTCGATTATATCGCAACGGTGCGGAATTTGAAAAAAACGCAAAATAAGTTTTGTGCGGGACAGTCCACACACGCTCTGTGATGTGGTTTGGTGAAGATCGGGCAAAATTTGAAGGAGAAATAGCGAAAAAACGCTTTTTGACCAAATTCAAAATGGCGGAAAATCTAGTTAGACGGAAATGGGCGGGGCCTATATCAGCAGATGCGGAATGACCCAAGGAATCCAGGAAAAAAAGAATTTTGAATGTAGCCCTTACGGTTCAAAAGTTATGGACCAAAACGTAAGGACGGCTGTTATAGCGCCACCATCTGGTCAAATAGTGGAATTTTCCCGCACAGAGTAAAAGGTGACTCTGTAAACCTACCTACAAAGTTTGGTAATAGCAGGTCATACGGTGTCTGAGCTAGAGCTAATTTAATGCCAACGATTTCGAAACCCCATTCAAGTGAATGGGGAAAAAAAATCGTACGTTAACGCCAATATCGCGAAAACCGGCGAACGAAACCCTTAGCAATCCAAATGCACACGATTCCTCAATGAGCCGCACGTTTTGATGTCTCCCATGTCTGTGTAGTGTGAAAACTGTAGGAGAAATGGTGAAGCAAACTTTTGGATAGAAGAAAAATTAAGTATGAGAGATTCTAAGATTGTGCTTGCCTATCTGCAAGCACAATAATAATTGCTTTTATCTCGGAAACGGAAGGTGCGATCCTGATTCCGGGCCTCGTTCAGCTAATTTTCCACCCCGAGTCCAACGCCGCCATCCGTGAGTCTCTACGACTTACGGTTGCGGAGATACGTTGCTGTAGCGCCCCCCATAGGCAAACAATAGCGCCCCCTACACGCCAAATTACACTTTCTTTTCTGAAATCAGCTCAGAAGTGTCAAGTGTCATACAAGAAGGAAGGCTGGCCATAATTCCAATGAATCAGCACTTCCTGCCGCCCTTCAAAATAAAACAATTTAGAAGGTACAGGTACTGAATGCTGCTATAGCGCCCCCTAGAGGCGAAATGACAAAATATTTGTCCTATAGGCTCAGAGTACATCCGTCCACACCTGTACCAAGTTTGGTTAGCATCGGACGATCTTTGTGAAATAGGCCCCACCCACAGAACTTTGGAGGTCGATTATATCGCAACGGTGCGGAATTTCAAAAAAACGCAAAATAAGTTTTGTGCGGGACAGTCCACACACGCTCTGTGATGTGGTTTGGTGAAGATCGGGCAAAATTTGAAGGAGAAATAGCGAAAAAACGCTTTTTTAACCAAATTCAAAATGGCGGAAAATCTAGTTAGACGGAAATGGGCGGGGCCTATATCAGCAGATGCGGAATGACCCAAGGAATCCAGGAAAAAAAGAATTTTGAATGTAGCCCTTACGGTTCAAAAGTTATGGACCAAAACGTAAGGACGGCTGTTATAGCGCCACCATCTGGTCAAATAGTGGAATTTTCCCGCACAGAGTAAAAGGTGACTCTGTAAACCTACCTACAAAGTTTGGTAATAGCAGGTCATACGGTGTCTGAGCTAGAGCTAATTTAATGCCAACGATTTCGAAACCCCATTCAAGTGAATGGGGAAAAAAAATCGTACGTTAACGCCAATATCGCGAAAACCGGCGAACGAAACCCTTAGCAATCCAAATGCACACGATTCCTCAATGAGCCGCACGTTTTGATGTCTCCCATGTCTGTGTAGTGTGAAAACTGTAGGAGAAATGGTGAAGCAAACTTTTGGATAGAAGAAAAATTAAGTATGAGAGATTCTAAGATTGTGCTTGCCTATCTGCAAGCACAATAATAATTGCTTTTATCTCGGAAACGGAAGGTGCGATCCTGATTCCGGGCCTCGTTCAGCTAATTTTCCACCCCGAGTCCAACGCCGCCATCCGTGAGTCTCTACGACTTACGGTTGCGGAGATACGTTGCTGTAGCGCCCCCCATAGGCAAACAATAGCGCCCCCTACACGCCAAATTACACTTTCTTTTCTGAAATCAGCTCAGAAGTGTCAAGTGTCATACAAGAAGGAAGGCTGGCCATAATTCCAATGAATCAGCACTTCCTGCCGCCCTTCAAAATAAAACAATTTAGAAGGTACAGGTACTGAATGCTGCTATAGCGCCCCCTAGAGGCGAAATGACAAAATATTTGTCCTATAGGCTCAGAGTACATCCGTCCACACCTGTACCAAGTTTGGTTAGCATCGGACGATCTTTGTGAAATAGGCCCCACCCACAGAACTTTGGAGGTCGATTATATCGCAACGGTGCGGAATTTCAAAAAAACGCAAAATAAGTTTTGTGCGGGACAGTCCACACACGCTCTGTGATGTGGTTTGGTGAAGATCGGGCAAAATTTGAAGGAGAAATAGCGAAAAAACGCTTTTTGACCAAATTCAAAATGGCGGAAAATCTAGTTAGACGGAAATGGGCGGGGCCTATATCAGCAGATGCGGAATGACCCAAGGAATCCAGGAAAAAAAGAATTTTGAATGTAGCCCTTACGGTTCAAAAGTTATGGACCAAAACGTAAGGACGGCTGTTATAGCGCCACCATCTGGTCAAATAGTGGAATTTTCCCGCACAGAGTAAAAGGTGACTCTGTAAACCTACCTACAAAGTTTGGTAATAGCAGGTCATACGGTGTCTGAGCTAGAGCTAATTTAATGCCAACGATTTCGAAACCCCATTCAAGTGAATGGGGAAATAAAAATCGTACGTTAACGCCAATATCGCGAAAACCGGCGAACGAAACCCTTAGCAATCCAAATGCACACGATTCCTCAATGAGCCGCACGTTTTGATGTCTCCCATGTCTGTGTAGTGTGAAAACTGTAGGAGAAATGGTGAAGCAAACTTTTGGATAGAAGAAAAATTAAGTATGAGAGATTCTAAGATTGTGCTTGCCTATCTGCAAGCACAATAATAATTGCTTTTATCTCGGAAACGGAAGGTGCGATCCTGATTCCGGGCCTCGTTCAGCTAATTTTCCACCCCGAGTCCAACGCCGCCATCCGTGAGTCTCTACGACTTACGGTTGCGGAGATACGTTGCTGTAGCGCCCCCCATAGGCAAACAATAGCGCCCCCTACACGCCAAATTACACTTTCTTTTCTGAAATCAGCTCAGAAGTGTCAAGTGTCATACAAGAAGGAAGGCTGGCCATAATTCCAATGAATCAGCACTTCCTGCCGCCCTTCAAAATAAAACAATTTAGAAGGTACAGGTACTGAATGCTGCTATAGCGCCCCCTAGAGGCGAAATGACAAAATATTTGTCCTATAGGCTCAGAGTACATCCGTCCACACCTGTACCAAGTTTGGTTAGCATCGGACGATCTTTGTGAAATAGGCCCCACCCACAGAACTTTGGAGGTCGATTATATCGCAACGGTGCGGAATTTCAAAAAAACGCAAAATAAGTTTTGTGCGGGACAGTCCACACACGCTCTGTGATGTGGTTTGGTGAAGATCGGGCAAAATTTGAAGGAGAAATAGCGAAAAAACGCTTTTTGACCAAATTCAAAATGGCGGAAAATCTAGTTAGACGGAAATGGGCGGGGCCTATATCAGCAGATGCGGAATGACCCAAGGAATCCAGGAAAAAAAGAATTTTGAATGTAGCCCTTACGGTTCAAAAGTTATGGACCAAAACGTAAGGACGGCTGTTATAGCGCCACCATCTGGTCAAATAGTGGAAATTTCCCGCACAGAGTAAAAGGTGACTCTGTAAACCTACCTACAAAGTTTGGTAATAGCAGGTCATACGGTGTCTGAGCTAGAGCTAATTTAATGCCAACGATTTCGAAACCCCATTCAAGTGAATGGGGAAAAAAAATCGTACGTTAACGCCAATATCGCGAAAACCGGCGAACAAAACCCTTAGCAATCCAAATGCACACGATTCCTCAATGAGCCGCACGTTTTGATGTCTCCCATGTCTCTGTAGTGTGAAAACTGTAGGAGAAATGGTGAAGCAAACTTTTGGATAGAAGAAAAATTAAGTATGAGAGATTCTAAGATTGTGCTTGCCTATCTGCAAGCACAATAATAATTGCTTTTATCTCGGAAACGGAAGGTGCGATCCTGATTCCGGGCCTCGTTCAGCTAATTTTCCACCCCGAGTCCAACGCCGCCATCCGTGAGTCTCTACGACTTACGGTTGCGGATATACGTTGCTGTAGCGCCCCCCATAGGCAAACAATAGCGCCCCCTACACGCCAAATTACACTTTCTTTTCTGAAATCAGCTCAGAAGTGTCAAGTGTCATACAAGAAGGAAGGCTGGCCATAATTCCAATGAATCAGCACTTCCTGCCGCCCTTCAAAATAAAACAATTTAGAAGGTACAGGTACTGAATGCTGCTATAGCGCCCCCTAGAGGCGAAATGACAAAATATTTGTCCTATAGGCTCAGAGTACATCCGTCCACACCTGTACCAAGTTTGGTTAGCATCGGACGATCTTTGTGAAATAGGCCCCACCCACAGAACTTTGGAGGTCGATTATATCGCAACGGTGCGGAATTTCAAAAAAACGCAAAATAAGTTTTGTGCGGGACAGTCCACACACGCTCTGTGATGTGGTTTGGTGAAGATCGGGCAAAATTTGAAGGAGAAATAGCGAAAAAACGCTTTTTGACCAAATTCAAAATGGCGGAAAATCTAGTTAGACGGAAATGGGCGGGGCCTATATCAGCAGATGCGGAATGACCCAAGGAATCCAGGAAAAAAAGAATTTTGAATGTAGCCCTTACGGTTCAAAAGTTATGGACCAAAACGTAAGGACGGCTGTTATAGCGCCACCATCTGGTCAAATAGTGGAATTTTCCCGCACAGAGTAAAAGGTGACTCTGTAAACCTACCTACAAAGTTTGGTAATAGCAGGTCATACGGTGTCTGAGCTAGAGCTAATTTAATGCCAACGATTTCGAAACCCCATTCAAGTGAATGGGGAAAAAAAATCGTACGTTAACGCCAATATCGCGAAAACCGGCGAACGAAACCCTTAGCAATCCAAATGCACACGATTCCTCAATGAGCCGCACGTTTTGATGTCTCCCATGTCTGTGTAGTGTGAAAACTGTAGGAGAAATGGTGAAGCAAACTTTTGGATAGAAGAAAAATTAAGTATGAGAGATTCTAAGATTGTGCTTGCCTATCTGCAAGCACAATAATAATTGCTTTTATCTCGGAAACGGAAGGTGCGATCCTGATTCCGGGCCTCGTTCAGCTAATTTTCCACCCCGAGTCCAACGCCGCCATCCGTGAGTCTCTACGACTTACGGTTGCGGAGATACGTTGCTGTAGCGCCCCCCATAGGCAAACAATAGCGCCCCCTACACGCCAAATTACACTTTCTTTTCTGAAATCAGCTCAGAAGTGTCAAGTGTCATACAAGAAGGAAGGCTGGCCATAATTCCAATGAATCAGCACTTCCTGCCGCCCTTCAAAATAAAACAATTTAGAAGGTACAGGTACTGAATGCTGCTATAGCGCCCCCTAGAGGCGAAATGACAAAATATTTGTCCTATAGGCTCAGAGTACATCCGTCCACACCTGTACCAAGTTTGGTTAGCATCGGACGATCTTTGTGAAATAGGCCCCACCCACAGAATTGTGGAGGTCGATTATATCGCAACGGTGCGGAATTTCAAAAAAACGCAAAATAAGTTTTGTGCGGGACAGTCCACACACGCTCTGTGATGTGGTTTGGTGAAGATCGGGCAAAATTTGAAGGAGAAATAGCGAAAAAACGCTTTTTGACCAAATTCAAAATGGCGGAAAATCTAGTTAGACGGAAATGGGCGGGGCCTATATCAGCAGATGCGGAATGACCCAAGGAATCCAGGAAAAAAAGAATTTTGAATGTAGCCCTTACGGTTCAAAAGTTATGGACCAAAACGTAAGGACGGCTGTTATAGCGCCACCATCTGGTCAAATAGTGGAATTTTCCCGCACAGAGTAAAAGGTGACTCTGTAAACCTACCTACAAAGTTTGGTAATAGCAGGTCATACGGTGTCTGAGCTAGAGCTAATTTAATGCCAACGATTTCGAAACCCCATTCAAGTGAATGGGGAAAAAAAATTGTACGTTAACGCCAATATCGCGAAAACCGGCGAACGAAACCCTTAGCAATCCAAATGCACACGATTCCTCAATGAGCCGCACGTTTTGATGTCTCCCATGTCTGTGTAGTGTGAAAACTGTAGGAGAAATGGTGAAGCAAACTTTTGGATAGAAGAAAAATTAAGTATGAGAGATTCTAAGATTGTGCTTGCCTATCTGCAAGCACAATAATAATTGCTTTTATCTCGGAAACGGAAGGTGCGATCCTGATTCCGGGCCTCGTTCAGCTAATTTTCCACCCCGAGTCCAACGCCGCCATCCGTGAGTCTCTACGACTTACGGTTGCGGAGATACGTTGCTGTAGCGCCCCCCATAGGCAAACAATAGCGCCCCCTACACGCCAAATTACACTTTCTTTTCTGAAATCAGCTCAGAAGTGTCAAGTGTCATACAAGAAGGAAGGCTGGCCATAATTCCAATGAATCAGCACTTCCTGCCGCCCTTCAAAATAAAACAATTTAGAAGGTACAGGTACTGAATGCTGCTATAGCGCCCCCTAGAGGCGAAATGACAAAATATTTGTCCTATAGGCTCAGAGTACATCCGTCCACACCTGTACCAAGTTTGGTTAGCATCGGACGATCTTTGTGAAATAGGCCCCACCCACAGAACTTTGGAGGTCGATTATATCGCAACGGTGCGGAATTTAAAAAAAACGCAAAATAAGTTTTGTGCGGGACAGTCCACACACGCTCTGTGATGTGGTTTGGTGAAGATCGGGCAAAATTTGAAGGAGAAATAGCGAAAAAACGCTTTTTGACCAAATTCAAAATGGCGGAAAATCTAGTTAGACGGAAATGGGCGGGGCCTATATCAGCAGATGCGGAATGACCCAAGGAATCCAGGAAAAAAAGAATTTTGAATGTAGCCCTTACGGTTCAAAAGTTATGGACCAAAACGTAAGGACGGCTGTTATAGCGCCACCATCTGGTCAAATAGTGGAATTTTCCCGCACAGAGTAAAAGGTGACTCTGTAAACCTACCTACAAAGTTTGGTAATAGCAGGTCATACGGTGTCTGAGCTAGAGCTAATTTAATGCCAACGATTTCGAAACCCCATTCAAGTGAATGGGGAAAAAAAATCGTACGTTAACGCCAATATCGCGAAAACCGGCGAACGAAACCCTTAGCAATCCAAATGCACACGATTCCTCAATGAGCCGCACGTTTTGATGTCTCCCATGTCTGTGTAGTGTGAAAACTGTAGGAGAAATGGTGAAGCAAACTTTTGGATAGAAGAAAAATTAAGTATGAGAGATTCTAAGATTGTGCTTGCCTATCTGCAAGCACAATAATAATTGCTTTTATCTCGGAAACGGAAGGTGCGATCCTGATTCCGGGCCTCGTTCAGCTAATTTTCCACCCCGAGTCCAACGCCGCCATCCGTGAGTCTCTACGACTTACGGTTGCGGAGATACGTTGCTGTAGCGCCCCCCATAGGCAAACAATAGCGCCCCCTACACGCCAAATTACACTTTCTTTTCTGAAATCAGCTCAGAAGTGTCAAGTGTCATACAAGAAGGAAGGCTGGCCATAATTCCAATGAATCAGCACTTCCTGCCGCCCTTCAAAATAAAACAATTTAGAAGGTACAGGTACTGAATGCTGCTATAGCGCCCCCTAGAGGCGAAATGACAAAATATTTGTCCTATAGGCTCAGAGTACATCCGTCCACACCTGTACCAAGTTTGGTTAGCATCGGACGATCTTTGTGAAATAGGCCCCACCCACAGAACTTTGGAGGTCGATTATATCGCAACGGTGCGGAATTTCAAAAAAACGCAAAATAAGTTTTGTGCGGGACAGTCCACACACGCTCTGTGATGTGGTTTGGTGAAGATCGGGCAAAATTTGAAGGAGAAATAGCGAAAAAACGCTTTTTGACCAAATTCAAAATGGCGGAAAATCTAGTTAGACGGAAATGGGCGGGGCCTATATCAGCAGATGCGGAATGACCCAAGGAATCCAGGAAAAAAAGAATTTTGAATGTAGCCCTTACGGTTCAAAAGTTATGGACCAAAACGTAAGGACGGCTGTTATAGCGCCACCATCTGGTCAAATAGTGGAATTTTCCCGCACAGAGTAAAAGGTGACTCTGTAAACCTACCTACAAAGTTTGGTAATAGCAGGTCATACGGTGTCTGAGCTAGAGCTAATTTAATGCCAACGATTTCGAAACCCCATTCAAGTGAATGGGGAAAAAAAATCGTACGTTAACGCCAATATCGCGAAAACCGGCGAACGAAACCCTTAGCAATCCAAATGCACACGATTCCTCAATGAGCCGCACGTTTTGATGTCTCCCATGTCTGTGTAGTGTGAAAACTGTAGGAGAAATGGTGAAGCAAACTTTTGGATAGAAGAAAAATTAAGTATGAGAGATTCTAAGATTGTGCTTGCCTATCTGCAAGCACAATAATAATTGCTTTTATCTCGGAAACGGAAGGTGCGATCCTGATTCCGGGCCTCGTTCAGCTAATTTTCCACCCCGAGTCCAACGCCGCCATCCGTGAGTCTCTACGACTTACGGTTGCGGAGATACGTTGCTGTAGCGCCCCCCATAGGCAAACAATAGCGCCCCCTACACGCCAAATTACACTTTCTTTTCTGAAATCAGCTCAGAAGTGTCAAGTGTCATACAAGAAGGAAGGCTGGCCATAATTCCAATGAATCAGCACTTCCTGCCGCCCTTCAAAATAAAACAATTTAGAAGGTACAGGTACTGAATGCTGCTATAGCGCCCCCTAGAGGCGAAATGACAAAATATTTGTCCTATAGGCTCAGAGTACATCCGTCCACACCTGTACCAAGTTTGGTTAGCATCGGACGATCTTTGTGAAATAGGCCCCACCCACAGAACTTTGGAGGTCGATTATATCGCAACGGTGCGGAATTTCAAAAAAACGCAAAATAAGTTTTGTGCGGGACAGTCCACACACGCTCTGTGATGTGGTTTGGTGAAGATCGGGCAAAATTTGAAGGAGAAATAGCGAAAAAACGCTTTTTGACCAAATTCAAAATGGCGGAAAATCTAGTTAGACGGAAATGGGCGGGGCCTATATCAGCAGATGCGGAATGACCCAAGGAATCCAGGAAAAAAAGAATTTTGAATGTAGCCCTTACGGTTCAAAAGTTATGGACCAAAACGTAAGGACGGCTGTTATAGCGCCACCATCTGGTCAAATAGTGGAATTTTCCCGCACAGAGTAAAAGGTGACTCTGTAAACCTACCTACAAAGTTTGGTAATAGCAGGTCATACGGTGTCTGAGCTAGAGCTAATTTAATGCCAACGATTTCGAAACCCCATTCAAGTGAATGGGGAAATAAAAATCGTACGTTAACGCCAATATCGCGAAAACCGGCGAACGAAACCCTTAGCAATCCAAATGCACACGATTCCTCAATGAGCCGCACGTTTTGATGTCTCCCATGTCTGTGTAGTGTGAAAACTGTAGGAGAAATGGTGAAGCAAACTTTTGGATAGAAGAAAAATTAAGTATGAGAGATTCTAAGATTGTGCTTGCCTATCTGCAAGCACAATAATAATTGCTTTTATCTCGGAAACGGAAGGTGCGATCCTGATTCCGGGCCTCGTTCAGCTAATTTTCCACCCCGAGTCCAACGCCGCCATCCGTGAGTCTCTACGACTTACGGTTGCGGAGATACGTTGCTGTAGCGCCCCCCATAGGCAAACAATAGCGCCCCCTACACGCCAAATTACACTTTCTTTTCTGAAATCAGCTCAGAAGTGTCAAGTGTCATACAAGAAGGAAGGCTGGCCATAATTCCAATGAATCAGCACTTCCTGCCGCCCTTCAAAATAAAACAATTTAGAAGGTACAGGTACTGAATGCTGCTATAGCGCCCCCTAGAGGCGAAATGACAAAATATTTGTCCTATAGGCTCAGAGTACATCCGTCCACACCTGTACCAAGTTTGGTTAGCATCGGACGATCTTTGTGAAATAGGCCCCACCCACAGAACTTTGGAGGTCGATTATATCGCAACGGTGCGGAATTTCAAAAAAACGCAAAATAAGTTTTGTGCGGGACAGTCCACACACGCTCTGTGATGTGGTTTGGTGAAGATCGGGCAAAATTTGAAGGAGAAATAGCGAAAAAACGCTTTTTGACCAAATTCAAAATGGCGGAAAATCTAGTTAGACGGAAATGGGCGGGGCCTATATCAGCAGATGCGGAATGACCCAAGGAATCCAGGAAAAAAAGAATTTTGAATGTAGCCCTTACGGTTCAAAAGTTATGGACCAAAACGTAAGGACGGCTGTTATAGCGCCACCATCTGGTCAAATAGTGGAATTTTCCCGCACAGAGTAAAAGGTGACTCTGTAAACCTACCTACAAAGTTTGGTAATAGCAGGTCATACGGTGTCTGAGCTAGAGCTAATTTAATGCCAACGATTTTGAAACCCCATTCAAGTGAATGGGGAAAAAAAATCGTACGTTAACGCCAATATCGCGAAAACCGGCGAACGAAACCCTTAGCAATCCAAATGCACACGATTCCTCAATGAGCCGCACGTTTTGATGTCTCCCATGTCTGTGTAGTGTGAAAACTGTAGGAGAAATGGTGAAGCAAACTTTTGGATAGAAGAAAAATTAAGTATGAGAGATTCTAAGATTGTGCTTGCCTATCTGCAAGCACAATAATAATTGCTTTTATCTCGGAAACGGAAGGTGCGATCCTGATTCCGGGCCTCGTTCAGCTAATTTTCCACCCCGAGTCCAACGCCGCCATCCGTGAGTCTCTACGACTTACGGTTGCGGAGATACGTTGCTGTAGCGCCCCCCATAGGCAAACAATAGCGCCCCCTACACGCCAAATTACACTTTCTTTTCTGAAATCAGCTCAGAAGTGTCAAGTGTCATACAAGAAGGAAGGCTGGCCATAATTCCAATGAATCAGCACTTCCTGCCGCCCTTCAAAATAAAACAATTTAGAAGGTACAGGTACTGAATGCTGCTATAGCGCCCCCTAGAGGCGAAATGACAAAATATTTGTCCTATAGGCTCAGAGTACATCCGTCCACACCTGTACCAAGTTTGGTTAGCATCGGACGATCTTTGTGAAATAGGCCCCACCCACAGAACTTTGGAGGTCGATTATATCGCAACGGTGCGGAATTTCAAAAAAACGCAAAATAAGTTTTGTGCGGGACAGTCCACACACGCTCTGTGATGTGGTTTGGTGAAGATCGGGCAAAATTTGAAGGAGAAATAGCGAAAAAACGCTTTTTGACCAAATTCAAAATGGCGGAAAATCTAGTTAGACGGAAATGGGCGGGGCCTATATCAGCAGATGCGGAATGACCCAAGGAATCCAGGAAAAAAAGAATTTTGAATGTAGCCCTTACGGTTCAAAAGTTATGGACCAAAACGTAAGGACGGCTGTTATAGCGCCACCATCTGGTCAAATAGTGGAATTTTCCCGCACAGAGTAAAAGGTGACTCTGTAAACCTACCTACAAAGTTTGGTAATAGCAGGTCATACGGTGTCTGAGCTAGAGCTAATTTAATGCCAACGATTTCGAAACCCCATTCAAGTGAATGGGGAAAAAAAATCGTACGTTAACGCCAATATCGCGAAAACCGGCGAACGAAACCCTTAGCAATCCAAATGCACACGATTCCTCAATGAGCCGCACGTTTTGATGTCTCCCATGTCTGTGTAGTGTGAAAACTGTAGGAGAAATGGTGAAGCAAACTTTTGGATAGAAGAAAAATTAAGTATGAGAGATTCTAAGATTGTGCTTGCCTATCTGCAAGCACAATAATAATTGCTTTTATCTCGGAAACGGAAGGTGCGATCCTGATTCCGGGCCTCGTTCAGCTAATTTTCCACCCCGAGTCCAACGCCGCCATCCGTGAGTCTCTACGACTTACGGTTGCGGAGATACGTTGCTGTAGCGCCCCCCATAGGCAAACAATAGCGCCCCCTACACGCCAAATTACACTTTCTTTTCTGAAATCAGCTCAGAAGTGTCAAGTGTCATACAAGAAGGAAGGCTGGCCATAATTCCAATGAATCAGCACTTCCTGCCGCCCTTCAAAATAAAACAATTTAGAAGGTACAGGTACTGAATGCTGCTATAGCGCCCCCTAGAGGCGAAATGACAAAATATTTGTCCTATAGGCTCAGAGTACATCCGTCCACACCTGTACCAAGTTTGGTTAGCATCGGACGATCTTTGTGAAATAGGCCCCACCCACAGAACTTTGGAGGTCGATTATATCGCAACGGTGCGGAATTTCAAAAAAACGCAAAATAAGTTTTGTGCGGGACAGTCCACACACGCTCTGTGATGTGGTTTGGTGAAGATCGGGCAAAATTTGAAGGAGAAATAGCGAAAAAACGCTTTTGACCAAATTCAAAATGGCGGAAAATCTAGTTAGACGGAAATGGGCGGGGCCTATATCAGCAGATGCGGAATGACCCAAGGAATCCAGGAAAAAAATAATTTTGAATGTAGCCCTTACGGTTCAAAAGTTATGGACCAAAACGTAAGGACGGCTGTTATAGCGCCACCATCTGGTCAAATAGTGGAATTTTCCCGCACAGAGTAAAAGGTGACTCTGTAAACCTACCTACAAAGTTTGGTAATAGCAGGTCATACGGTGTCTGAGCTAGAGCTAATTTAATGCCAACGATTTCGAAACCCCATTCAAGTGAATGGGGAAAAAAAATCGTACGTTAACGCCAATATCGCGAAAACCGGCGAACGAAACCCTTAGCAATCCAAATGCACACGATTCCTCAATGAGCCGCACGTTTTGATGTCTCCCATGTCTGTGTAGTGTGAAAACTGTAGGAGAAATGGTGAAGCAAACTTTTGGATAGAAGAAAAATTAAGTATGAGAGATTCTAAGATTGTGCTTGCCTATCTGCAAGCACAATAATAATTGCTTTTATCTCGGAAACGGAAGGTGCGATCCTGATTCCGGGCCTCGTTCAGCTAATTTTCCACCCCGAGTCCAACGCCGCCATCCGTGAGTCTCTACGACTTACGGTTGCGGAGATACGTTGCTGTAGCGCCCCCCATAGGCAAACAATAGCGCCCCCTACACGCCAAATTACACTTTCTTTTCTGAAATCAGCTCAGAAGTGTCAAGTGTCATACAAGAAGGAAGGCTGGCCATAATTCCAATGAATCAGCACTTCCTGCCGCCCTTCAAAATAAAACAATTTAGAAGGTACAGGTACTGAATGCTGCTATAGCGCCCCCTAGAGGCGAAATGACAAAATATTTGTCCTATAGGCTCAGAGTACATCCGTCCACACCTGTACCAAGTTTGGTTAGCATCGGACGATCTTTGTGAAATAGGCCCCACCCACAGAACTTTGGAGGTCGATTATATCGCAACGGTGCGGAATTTCAAAAAAACGCAAAATAAGTTTTGTGCGGGACAGTCCACACACGCTCTGTGATGTGGTTTGGTGAAGATCGGGCAAAATTTGAAGGAGAAATAGCGAAAAAACGCTTTTGACCAAATTCAAAATGGCGGAAAATCTAGTTAGACGGAAATGGGCGGGGCCTATATCAGCAGATGCGGAATGACCCAAGGAATCCAGGAAAAAAATAATTTTGAATGTAGCCCTTACGGTTCAAAAGTTATGGACCAAAACGTAAGGACGGCTGTTATAGCGCCACCATCTGGTCAAATAGTGGAATTTTCCCGCACAGAGTAAAAGGTGACTCTGTAAACCTACCTACAAAGTTTGGTAATAGCAGGTCATACGGTGTCTGAGCTAGAGCTAATTTAATGCCAACGATTTCGAAACCCCATTCAAGTGAATGGGGAAAAAAAATCGTACGTTAACGCCAATATCGCGAAAACCGGCGAACGAAACCCTTAGCAATCCAAATGCACACGATTCCTCAATGAGCCGCACGTTTTGATGTCTCCCATGTCTGTGTAGTGTGAAAACTGTAGGAGAAATGGTGAAGCAAACTTTTGGATAGAAGAAAAATTAAGTATGAGAGATTCTAAGATTGTGCTTGCCTATCTGCAAGCACAATAATAATTGCTTTTATCTCGGAAACGGAAGGTGCGATCCTGATTCCGGGCCTCGTTCAGCTAATTTTCCACCCCGAGTCCAACGCCGCCATCCGTGAGTCTCTACGACTTACGGTTGCGGAGATACGTTGCTGTAGCGCCCCCCATAGGCAAACAATAGCGCCCCCTACACGCCAAATTACACTTTCTTTTCTGAAATCAGCTCAGAAGTGTCAAGTGTCATACAAGAAGGAAGGCTGGCCATAATTCCAATGAATCAGCACTTCCTGCCGCCCTTCAAAATAAAACAATTTAGAAGGTACAGGTACTGAATGCTGCTATAGCGCCCCCTAGAGGCGAAATGACAAAATATTTGTCCTATAGGCTCAGAGTACATCCGTCCACACCTGTACCAAGTTTGGTTAGCATCGGACGATCTTTGTGAAATAGGCCCCACCCACAGAACTTTGGAGGTCGATTATATCGCAACGGTGCGGAATTTCAAAAAAACGCAAAATAAGTTTTGTGCGGGACAGTCCACACACGCTCTGTGATGTGGTTTGGTGAAGATCGGGCAAAATTTGAAGGAGAAATAGCGAAAAAACGCTTTTTGACCAAATTCAAAATGGCGGAAAATCTAGTTAGACGGAAATGGGCGGGGCCTATATCAGCAGATGCGGAATGACCCAAGGAATCCAGGAAAAAAAGAATTTTGAATGTAGCCCTTACGGTTCAAAAGTTATGGACCAAAACGTAAGGACGGCTGTTATAGCGCCACCATCTGGTCAAATAGTGGAATTTTCCCGCACAGAGTAAAAGGTGACTCTGTAAACCTACCTACAAAGTTTGGTAATAGCAGGTCATACGGTGTCTGAGCTAGAGCTAATTTAATGCCAACGATTTCGAAACCCCATTCAAGTGAATGGGGAAAAAAAATCGTACGTTAACGCCAATATCGCGAAAACCGGCGAACGAAACCCTTAGCAATCCAAATGCACACGATTCCTCAATGAGCCGCACGTTTTGATGTCTCCCATGTCTGTGTAGTGTGAAAACTGTAGGAGAAATGGTGAAGCAAACTTTTGGATAGAAGAAAAATTAAGTATGAGAGATTCTAAGATTGTGCTTGCCTATCTGCAAGCACAATAATAATTGCTTTTATCTCGGAAACGGAAGGTGCGATCCTGATTCCGGGCCTCGTTCAGCTAATTTTCCACCCCGAGTCCAACGCCGCCATCCGTGAGTCTCTACGACTTACGGTTGCGGAGATACGTTGCTGTAGCGCCCCCCATAGGCAAACAATAGCGCCCCCTACACGCCAAATTACACTTTCTTTTCTGAAATCAGCTCAGAAGTGTCAAGTGTCATACAAGAAGGAAGGCTGGCCATAATTCCAATGAATCAGCACTTCCTGCCGCCCTTCAAAATAAAACAATTTAGAAGGTACAGGTACTGAATGCTGCTATAGCGCCCCCTAGAGGCGAAATGACAAAATATTTGTCCTATAGGCTCAGAGTACATCCGTCCACACCTGTACCAAGTTTGGTTAGCATCGGACGATCTTTGTGAAATAGGCCCCACCCACAGAACTTTGGAGGTCGATTATATCGCAACGGTGCGGAATTTCAAAAAAACGCAAAATAAGTTTTGTGCGGGACAGTCCACACACGCTCTGTGATGTGGTTTGGTGAAGATCGGGCAAAATTTGAAGGAGAAATAGCGAAAAAACGCTTTTTGACCAAATTCAAAATGGCGGAAAATCTAGTTAGACGGAAATGGGCGGGGCCTATATCAGCAGATGCGGAATGACCCAAGGAATCCAGGAAAAAAAGAATTTTGAATGTAGCCCTTACGGTTCAAAAGTTATGGACCAAAACGTAAGGACGGCTGTTATAGCGCCACCATCTGGTCAAATAGTGGAATTTTCCCGCACAGAGTAAAAGGTGACTCTGTAAACCTACCTACAAAGTTTGGTAATAGCAGGTCATACGGTGTGTGAGCTAGAGCTAATTTAATGCCAACGATTTCGAAACCCCATTCAAGTGAATGGGGAAAAAAAATCGTACGTTAACGCCAATATCGCGAAAACCGGCGAACGAAACCCTTAGCAATCCAAATGCACACGATTCCTCAATGAGCCGCACGTTTTGATGTCTCCCATGTCTGTGTAGTGTGAAAACTGTAGGAGAAATGGTGAAGCAAACTTTTGGATAGAAGAAAAATTAAGTATGAGAGATTCTAAGATTGTGCTTGCCTATCTGCAAGCACAATAATAATTATTGTGCTTGCAGATAGGCAAGCACAATCTTAGAATCTCTCATACTTAATATTATTATTTTTCTTCTATCCAGAAGTTTGCTTCGCCATTTCTCCTACAGTTTTCACACTACACAGACATGGGAGACATCAAAACGTGCGGCTCATTGAGGAATCGTGTGCATTTGGATTGCTAAGGGTTTCGTTAGCCGGTTTTCGCGATATTGGCGTTAACGTACGATTTTTTTTCCCATTCACTTGAATGGGGTTCCGAAATCGTTGGCATTAAATTAGCTCTAGCTCAGACACCGTATGACCTGCCATTACCAAACTTTGTAGGTAGGTTTACAGAGTCACCTTTTACTCTGTGCGGGAAAATTACACTATTTGACCAGATGGTGGCGCTATAACAGCCGTCCTTACGTTTTGGTCCATAACTTTTGAACCGTAAGGGCTACATTCAAAATTATTTTTTCCCTGGATTCCTTGGGTCATTCCGCATCTGCTGATATAGGCCCCGCCCATTTCCGTCTAACTAGATTTTCCGCCATTTTGAATTTTGTCGAAAAGCGATTTTTCGCTATTTCTCCTTCAAATCTTGCCCGATCTTCACCAATACACATCACACAGCGTGTGTGGACTGTCCCGCACAAAACTTATTTTGCGTTTTTTTGAAATTCCGCACCGTTGCGATATAATCGACTTCCAAAGTTCTGTGGGTGGGGCCTATTTCACAAAGATCGTCCGATGTGAACCAAACTTGGTCCAGGTGTGGAAGGATGTACTCTGAGCCTATAGGAGAAATATTTTGTCATTTCGCCTCTAGGGGGCGCTATAGCAGCATTCAGAACCTGTCCCTTCTAAATTGTTTTATTTTGAAGGGCGGCAGGAAGTGCTGATTCATTGGAATTATGGCCAGCCTTCCTTCTTGTATGACACTTGACACTTCTGAGCTGATTTCAGAAAAGAAAGTGTAATTTGGCGTGTAGGGGGCGCTATTGTTTGCCTATGGGGGGCGCTACAGCAACGTATCTCCACAACCGTAACTCGTAGAGACTCACGGATGGCGGCGTTGGACTCGGGGTGGAAAATTAGCTGAACGAGGCCCGGAATCAGGATCGCACCTTCCGTTTCCGAGATAAAAGCAATTATTATTGTGCTTGCAGATAGGCAAGCACAATCTTAGAATCTCTCATACTTATTATTGTGCTTGCAGATAGGCAAGCACAATCTTAGAATCTCTCATACTTAATTTTTTTATTTATTCTGTTTTCTTCTGGTCAAAAGTTTGGTTCGCCATTTCTCCTACAGTTTTCACACTACACAGACATGGAAGACATCAAAACGTGCGTCTCATTGAGGAATCGTGTGCATTTGGATTGCTAAGGGTTTCGTTCGCCGGTTTTCGCGATATTGGCGTTAACGTACGATTTTTTTTCCCATTCACTTGAATAGGGTTTCGAAATCGTTGGCATTAAATTAGGTCTAGCTCAGACACCGTATGACCTGCCATTACCAAACTTTGTAGGTAGGTTTACAGAGTCACCTTTTACTCTATGCGGGAAAATTACAATATTTGACCAGATGGTGGCGCTATAACAGCCATCCTTACGTTTTGGTCCATAACTTTTGAACCGTAAGGGCTACATTCAAAATTATTTTTTCCCTGGATTCCTTGGGTCATTCCGCATCTGCTGATATAGGCCCCGCCCATTTCCGTCTAACTAGATTTTCCGCCATTTTGAATTTTGTCGAAAAGCGTTTTTTCGCTATTTCTCCTTCAAATTTTGCCCGATCTTCACCAAACCACATCACAGAGCGTGTGTGGACTGTCCCACACAAAACTTATTTTGCGTTTTTTTGAAATTCCGCACCGTTGCCATATAATCGACCTCCAAAGTTCTGTGGGTGGGGCCTATTTCACAAAGATCGTCCGATGCTAACCAAACTTGGTACAGGTGTGGATGGATGTACTCTGAGCCTATAGGACAAATATTGTGTCATTTCGCCTCTAGGGGGCGCTATAGCAGCATAATAATGAGCCGAAAACACCATAGCATCCAGTTAATACACCCTTGCAACGGCCTAAACACGTCCTAGCTACACATTGCCGATTGGGGCAGTATTGATACTGGATAAGAGGGCGGGGTCTAAGGCAGGGGCGATGCAAGGGGGGCGGAGCCTCACGCGGGAGCAAGCACAATCAAATTTGCTTCAGCAAATTTAGCCCGTTCTAGTTGCTTTTATCTCGGAAACGGAAGGTGCGATCCTGATTCCGGGCCTCGTTCAGCTAATTTTCCACCCCGAGTCCAACGCCGCCATCCGTGAGTCTCTACGACTTACGGTTGCAGAGATACGTTGCTGTAGCGCCCCCCATAGGCAAACAATAGCGCCCCCTACACGCCAAATTACACTTTCTTTTCTGAAATCAGCTCAGAAGTGTCAAGTGTCATACAAGAAGGAAGGCTGGCCATAATTCCAATGAATCAGCACTTCCTGCCGCCCTTCAAAATAAAACAATTTAGAAGGTACAGGTACTGAATGCTGCTATAGCGCCCCCTAGAGGCGAAATGACAAAATATTTGTCCTATAGGCTCAGAGTACATCCGTCCACACCTCTACCAAGTTTGGTTAGCATCGGACGATCTTTGTGAAATAGGCCCCACCCACAGAACTTTGGAGGTCGATTATATCGCAACGGTGCGGAATTTGAAAAAAACGCAAAATAAGTTTTGTGCGGGACAGTCCACACACGCTCTGTGATGTGGTTTGGTGAAGATCGGGCAAAATTTGAAGGAGAAATAGCGAAAAAACGCTTTTTGACCAAATTCAAAATGGCGGAAAATCTAGTTAGACGGAAATGGGCGGGGCCTATATCAGCAGATGCGGAATGACCCAAGGAATCCAGGAAAAAAAGAATTTTGAATGTAGCCCTTACGGTTCAAAAGTTATGGACCAAAACGTAAGGACGGCTGTTATAGCGCCACCATCTGGTCAAATAGTGGAATTTTCCCGCACAGAGTAAAAGGTGACTCTGTAAACCTACCTACAAAGTTTGGTAATAGCAGGTCATACGGTGTCTGAGCTAGAGCTAATTTAATGCCAACGATTTCGAAACCCCATTCAAGTGAATGGGGAAAAAAAATCGTACGTTAACGCCAATATCGCGAAAACCGGCGAACGAAACCCTTAGCAATCCAAATGCACACGATTCCTCAATGAGCCGCACGTTTTGATGTCTCCCATGTCTGTGTAGTGTGAAAACTGTAGGAGAAATGGTGAAGCAAACTTTTGGATAGAAGAAAAATTAAGTATGAGAGATTCTAAGATTGTGCTTGCCTATCTGCAAGCACAATAATAATTGCTTTTATCTCGGAAACGGAAGGTGCGATCCTGATTCCGGGCCTCGTTCAGCTAATTTTCCACCCCGAGTCCAACGCCGCCATCCGTGAGTCTCTACGACTTACGGTTGCGGAGATACGTTGCTGTAGCGCCCCCCATAGGCAAACAATAGCGCCCCCTACACGCCAAATTACACTTTCTTTTCTGAAATCAGCTCAGAAGTGTCAAGTGTCATACAAGAAGGAAGGCTGGCCATAATTCCAATGAATCAGCACTTCCTGCCGCCCTTCAAAATAAAACAATTTAGAAGGTACAGGTACTGAATGCTGCTATAGCGCCCCCTAGAGGCGAAATGACAAAATATTTGTCCTATAGGCTCAGAGTACATCCGTCCACACCTGTACCAAGTTTGGTTAGCATCGGACGATCTTTGTGAAATAGGCCCCACCCACAGAACTTTGGAGGTCGATTATATCGCAACGGTGCGGAATTTGAAAAAAACGCAAAATAAGTTTTGTGCGGGACAGTCCACACACGCTCTGTGATGTGGTTTGGTGAAGATCGGGCAAAATTTGAAGGAGAAATAGCGAAAAAACGCTTTTTGACCAAATTCAAAATGGCGGAAAATCTAGTTAGACGGAAATGGGCGGGGCCTATATCAGCAGATGCGGAATGACCCAAGGAATCCAGGAAAAAAAGAATTTTGAATGTAGCCCTTACGGTTCAAAAGTTATGGACCAAAACGTAAGGACGGCTGTTATAGCGCCACCATCTGGTCAAATAGTGGAATTTTCCCGCACAGAGTAAAAGGTGACTCTGTAAACCTACCTACAAAGTTTGGTAATAGCAGGTCATACGGTGTCTGAGCTAGAGCTAATTTAATGCCAACGATTTCGAAACCCCATTCAAGTGAATGGGGAAAAAAAATCGTACGTTAACGCCAATATCGCGAAAACCGGCGAACGAAACCCTTAGCAATCCAAATGCACACGATTCCTCAATGAGCCGCACGTTTTGATGTCTCCCATGTCTGTGTAGTGTGAAAACTGTAGGAGAAATGGTGAAGCAAACTTTTGGATAGAAGAAAAATTAAGTATGAGAGATTCTAAGATTGTGCTTGCCTATCTGCAAGCACAATAATAATTGCTTTTATCTCGGAAACGGAAGGTGCGATCCTGATTCCGGGCCTCGTTCAGCTAATTTTCCACCCCGAGTCCAACGCCGCCATCCGTGAGTCTCTACGACTTACGGTTGCGGAGATACGTTGCTGTAGCGCCCCCCATAGGCAAACAATAGCGCCCCCTACACGCCAAATTACACTTTCTTTTCTGAAATCAGCTCAGAAGTGTCAAGTGTCATACAAGAAGGAAGGCTGGCCATAATTCCAATGAATCAGCACTTCCTGCCGCCCTTCAAAATAAAACAATTTAGAAGGTACAGGTACTGAATGCTGCTATAGCGCCCCCTAGAGGCGAAATGACAAAATATTTGTCCTATAGGCTCAGAGTACATCCGTCCACACCTGTACCAAGTTTGGTTAGCATCGGACGATCTTTGTGAAATAGGCCCCACCCACAGAACTTTGGAGGTCGATTATATCGCAACGGTGCGGAATTTCAAAAAAACGCAAAATAAGTTTTGTGCGGGACAGTCCACACACGCTCTGTGATGTGGTTTGGTGAAGATCGGGCAAAATTTGAAGGAGAAATAGCGAAAAAACGCTTTTTGACCAAATTCAAAATGGCGGAAAATCTAGTTAGACGGAAATGGGCGGGGCCTATATCAGCAGATGCGGAATGACCCAAGGAATCCAGGAAAAAAAGAATTTTGAATGTAGCCCTTACGGTTCAAAAGTTATGGACCAAAACGTAAGGACGGCTGTTATAGCGCCACCATCTGGTCAAATAGTGGAATTTTCCCGCACAGAGTAAAAGGTGACTCTGTAAACCTACCTACAAAGTTTGGTAATAGCAGGTCATACGGTGTCTGAGCTAGAGCTAATTTAATGCCAACGATTTCGAAACCCCATTCAAGTGAATGGGGGAAAAAAATCGTACGTTAACGCCAATATCGCGAAAACCGGCGAACGAAACCCTTAGCAATCCAAATGCACACGATTCCTCAATGAGCCGCACGTTTTGATGTCTCCCATGTCTGTGTAGTGTGAAAACTGTAGGAGAAATGGTGAAGCAAACTTTTGGATAGAAGAAAAATTAAGTATGAGAGATTCTAAGATTGTGCTTGCCTATCTGCAAGCACAATAATAATTGCTTTTATCTCGGAAACGGAAGGTGCGATCCTGATTCCGGGCCTCGTTCAGCTAATTTTCCACCCCGAGTCCAACGCCGCCATCCGTGAGTCTCTACGACTTACGGTTGCGGAGATACGTTGCTGTAGCGCCCCCCATAGGCAAACAATAGCGCCCCCTACACGCCAAATTACACTTTCTTTTCTGAAATCAGCTCAGAAGTGTCAAGTGTCATACAAGAAGGAAGGCTGGCCATAATTCCAATGAATCAGCACTTCCTGCCGCCCTTCAAAATAAAACAATTTAGAAGGTACAGGTACTGAATGCTGCTATAGCGCCCCCTAGAGGCGAAATGACAAAATATTTGTCCTATAGGCTCAGAGTACATCCGTCCACACCTGTACCAAGTTTGGTTAGCATCGGACGATCTTTGTGAAATAGGCCCCACCCACAGAACTTTGGAGGTCGATTATATCGCAACGGTGCGGAATTTCAAAAAAACGCAAAATAAGTTTTGTGCGGGACAGTCCACACACGCTCTGTGATGTGGTTTGGTGAAGATCGGGCAAAATTTGAAGGAGAAATAGCGAAAAAACGCTTTTTGACCAAATTCAAAATGGCGGAAAATCTAGTTAGACGGAAATGGGCGGGGCCTATATCAGCAGATGCGGAATGACCCAAGGAATCCAGGAAAAAAAGAATTTTGAATGTAGCCCTTACGGTTCAAAAGTTATGGACCAAAACGTAAGGACGGCTGTTATAGCGCCACCATCTGGTCAAATAGTGGAATTTTCCCGCACAGAGTAAAAGGTGACTCTGTAAACCTACCTACAAAGTTTGGTAATAGCAGGTCATACGGTGTCTGAGCTAGAGCTAATTTAATGCCAACGATTTCGAAACCCCATTCAAGTGAATGGGGAAAAAAAATCGTACGTTAACGCCAATATCGCGAAAACCGGCGAACGAAACCCTTAGCAATCCAAATGCACACGATTCCTCAATGAGCCGCACGTTTTGATGTCTCCCATGTCTGTGTAGTGTGAAAACTGTAGGAGAAATGGTGAAGCAAACTTTTGGATAGAAGAAAAATTAAGTATGAGAGATTCTAAGATTGTGCTTGCCTATCTGCAAGCACAATAATAATTGCTTTTATCTCGGAAACGGAAGGTGCGATCCTGATTCCGGGCCTCGTTCAGCTAATTTTCCACCCCGAGTCCAACGCCGCCATCCGTGAGTCTCTACGACTTACGGTTGCGGAGATACGTTGCTGTAGCGCCCCCCATAGGCAAACAATAGCGCCCCCTACACGCCAAATTACACTTTCTTTTCTGAAATCAGCTCAGAAGTGTCAAGTGTCATACAAGAAGGAAGGCTGGCCATAATTCCAATGAATCAGCACTTCCTGCCGCCCTTCAAAATAAAAGAATTTAGAAGGTACAGGTACTGAATGCTGCTATAGCGCCCCCTAGAGGCGAAATGACAAAATATTTGTCCTATAGGCTCAGAGTACATCCGTCCACACCTGTACCAAGTTTGGTTAGCATCGGACGATCTTTGTGAAATAGGCCCCACCCACAGAACTTTGGAGGTCGATTATATCGCAACGGTGCGGAATTTCAAAAAAACGCAAAATAAGTTTTGTGCGGGACAGTCCACACACGCTCTGTGATGTGGTTTGGTGAAGATCGGGCAAAATTTGAAGGAGAAATAGCGAAAAAACGCTTTTTGACCAAATTCAAAATGGCGGAAAATCTAGTTAGACGGAAATGGGCGGGGCCTATATCAGCAGATGCGGAATGACCCAAGGAATCCAGGAAAAAAAGAATTTTGAATGTAGCCCTTACGGTTCAAAAGTTATGGACCAAAACGTAAGGACGGCTGTTATAGCGCCACCATCTGGTCAAATAGTGGAATTTTCCCGCACAGAGTAAAAGGTGACTCTGTAAACCTACCTACAAAGTTTGGTAATAGCAGGTCATACGGTGTCTGAGCTAGAGCTAATTTAATGCCAACGATTTCGAAACCCCATTCAAGTGAATGGGGAAAAAAAATCGTACGTTAACGCCAATATCGCGAAAACCGGCGAACGAAACCCTTAGCAATCCAAATGCACACGATTCCTCAATGAGCCGCACGTTTTGATGTCTCCCATGTCTGTGTAGTGTGAAAACTGTAGGAGAAATGGTGAAGCAAACTTTTGGATAGAAGAAAAATTAAGTATGAGAGATTCTAAGATTGTGCTTGCCTATCTGCAAGCACAATAATAATTGCTTTTATCTCGGAAACGGAAGGTGCGATCCTGATTCCGGGCCTCGTTCAGCTAATTTTCCACCCCGAGTCCAACGCCGCCATCCGTGAGTCTCTACGACTTACGGTTGCGGAGATACGTTGCTGTAGCGCCCCCCATAGGCAAACAATAGCGCCCCCTACACGCCAAATTACACTTTCTTTTCTGAAATCAGCTCAGAAGTGTCAAGTGTCATACAAGAAGGAAGGCTGGCCATAATTCCAATGAATCAGCACTTCCTGCCGCCCTTCAAAATAAAACAATTTAGAAGGTACAGGTACTGAATGCTGCTATAGCGCCCCCTAGAGGCGAAATGACAAAATATTTGTCCTATAGGCTCAGAGTACATCCGTCCACACCTGTACCAAGTTTGGTTAGCATCGGACGATCTTTGTGAAATAGGCCCCACCCACAGAACTTTGGAGGTCGATTATATCGCAACGGTGCGGAATTTCAAAAAAACGCAAAATAAGTTTTGTGCGGGACAGTCCACACACGCTCTGTGATGTGGTTTGGTGAAGATCGGGCAAAATTTGAAGGAGAAATAGCGAAAAAACGCTTTTTGACCAAATTCAAAATGGCGGAAAATCTAGTTAGACGGAAATGGGCGGGGCCTATATCAGCAGATGCGGAATGACCCAAGGAATCCAGGAAAAAAAGAATTTTGAATGTAGCCCTTACGGTTCAAAAGTTATGGACCAAAACGTAAGGACGGCTGTTATAGCGCCACCATCTGGTCAAATAGTGGAATTTTCCCGCACAGAGTAAAAGGTGACTCTGTAAACCTACCTACAAAGTTTGGTAATAGCAGGTCATACGGTGTCTGAGCTAGAGCTAATTTAATGCCAACGATTTCGAAACCCCATTCAAGTGAATGGGGAAAAAAAATCGTACGTTAACGCCAATATCGCGAAAACCGGCGAACGAAACCCTTAGCAATCCAAATGCACACGATTCCTCAATGAGCCGCACGTTTTGATGTCTCCCATGTCTGTGTAGTGTGAAAACTGTAGGAGAAATGGTGAAGCAAACTTTTGGATAGAAGAAAAATTAAGTATGAGAGATTCTAAGATTGTGCTTGCCTATCTGCAAGCACAATAATAATTGCTTTTATCTCGGAAACGGAAGGTGCGATCCTGATTCCGGGCCTCGTTCAGCTAATTTTCCACCCCGAGTCCAACGCCGCCATCCGTGAGTCTCTACGACTTACGGTTGCGGAGATACGTTGCTGTAGCGCCCCCCATAGGCAAACAATAGCGCCCCCTACACGCCAAATTACACTTTCTTTTCTGAAATCAGCTCAGAAGTGTCAAGTGTCATACAAGAAGGAAGGCTGGCCATAATTCCAATGAATCAGCACTTCCTGCCGCCCTTCAAAATAAAACAATTTAGAAGGTACAGGTACTGAATGCTGCTATAGCGCCCCCTAGAGGCGAAATGACAAAATATTTGTCCTATAGGCTCAGAGTACATCCGTCCACACCTGTACCAAGTTTGGTTAGCATCGGACGATCTTTGTGAAATAGGCCCCACCCACAGAACTTTGGAGGTCGATTATATCGCAACGGTGCGGAATTTGAAAAAAACGCAAAATAAGTTTTGTGCGGGACAGTCCACACACGCTCTGTGATGTGGTTTGGTGAAGATCGGGCAAAATTTGAAGGAGAAATAGCGAAAAAACGCTTTTTGACCAAATTCAAAATGGCGGGAAATCTAGTTAGACGGAAATGGGCGGGGCCTATATCAGCAGATGCGGAATGACCCAAGGAATCCAGGAAAAAAAGAATTTTGAATGTAGCCCTTACGGTTCAAAAGTTATGGACCAAAACGTAAGGACGGCTGTTATAGCGCCACCATCTGGTCAAATAGTGGAATTTTCCCGCACAGAGTAAAAGGTGACTCTGTAAACCTACCTACAAAGTTTGGTAATAGCAGGTCATACGGTGTCTGAGCTAGAGCTAATTTAATGCCAACGATTTCGAAACCCCATTCAAGTGAATGGGGAAAAAAAATCGTACGTTAACGCCAATATCGCGAAAACCGGCGAACGAAACCCTTAGCAATCCAAATGCACACGATTCCTCAATGAGCCGCACGTTTTGATGTCTCCCATGTCTGTGTAGTGTGAAAACTGTAGGAGAAATGGTGAAGCAAACTTTTGGATAGAAGAAAAATTAAGTATGAGAGATTCTAAGATTGTGCTTGCCTATCTGCAAGCACAATAATAATTGCTTTTATCTCGGAAACGGAAGGTGCGATCCTGATTCCGGGCCTCGTTCAGCTAATTTTCCACCCCGAGTCCAACGCCGCCATCCGTGAGTCTCTACGACTTACGGTTGCGGAGATACGTTGCTGTAGCGCCCCCCATAGGCAAACAATAGCGCCCCCTACACGCCAAATTACACTTTCTTTTCTGAAATCAGCTCAGAAGTGTCAAGTGTCATACAAGAAGGAAGGCTGGCCATAATTCCAATGAATCAGCACTTCCTGCCGCCCTTCAAAATAAAACAATTTAGAAGGTACAGGTACTGAATGCTGCTATAGCGCCCCCTAGAGGCGAAATGACAAAATATTTGTCCTATAGGCTCAGAGTACATCCGTCCACACCTGTACCAAGTTTGGTTAGCATCGGACGATCTTTGTGAAATAGGCCCCACCCACAGAACTTTGGAGGTCGATTATATCGCAACGGTGCGGAATTTGAAAAAAACGCAAAATAAGTTTTGTGCGGGACAGTCCACACACGCTCTGTGATGTGGTTTGGTGAAGATCGGGCAAAATTTGAAGGAGAAATAGCGAAAAAACGCTTTTTGACCAAATTCAAAATGGCGGAAAATCTAGTTAGACGGAAATGGGCGGGGCCTATATCAGCAGATGCGGAATGACCCAAGGAATCCAGGAAAAAAAGAATTTTGAATGTAGCCCTTACGGTTCAAAAGTTATGGACCAAAACGTAAGGACGGCTGTTATAGCGCCACCATCTGGTCAAATAGTGGAATTTTCCCGCACAGAGTAAAAGGTGACTCTGTAAACCTACCTACAAAGTTTGGTAATAGCAGGTCATACGGTGTCTGAGCTAGAGCTAATTTAATGCCAACGATTTCGAAACCCCATTCAAGTGAATGGGGAAAAAAAATCGTACGTTAACGCCAATATCGCGAAAACCGGCGAACGAAACCCTTAGCAATCCAAATGCACACGATTCCTCAATGAGCCGCACGTTTTGATGTCTCCCATGTCTGTGTAGTGTGAAAACTGTAGGAGAAATGGTGAAGCAAACTTTTGGATAGAAGAAAAATTAAGTATGAGAGATTCTAAGATTGTGCTTGCCTATCTGCAAGCACAATAATAATTGCTTTTATCTCGGAAACGGAAGGTGCGATCCTGATTCCGGGCCTCGTTCAGCTAATTTTCCACCCCGAGTCCAACGCCGCCATCCGTGAGTCTCTACGACTTACGGTTGCGGAGATACGTTGCTGTAGCGCCCCCCATAGGCAAACAATAGCGCCCCCTACACGCCAAATTACACTTTCTTTTCTGAAATCAGCTCAGAAGTGTCAAGTGTCATACAAGAAGGAAGGCTGGCCATAATTCCAATGAATCAGCACTTCCTGCCGCCCTTCAAAATAAAACAATTTAGAAGGTACAGGTACTGAATGCTGCTATAGCGCCCCCTAGAGGCGAAATGACAAAATATTTGTCCTATAGGCTCAGAGTACATCCGTCCACACCTGTACCAAGTTTGGTTAGCATCGGACGATCTTTGTGAAATAGGCCCCACCCACAGAACTTTGGAGGTCGATTATATCGCAACGGTGCGGAATTTGAAAAAAACGCAAAATAAGTTTTGTGCGGGACAGTCCACACACGCTCTGTGATGTGGTTTGGTGAAGATCGGGCAAAATTTGAAGGAGAAATAGCGAAAAAACGCTTTTTGACCAAATTCAAAATGGCGGAAAATCTAGTTAGACGGAAATGGGCGGGGCCTATATCAGCAGATGCGGAATGACCCAAGGAATCCAGGAAAAAAAGAATTTTGAATGTAGCCCTTACGGTTCAAAAGTTATGGACCAAAACGTAAGGACGGCTGTTATAGCGCCACCATCTGGTCAAATAGTGGAATTTTCCCGCACAGAGTAAAAGGTGACTCTGTAAACCTACCTACAAAGTTTGGTAATAGCAGGTCATACGGTGTCTGAGCTAGAGCTAATTTAATGCCAACGATTTCGAAACCCCATTCAAGTGAATGGGGAAAAAAAATCGTACGTTAACGCCAATATCGCGAAAACCGGCGAACGAAACCCTTAGCAATCCAAATGCACACGATTCCTCAATGAGCCGCACGTTTTGATGTATCCCATGTCTGTGTAGTGTGAAAACTGTAGGAGAAATGGTGAAGCAAACTTTTGGATAGAAGAAAAATTAAGTATGAGAGATTCTAAGATTGTGCTTGCCTATCTGCAAGCACAATAATAATTGCTTTTATCTCGGAAACGGAAGGTGCGATCCTGATTCCGGGCCTCGTTCAGCTAATTTTCCACCCCGAGTCCAACGCCGCCATCCGTGAGTCTCTACGACTTACGGTTGCGGAGATACGTTGCTGTAGCGCCCCCCATAGGCAAACAATAGCGCCCCCTACACGCCAAATTACACTTTCTTTTCTGAAATCAGCTCAGAAGTGTCAAGTGTCATACAAGAAGGAAGGCTGGCCATAATTCCAATAAATCAGCACTTCCTGCCGCCCTTCAAAATAAAACAATTTAGAAGGTACAGGTACTGAATGCTGCTATAGCGCCCCCTAGAGGCGAAATGACAAAATATTTGTCCTATAGGCTCAGAGTACATCCGTCCACACCTGTACCAAGTTTGGTTAGCATCGGACGATCTTTGTGAAATAGGCCCCACCCACAGAACTTTGGAGGTCGATTATATCGCAACGGTGCGGAATTTGAAAAAAACGCAAAATAAGTTTTGTGCGGGACAGTCCACACACGCTCTGTGATGTGGTTTGGTGAAGATCGGGCAAAATTTGAAGGAGAAATAGCGAAAAAACGCTTTTTGACCAAATTCAAAATGGCGGAAAATCTAGTTAGACGGAAATGGGCGGGGCCTATATCAGCAGATGCGGAATGACCCAAGGAATCCAGGAAAAAAAGAATTTTGAATGTAGCCCTTACGGTTCAAAAGTTATGGACCAAAACGTAAGGACGGCTGTTATAGCGCCACCATCTGGTCAAATAGTGGAATTTTCCCGCACAGAGTAAAAGGTGACTCTGTAAACCTACCTACAAAGTTTGGTAATAGCAGGTCATACGGTGTCTGAGCTAGAGCTAATTTAATGCCAACGATTTCGAAACCCCATTCAAGTGAATGGGGAAAAAAAATCGTACGTTAACGCCAATATCGCGAAAACCGGCGAACGAAACCCTTAGCAATCCAAATGCACACGATTCCTCAATGAGCCGCACGTTTTGATGTCTCCCATGTCTGTGTAGTGTGAAAACTGTAGGAGAAATGGTGAAGCAAACTTTTGGATAGAAGAAAAATTAAGTATGAGAGATTCTAAGATTGTGCTTGCCTATCTGCAAGCAAAATAATAATTGCTTTTATCTCGGAAACGGAAGGTGCGATCCTGATTCCGGGCCTCGTTCAGCTAATTTTCCACCCCGAGTCCAACGCCGCCATCCGTGAGTCTCTACGACTTACGGTTGCGGAGATACGTTGCTGTAGCGCCCCCCATAGGCAAACAATAGCGCCCCCTACACGCCAAATTACACTTTCTTTTCTGAAATCAGCTCAGAAGTGTCAAGTGTCATACAAGAAGGAAGGCTGGCCATAATTCCAATGAATCAGCACTTCCTGCCGCCCTTCAAAATAAAACAATTTAGAAGGTACAGGTACTGAATGCTGCTATAGCGCCCCCTAGAGGCGAAATGACAAAATATTTGTCCTATAGGCTCAGAGTACATCCGTCCACACCTGTACCAAGTTTGGTTAGCATCGGACGATCTTTGTGAAATAGGCCCCACCCACAGAACTTTGGAGGTCGATTATATCGCAACGGTGCGGAATTTGAAAAAAACGCAAAATAAGTTTTGTGCGGGACAGTCCACACACGCTCTGTGATGTGGTTTGGTGAAGATCGGGCAAAATTTGAAGGAGAAATAGCGAAAAAACGCTTTTTGACCAAATTCAAAATGGCGGAAAATCTAGTTAGACGGAAATGGGCGGGGCCTATATCAGCAGATGCGGAATGACCCAAGGAATCCAGGAAAAAAAGAATTTTGAATGTAGCCCTTACGGTTCAAAAGTTATGGACCAAAACGTAAGGACGGCTGTTATAGCGCCACCATCTGGTCAAATAGTGGAATTTTCCCGCACAGAGTAAAAGGTGACTCTGTAAACCTACCTACAAAGTTTGGTAATAGCAGGTCATACGGTGTCTGAGCTAGAGCTAATTTAATGCCAACGATTTCGAAACCCCATTCAAGTGAATGGGGAAAAAAAATCGTACGTTAACGCCAATATCGCGAAAACCGGCGAACGAAACCCTTAGCAATCCAAATGCACACGATTCCTCAATGAGCCGCACGTTTTGATGTCTCCCATGTCTGTGTAGTGTGAAAACTGTAGGAGAAATGGTGAAGCAAACTTTTGGATAGAAGAAAAATTAAGTATGAGAGATTCTAAGATTGTGCTTGCCTATCTGCAAGCACAATAATAATTATTGTGCTTGCAGATAGGCAAGCACAATCTTAGAATCTCTCATACTTAATTTTATTCTGTTTTCTTCTGGTCAAAAGTTTGCTTCACCATTTCTCCTACAGTTTTCACACTACACAGACATGGGAGACATCAAAACGTGCGGCTCATTGAGGAATCGTGTGCATTTGGATTGCTAAGGGTTTCGTTCGCCGGTTTTCGCGATATTGGCGTTAACGTACGATTTTTTTTCCCATTCACTTGAATGGGGTTTCGAAATCGTTGGCATTAAATTAGCTCTAGCTCAGACACCGTATGACCTGCTATTACCAAACTTTGTAGGTAGGTTTACAGAGTCACCTTTTACTCTGTGCGGGAAAATTCCACTATTTGACCAGATGGTGGCGCTATAACAGCCGTCCTTACGTTTTGGTCCATAACTTTTGAACCGTAAGGGCTACATTCAAAATTCTTTTTTCCCTGGATTCCTTGGGTCATTCCGCATCTGCTGATATAGGCCCCGCCCATTTCCGTCTAACTAGATTTTCCGCCATTTTGAATTTTGTCGAAAAGCGTTTTTTCGCTATTTCTCCTTCAAATTTTGCCCGATCTTCACCAAACCACATCACAGAGCGTGTGTGGACTGTCCCGCACAAAACTTATTTTGCGTTTTTTTGAAATTCCGCACCGTTGCGATATAATCGACCTCCAAAGTTCTGTGGGTGGGGCCTATTTCACAAAGATCGTCCGATGCGAACCAAACTTGGTCCAGGTGTGGAAGGATGTACTCTGAGCCTATAGGAGAAATATTTTGTCATTTCGCCTCTAGGGGGCGCTATAGCAGCATTCAGAACCTGTCCCTTCTAAATTGTTTTATTTTGAAGGGCGGCAGGAAGTGCTGATTCATTGGAATTATGGCCAGCCTTCCTTCTTGTATTGACACTTGACACTTCTGAGCTGATTTCACAAAAGAAAGTGTAATTTGGCCTGTAGGGGGCGGGGGTGGGTGGGGCCTACTTCACAAAAACTGCCATAACTCTGGACCACATTGTCCGATCCGAACCAAACTTGGTCCAGGTATGCACATATGTACTCTGAGCTGATAAATTAAAATGGTGTCATTTCGCCTATAGGGGGCGCTATAGCAGCATTCAGTAGCTGTATCTCACAAACTGTAAGAGCGACTGTTCCCAAATTGGGTACATAGGTTCATAGAGTACTCTTCTAATCTGGCCTAAAAAATTATACCAATTGACCTCACGGTGGCGCTATAGCTGCCCTCTTTACATTTTGGTTTGTAAGTTTGGAACCATAGCTTCTACGATCAAAATTCTTTCTGCCCTGGTTTCCTTGGCTCCTCCCACTTGTACTCACAAAGGCCCGCCCATTTCCCGCCCACAACTACTTAGTACACCCTAGCAACGATCTACGAATGCCCTATACCGATGAGCCAAAAACACCATAGCATCCAGTTAATACACCCTTGCAACGGCCTAAACACGTCCTAGCTACACATTGCCGATTGGGGCTGTATTGATACTGGATGGGAGGCCGGGGTCTAAGGCAGGGGCGGTGCAAGGGGGGCGGAGCGTCACGGGGGAGCAAGCACAATCAAATTTGCTTCAGCAAATTTAGCCCGTTCTAGTATTTATTTACTATCTCTATATTTTCTTCTATCCAAAAGTTTGCTTCGCCATTTCTCCTACAGTTTTCACACTACACAGACATGGGAGACATGAAAACGTGCGGCTCATTGAGGAATCGTGTGCATTTGGATTGCTAAGGGTTTCGTTCGCCGGTTTTCGCGATATTGGCGTTAACGTACGATTTTTTTCCCCATTCACTTGAATGGGGTTTCGAAATCGTTGGCATTAAATTAGCTGTAGCTCAGACACCGTATGACCTGCCATTACCAAACTTTGTAGGTAGGTTTACAGAGTCACCTTTTACTCTGTGCGGGAAAATTCCACTATTTGACCAGATGGTGGCGCTATAACAGCCATCCTTACGTTTTGGTCCATAACTTTTGAACCGTAAGGGCTACATTCAAAATTATTTTTTCCCTGGATTCCTTGGGTCATTCCGCATCTGCTGATATAGGCCGCGCCCATTTCCGTCTAACTAGATTTTCCGCCATTTTGGATTTTGTCGAAAAGCGTTTTTTTCGCTATTTCTCCTTCAAATTTTGCCCGATCTTCACCAAACCACATCACAGAGCGTGTGTGGACTGTCCTGCACAAAACTTATTTTGCGTATTTTTGAAATTCCGCACCGTTGCGATATAATCGACTTCCAAAGTTTTGTGGGTGGGGCCTATTTCACAAAGATCGTCCGATGCGAACCAAACTTGGTCCAGGTGTGGAAGGATGTACTCTGAGCCTATAGGAGAAATATTTTGTCATTTCGCCTCTAGGGGGCGCTATAGCAGCATTCCTTACGTTTTGGTCCATAACTTTTGAACCGTAAGGGCTACATTCAAAATTATTTTTTCCCTGGATTCCTTGGGTCATTCCGCATCTGCTGATATAGGCCCCGCCCATTTCCGTCTAACTAGATTTTCCGCCATTTTGAATTTTGTCGAAAAGGGTTTGTTCGCTATTTCTCCTTAAAATTTTGCCCGATCTTCACCAAACCACATCACAGAGCGTGTGTGGACTGTCCCGCACAAAACTTATTTTGCGTTTTTTTGAAATTCCGCACCGTTGCCATATAATCGACCTCCAAAGTTCTGTGGGTGGGGCCTATTTCACAAAGATCGTCCGATGCTAACCAAACTTGGTACAGGTGTGGACGGATGTACTCTGAGCCTATAGGACAAATATTGTGTCATTTCGCCTCTAGGGGGCGCTATAGCAGCATTCCTTACGTTTTGGTCCATAACTTTTGAACCGTAAGGGCTACATTCAAAATTCTTATTTCCCTGGATTCCTTGGCTCATTCCGCATCTGCTGATATAGGCCCCGCCCATTTCCGTCTAACTAGATTTTCCGCCATTTTGCATTTTGTCAAAAAGCGTTTTTTCGCTATTTCTCCTTCAAAATTTGCCCGATCTTCACCAAACCACATCACACAGCGTGGGTGGACTGTCCCGCACAAAACTTATTTTGCGTTTTTTTGAAATTCCGCACCGTTGCGATATAATCGACCTCAAAAGTTCTGTGGGTGGGGCCGATTTCACAAAGATCGTCCGATGCTAACCAAACTTGGTACAGGTGTGGACGGATGTACTCTGAGCCTATAGGACAAATATTGTGTCATTTCGCCTCTAGGGGGCGCTATAGCAGCATTCAGTACCTGTAACACCATAGCATCCAGGTAATACACCCTTGCAACGGCCTAAACACGTCCTAGCTACACATTGCCGATTAAGGCTGTATTGATAGTGGATGGGAGGGCGGGGTCTAAGGCAGGTGCGGTGCAAGGGGGGCGGAGCGTCACGCGGGAGCAAGCACAATCAAATTTGCTTCAGCAAATTTAGCCCGTTCTAGTATTTATTTACTATCTCTATATTTTCTTCTATCCAAAAGTTTGCTTCGCCATTTCTCCTACAGTTTTCACACTACACAGACATGGGAGACATCAAAACATGCGGCTCATTGAGGAATCGTGTGCATTTGGATTGCTAAGGGTTTCGTTCGCCGGTTTTCGCGATATTGGCGTTAACGTACGATTTTTTTCCCCATTCACTTGAATGGGGTTTCGAAATCGTTGGCATTAAATTAGCTGTAGCTCAGACACCGTATGACCTGCCATTACCAAACTTTGTAGGTAGGTTTACAGAGTCACCTTTTACTCTGTGCGGGAAAATTCCACTATTTGCCCAGATGGTGGCGCTATAACAGCCATCCTTACGTTTTGGTCCATAACTTTTGAACCGTAAGGGCTACATTCAAAATTATTTTTTCCCTGGATTCCTTGGGTCATTCCGCATCTGCTGATATAGGCCCCGCCCATTTCCGTCTAACTAGATTTTCCGCCATTTTGAATTTTGTCGAAAAGCGTTTTTTCGCTATTTCTCCTTCAAATTTTGCCCGATCTTCACCAAACCACATCACATAGCGTGTGTGGACTGTCCTGCACAAAACTTATTTCGCGTATTTTTGAAATTCCGCACCGTTGCGATATAATCGACTTCCAAAGTTTTGTGGGTGGGGCCTATTTCACAAAGATCGTCCGATGCGAACCAAACTTGGTCCAGGTGTGGAAGGATGTACTCTGAGCCTATAGGAGAAATATTTTGTCATTTCGCCTCTAGGGGGCGCTATAGCAGCATTCCTTACGTTTTGGTCCATAACTTTTGAACCGTAAGGGCTACATTCAAAATTCTTTTTTCCCTGGATTCCTTGGGTCATTCCGCATCTGCTGATATAGGCCCCGCCCATTTCCTTTTAACTAGATTTTCCGCCATTTTGAATTTTGTCGAAAAGGGTTTGTTCGCTATTTCTCCTTCAAATTTTGCCCGATCTTCACCAAACCACATCACAGAGCGTGTGTGGACTGTCCCGCACAAAACTTATTTTGCGTTTTTTTTTAATTCCTCACCGTTGCCATATAATCGACCTCCAAAGTTCTGTGGGTGGGGCCTATTTCACAAAGATCGTCCGATGCTAACCAAACTTGGTACAGGTGTGGACGGATGTACTCTGAGCCCTATAGGACAAATATTGTGTCATTTCGCCTCTAGGGGGCGCTATAGCAGCATAATAATGAGCCGAAAACACCATAGCATCCAGTTAATACACCCTTGCAACGGCCTAAACACGTCCTAGCTACACATTGCCGATTGGGGCTGTATTGATACTGGATGGGAGGGCGGGGTCTAAGGCAGGGGCGGTGCAAGGGGGGCGGAGCGTCACGCGGGAGCAAGCACAATCAAATTTGCTTCAGCAAATTTAGCCCGTTCTAGTTGCTTTTATCTCGGAAACGGAAGGTGCGATCCTGATTCCGGGCCTCGTTCAGCTAATTTTCCACCCCGAGTCCAACGCCGCCATCCGTGAGTCTCTACGACTTACGGTTGCGGAGATACGTTGCTGTAGCGCCCCCCATAGGCAAACAATAGCGCCCCCTACACGCCAAATTACACTTTCTTTTCTGAAATCAGCTCAGAAGTGTCAAGTGTCATACAAGAAGGAAGGCTGGCCATAATTCCAATGAATCAGCACTTCCTGCCGCCCTTCAAAATAAAACAATTTAGAAGGTACAGGTACTGAATGCTGCTATAGCGCCCCCTAGAGGCGAAATGACAAAATATTTGTCCTATAGGCTCAGAGTACATCCGTCCACACCTGTACCAAGTTTGGTTAGCATCGGACGATCTTTGTGAAATAGGCCCCACCCACAGAACTTTGGAGGTCGATTATATCGCAACGGTGCGGAATTTGAAAAAAACGCAAAATAAGTTTTGTGCGGGACAGTCCACACACGCTCTGTGATGTGGTTTGGTGAAGATCGGGCAAAATTTGAAGGAGAAATAGCGAAAAAACGCTTTTTGACCAAATTCAAAATGGCGGAAAATCTAGTTAGACGGAAATGGGCGGGGCCTATATCAGCAGATGCGGAATGACCCAAGGAATCCAGGAAAAAAAGAATTTTGAATGTAGCCCTTACGGTTCAAAAGTTATGGACCAAAACGTAAGGACGGCTGTTATAGCGCCACCATCTGGTCAAATAGTGGAATTTTCCCGCACAGAGTAAAAGGTGACTCTGTAAACCTACCTACAAAGTTTGGTAATAGCAGGTCATACGGTGTCTGAGCTAGAGCTAATTTAATGCCAACGATTTCGAAACCCCATTCAAGTGAATGGGGAAAAAAAATCGTACGTTAACGCCAATATCGCGAAAACCGGCGAACGAAACCCTTAGCAATCCAAATGCACACGATTCCTCAATGAGCCGCACGTTTTGATGTCTCCCATGTCTGTGTAGTGTGAAAACTGTAGGAGAAATGGTGAAGCAAACTTTTGGATAGAAGAAAAATTAAGTATGAGAGATTCTAAGATTGTGCTTGCCTATCTGCAAGCACAATAATAATTGCTTTTATCTCGGAAACGGAAGGTGCGATCCTGATTCCGGGCCTCGTTCAGCTAATTTTCCACCCCGAGTCCAACGCCGCCATCCGTGAGTCTCTACGACTTACGGTTGCGGAGATACGTTGCTGTAGCGCCCCCCATAGGCAAACAATAGCGCCCCCTACACGCCAAATTACACTTTCTTTTCTGAAATCAGCTCAGAAGTGTCAAGTGTCATACAAGAAGGAAGGCTGGCCATAATTCCAATGAATCAGCACTTCCTGCCGCCCTTCAAAATAAAACAATTTAGAAGGTACAGGTACTGAATGCTGCTATAGCGCCCCCTAGAGGCGAAATGACAAAATATTTGTCCTATAGGCTCAGAGTACATCCGTCCACACCTGTACCAAGTTTGGTTAGCATCGGACGATCTTTGTGAAATAGGCCCCACCCACAGAACTTTGGAGGTCGATTATATCGCAACGGTGCGGAATTTCAAAAAAACGCAAAATAAGTTTTGTGCGGGACAGTCCACACACGCTCTGTGATGTGGTTTGGTGAAGATCGGGCAAAATTTGAAGGAGAAATAGCGAAAAAACGCTTTTTGACCAAATTCAAAATGGCGGAAAATCTAGTTAGACGGAAATGGGCGGGGCCTATATCAGCAGATGCGGAATGACCCAAGGAATCCAGGAAAAAAAGAATTTTGAATGTAGCCCTTACGGTTCAAAAGTTATGGACCAAAACGTAAGGACGGCTGTTATAGCGCCACCATCTGGTCAAATAGTGGAATTTTCCCGCACAGAGTAAAAGGTGACTCTGTAAACCTACCTACAAAGTTTGGTAATAGCAGGTCATACGGTGTCTGAGCTAGAGCTAATTTAATGCCAACGATTTCGAAACCCCATTCAAGTGAATGGGGAAAAAAAATCGTACGTTAACGCCAATATCGCGAAAACCGGCGAACGAAACCCTTAGCAATCCAAATGCACACGATTCCTCAATGAGCCGCACGTTTTGATGTCTCCCATGTCTGTGTAGTGTGAAAACTGTAGGAGAAATGGTGAAGCAAACTTTTGGATAGAAGAAAAATTAAGTATGAGAGATTCTAAGATTGTGCTTGCCTATCTGCAAGCACAATAATAATTGCTTTTATCTCGGAAACGGAAGGTGCGATCCTGATTCCGGGCCTCGTTCAGCTAATTTTCCACCCCGAGTCCAACGCCGCCATCCGTGAGTCTCTACGACTTACGGTTGCGGAGATACGTTGCTGTAGCGCCCCCCATAGGCAAACAATAGCGCCCCCTACACGCCAAATTACACTTTCTTTTCTGAAATCAGCTCAGAAGTGTCAAGTGTCATACAAGAAGGAAGGCTGGCCATAATTCCAATGAATCAGCACTTCCTGCCGCCCTTCAAAATAAAACAATTTAGAAGGTACAGGTACTGAATGCTGCTATAGCGCCCCCTAGAGGCGAAATGACAAAATATTTGTCCTATAGGCTCAGAGTACATCCGTCCACACCTGTACCAAGTTTGGTTAGCATCGGACGATCTTTGTGAAATAGGCCCCACCCACAGAACTTTGGAGGTCGATTATATCGCAACGGTGCGGAATTTGAAAAAAACGCAAAATAAGTTTTGTGCGGGACAGTCCACACACGCTCTGTGATGTGGTTTGGTGAAGATCGGGCAAAATTTGAAGGAGAAATAGCGAAAAAACGCTTTTTGACCAAATTCAAAATGGCGGAAAATCTAGTTAGACGGAAATGGGCGGGGCCTATATCAGCAGATGCGGAATGACACAAGGAATCCAGGAAAAAAAGAATTTTGAATGTAGCCCTTACGGTTCAAAAGTTATGGACCAAAACGTAAGGACGGCTGTTATAGCGCCACCATCTGGTCAAATAGTGGAATTTTCCCGCACAGAGTAAAAGGTGACTCTGTAAACCTACCTACAAAGTTTGGTAATAGCAGGTCATACGGTGTCTGAGCTAGAGCTAATTTAATGCCAACGATTTCGAAACCCCATTCAAGTGAATGGGGAAAAAAAATCGTACGTTAACGCCAATATCGCGAAAACCGGCGAACGAAACCCTTAGCAATCCAAATGCACACGATTCCTCAATGAGCCGCACGTTTTGATGTCTCCCATGTCTGTGTAGTGTGAAAACTGTAGGAGAAATGGTGAAGCAAACTTTTGGATAGAAGAAAAATTAAGTATGAGAGATTCTAAGATTGTGCTTGCCTATCTGCAAGCACAATAATAATTGCTTTTATCTCGGAAACGGAAGGTGCGATCCTGATTCCGGGCCTCGTTCAGCTAATTTTCCACCCCGAGTCCAACGCCGCCATCCGTGAGTCTCTACGACTTACGGTTGCGGAGATACGTTGCTGTAGCGCCCCCCATAGGCAAACAATAGCGCCCCCTACACGCCAAATTACACTTTCTTTTCTGAAATCAGCTCAGAAGTGTCAAGTGTCATACAAGAAGGAAGGCTGGCCATAATTCCAATGAATCAGCACTTCCTGCCGCCCTTCAAAATAAAACAATTTAGAAGGTACAGGTACTGAATGCTGCTATAGCGCCCCCTAGAGGCGAAATGACAAAATATTTGTCCTATAGGCTCAGAGTACATCCGTCCACACCTGTACCAAGTTTGGTTAGCATCGGACGATCTTTGTGAAATAGGCCCCACCCACAGAACTTTGGAGGTCGATTATATCGCAACGGTGCGGAATTTCAAAAAAACGCAAAATAAGTTTTGTGCGGGACAGTCCACACACGCTCTGTGATGTGGTTTGGTGAAGATCGGGCAAAATTTGAAGGAGAAATAGCGAAAAAACGCTTTTTGACCAAATTCAAAATGGCGGAAAATCTAGTTAGACGGAAATGGGCGGGGCCTATATCAGCAGATGCGGAATGACACAAGGAATCCAGGAAAAAAAGAATTTTGAATGTAGCCCTTACGGTTCAAAAGTTATGGACCAAAACGTAAGGACGGCTGTTATAGCGCCACCATCTGGTCAAATAGTGGAATTTTCCCGCACAGAGTAAAAGGTGACTCTGTAAACCTACCTACAAAGTTTGGTAATAGCAGGTCATACGGTGTCTGAGCTAGAGCTAATTTAATGCCAACGATTTCGAAACCCCATTCAAGTGAATGGGGAAAAAAAATCGTACGTTAACGCCAATATCGCGAAAACCGGCGAACGAAACCCTTAGCAATCCAAATGCACACGATTCCTCAATGAGCCGCACGTTTTGATGTCTCCCATGTCTGTGTAGTGTGAAAACTGTAGGAGAAATGGTGAAGCAAACTTTTGGATAGAAGAAAAATTAAGTATGAGAGATTCTAAGATTGTGCTTGCCTATCTGCAAGCACAATAATAATTGCTTTTATCTCGGAAACGGAAGGTGCGATCCTGATTCCGGGCCTCGTTCAGCTAATTTTCCACCCCGAGTCCAACGCCGCCATCCGTGAGTCTCTACGACTTACGGTTGCGGAGATACGTTGCTGTAGCGCCCCCCATAGGCAAACAATAGCGCCCCCTACACGCCAAATTACACTTTCTTTTCTGAAATCAGCTCAGAAGTGTCAAGTGTCATACAAGAAGGAAGGCTGGCCATAATTCCAATGAATCAGCACTTCCTGCCGCCCTTCAAAATAAAACAATTTAGAAGGTACAGGTACTGAATGCTGCTATAGCGCCCCCTAGAGGCGAAATGACAAAATATTTGTCCTATAGGCTCAGAGTACATCCGTCCACACCTGTACCAAGTTTGGTTAGCATCGGACGATCTTTGTGAAATAGGCCCCACCCACAGAACTTTGGAGGTCGATTATATCGCAACGGTGCGGAATTTGAAAAAAACGCAAAATAAGTTTTGTGCGGGACAGTCCACACACGCTCTGTGATGTGGTTTGGTGAAGATCGGGCAAAATTTGAAGGAGAAATAGCGAAAAAACGCTTTTTGACCAAATTCAAAATGGCGGAAAATCTAGTTAGACGGAAATGGGCGGGGCCTATATCAGCAGATGCGGAATGACCCAAGGAATCCAGGAAAAAAAGAATTTTGAATGTAGCCCTTACGGTTCAAAAGTTATGGACCAAAACGTAAGGACGGCTGTTATAGCGCCACCATCTGGTCAAATAGTGGAATTTTCCCGCACAGAGTAAAAGGTGACTCTGTAAACCTACCTACAAAGTTTGGTAATAGCAGGTCATACGGTGTCTGAGCTAGAGCTAATTTAATGCCAACGATTTCGAAACCCCATTCAAGTGAATGGGGAAAAAAAATCGTACGTTAACGCCAATATCGCGAAAACCGGCGAACGAAACCCTTAGCAATCCAAATGCACACGATTCCTCAATGAGCCGCACGTTTTGATGTCTCCCATGTCTGTGTAGTGTGAAAACTGTAGGAGAAATGGTGAAGCAAACTTTTGGATAGAAGAAAAATTAAGTATGAGAGATTCTAAGATTGTGCTTGCCTATCTGCAAGCACAATAATAATTGCTTTTATCTCGGAAACGGAAGGTGCGATCCTGATTCCGGGCCTCGTTCAGCTAATTTTCCACCCCGAGTCCAACGCCGCCATCCGTGAGTCTCTACGACTTACGGTTGCGGAGATACGTTGCTGTAGCGCCCCCCATAGGCAAACAATAGCGCCCCCTACACGCCAAATTACACTTTCTTTTCTGAAATCAGCTCAGAAGTGTCAAGTGTCATACAAGAAGGAAGGCTGGCCATAATTCCAATGAATCAGCACTTCCTGCCGCCCTTCAAAATAAAACAATTTAGAAGGTACAGGTACTGAATGCTGCTATAGCGCCCCCTAGAGGCGAAATGACAAAATATTTGTCCTATAGGCTCAGAGTACATCCGTCCACACCTGTACCAAGTTTGGTTAGCATCGGACGATCTTTGTGAAATAGGCCCCACCCACAGAACTTTGGAGGTCGATTATATCGCAACGGTGGGGAATTTGAAAAAAACGCAAAATAAGTTTTGTGCGGGACAGTCCACACACGCTCTGTGATGTGGTTTGGTGAAGATCGGGCAAAATTTGAAGGAGAAATAGCGAAAAAACGCTTTTTGACCAAATTCAAAATGGCGGAAAATCTAGTTAGACGGAAATGGGCGGGGCCTATATCAGCAGATGCGGAATGACCCAAGGAATCCAGGAAAAAAAGAATTTTGAATGTAGCCCTTACGGTTCAAAAGTTATGGACCAAAACGTAAGGACGGCTGTTATAGCGCCACCATCTGGTCAAATAGTGGAATTTTCCCGCACAGAGTAAAAGGTGACTCTGTAAACCTACCTACAAAGTTTGGTAATAGCAGGTCATACGGTGTCTGAGCTAGAGCTAATTTAATGCCAACGATTTCGAAACCCCATTCAAGTGAATGGGGGAAAAAAATCGTACGTTAACGCCAATATCGCGAAAACCGGCGAACGAAACCCTTAGCAATCCAAATGCACACGATTCCTCAATGAGCCGCACGTTTTGATGTCTCCCATGTCTGTGTAGTGTGAAAACTGTAGGAGAAATGGTGAAGCAAACTTTTGGATAGAAGAAAAATTAAGTATGAGAGATTCTAAGATTGTGCTTGCCTATCTGCAAGCACAATAATAATTGCTTTTATCTCGGAAACGGAAGGTGCGATCCTGATTCCGGGCCTCGTTCAGCTAATTTTCCACCCCGAGTCCAACGCCGCCATCCGTGAGTCTCTACGACTTACGGTTGCGGAGATACGTTGCTGTAGCGCCCCCCATAGGCAAACAATAGCGCCCCCTACACGCCAAATTACACTTTATTTTCTGAAATCAGCTCAGAAGTGTCAAGTGTCATACAAGAAGGAAGGCTGGCCATAATTCCAATGAATCAGCACTTCCTGCCGCCCTTCAAAATAAAACAATTTAGAAGGTACAGGTACTGAATGCTGCTATAGCGCCCCCTAGAGGCGAAATGACAAAATATTTGTCCTATAGGCTCAGAGTACATCCGTCCACACCTGTACCAAGTTTGGTTAGCATCGGACGATCTTTGTGAAATAGGCCCCACCCACAGAACTTTGGAGGTCGATTATATCGCAACGGTGCGGAATTTGAAAAAAACGCAAAATAAGTTTTGTGCGGGACAGTCCACACACGCTCTGTGATGTGGTTTGGTGAAGATCGGGCAAAATTTGAAGGAGAAATAGCGAAAAAACGCTTTTTGACCAAATTCAAAATGGCGGAAAATCTAGTTAGACGGAAATGGGCGGGGCCTATATCAGCAGATGCGGAATGACCCAAGGAATCCAGGAAAAAAAGAATTTTGAATGTAGCCCTTACGGTTCAAAAGTTATGGACCAAAACGTAAGGACGGCTGTTATAGCGCCACCATCTGGTCAAATAGTAGAATTTTCCCGCACAGAGTAAAAGGTGACTCTGTAAACCTACCTACAAAGTTTGGTAATAGCAGGTCATACGGTGTCTGAGCTAGAGCTAATTTAATGCCAACGATTTCGAAACCCCATTCAAGTGAATGGGGAAAAAAAATCGTACGTTAACGCCAATATCGCGAAAACCGGCGAACGAAACCCTTAGCAATCCAAATGCACACGATTCCTCAATGAGCCGCACGTTTTGATGTCTCCCATGTCTGTGTAGTGTGAAAACTGTAGGAGAAATGGTGAAGCAAACTTTTGGATAGAAGAAAAATTAAGTATGAGAGATTCTAAGATTGTGCTTGCCTATCTGCAAGCACAATAATAATTGCTTTTATCTCGGAAACGGAAGGTGCGATCCTGATTCCGGGCCTCGTTCAGCTAATTTTCCACCCCGAGTCCAACGCCGCCATCCGTGAGTCTCTACGACTTACGGTTGCGGAGATACGTTGCTGTAGCGCCCCCCATAGGCAAACAATAGCGCCCCCTACACGCCAAATTACACTTTCTTTTCTGAAATCAGCTCAGAAGTGTCAAGTGTCATACAAGAAGGAAGGCTGGCCATAATTCCAATGAATCAGCACTTCCTGCCGCCCTTCAAAATAAAACAATTTAGAAGGTACAGGTACTGAATGCTGCTATAGCGCCCCCTAGAGGCGAAATGACAAAATATTTGTCCTATAGGCTCAGAGTACATCCGTCCACACCTGTACCAAGTTTGGTTAGCATCGGACGATCTTTGTGAAATAGGCCCCACCCACAGAACTTTGGAGGTCGATTATATCGCAACGGTGCGGAATTTGAAAAAAACGCAAAATAAGTTTTGTGCGGGACAGTCCACACACGCTCTGTGATGTGGTTTGGTGAAGATCGGGCAAAATTTGAAGGAGAAATAGCGAAAAAACGCTTTTTGACCAAATTCAAAATGGCGGAAAATCTAGTTAGACGGAAATGGGCGGGGCCTATATCAGCAGATGCGGAATGACCCAAGGAATCCAGGAAAAAAAGAATTTTGAATGTAGCCCTTACGGTTCAAAAGTTATGGACCAAAACGTAAGGACGGCTGTTATAGCGCCACCATCTGGTCAAATAGTGGAAATTTCCCGCACAGAGTAAAAGGTGACTCTGTAAACCTACCTACAAAGTTTGGTAATAGCAGGTCATACGGTGTCTGAGCTAGAGCTAATTTAATGCCAACGATTTCGAAACCCCATTCAAGTGAATGGGGAAAAAAAATCGTACGTTAACGCCAATATCGCGAAAACCGGCGAACAAAACCCTTAGCAATCCAAATGCACACGATTCCTCAATGAGCCGCACGTTTTGATGTCTCCCATGTCTCTGTAGTGTGAAAACTGTAGGAGAAATGGTGAAGCAAACTTTTGGATAGAAGAAAAATTAAGTATGAGAGATTCTAAGATTGTGCTTGCCTATCTGCAAGCACAATAATAATTGCTTTTATCTCGGAAACGGAAGGTGCGATCCTGATTCCGGGCCTCGTTCAGCTAATTTTCCACCCCGAGTCCAACGCCGCCATCCGTGAGTCTCTACGACTTACGGTTGCGGAGATACGTTGCTGTAGCGCCCCCCATAGGCAAACAATAGCGCCCCCTACACGCCAAATTACACTTTCTTTTCTGAAATCAGCTCAGAAGTGTCAAGTGTCATACAAGAAGGAAGGCTGGCCATAATTCCAATGAATCAGCACTTCCTGCCGCCCTTCAAAATAAAACAATTTAGAAGGTACAGGTACTGAATGCTGCTATAGCGCCCCCTAGAGGCGAAATGACAAAATATTTGTCCTATAGGCTCAGAGTACATCCGTCCACACCTGTACCAAGTTTGGTTAGCATCGGACGATCTTTGTGAAATAGGCCCCACCCACAGAACTTTGGAGGTCGATTATATCGCAACGGTGCGGAATTTGAAAAAAACGCAAAATAAGTTTTGTGCGGGACAGTCCACACACGCTCTGTGATGTGGTTTGGTGAAGATCGGGCAAAATTTGAAGGAGAAATAGCGAAAAAACGCTTTTTGACCAAATTCAAAATGGCGGAAAATCTAGTTAGACGGAAATGGGCGGGGCCTATATCAGCAGATGCGGAATGACCCAAGGAATCCAGGAAAAAAAGAATTTTGAATGTAGCCCTTACGGTTCAAAAGTTATGGACCAAAACGTAAGGACGGCTGTTATAGCGCCACCATCTGGTCAAATAGTGGAATTTTCCCGCACAGAGTAAAAGGTGACTCTGTAAACCTACCTACAAAGTTTGGTAATAGCAGGTCATACGGTGTCTGAGCTAGAGCTAATTTAATGCCAACGATTTCGAAACCCCATTCAAGTGAATGGGGAAAAAAAATCGTACGTTAACGCCAATATCGCGAAAACCGGCGAACGAAACCCTTAGCAATCCAAATGCACACGATTCCTCAATGAGCCGCACGTTTTGATGTCTCCCATGTCTGTGTAGTGTGAAAACTGTAGGAGAAATGGTGAAGCAAACTTTTGGATAGAAGAAAAATTAAGTATGAGAGATTCTAAGATTGTGCTTGCCTATCTGCAAGCACAATAATAATTGCTTTTATCTCGGAAACGGAAGGTGCGATCCTGATTCCGGGCCTCGTTCAGCTAATTTTCCACCCCGAGTCCAACGCCGCCATCCGTGAGTCTCTACGACTTACGGTTGCGGAGATACGTTGCTGTAGCGCCCCCCATAGGCAAACAATAGCGCCCCCTACACGCCAAATTACACTTTCTTTTCTGAAATCAGCTCAGAAGTGTCAAGTGTCATACAAGAAGAAAGGCTGGCCATAATTCCAATGAATCAGCACTTCCTGCCGCCCTTCAAAATAAAACAATTTAGAAGGTACAGGTACTGAATGCTGCTATAGCGCCCCCTAGAGGCGAAATGACAAAATATTTGTCCTATAGGCTCAGAGTACATCCGTCCACACCTGTACCAAGTTTGGTTAGCATCGGACGATCTTTGTGAAATAGGCCCCACCCACAGAACTTTGGAGGTCGATTATATCGCAACGGTGCGGAATTTAAAAAAAACGCAAAATAAGTTTTGTGCGGGACAGTCCACACACGCTCTGTGATGTGGTTTGGTGAAGATCGGGCAAAATTTGAAGGAGAAATAGCGAAAAAACGCTTTTTGACCAAATTCAAAATGGCGGAAAATCTAGTTAGACGGAAATGGGCGGGGCCTATATCAGCAGATGCGGAATGACCCAAGGAATCCAGGAAAAAAAGAATTTTGAATGTAGCCCTTACGGTTCAAAAGTTATGGACCAAAACGTAAGGACGGCTGTTATAGCGCCACCATCTGGTCAAATAGTGGAATTTTCCCGCACAGAGTAAAAGGTGACTCTGTAAACCTACCTACAAAGTTTGGTAATAGCAGGTCATACGGTGTCTGAGCTAGAGCTAATTTAATGCCAACGATTTCGAAACCCCATTCAAGTGAATGGGGAAAAAAAATCGTACGTTAACGCCAATATCGCGAAAACCGGCGAACGAAACCCTTAGCAATCCAAATGCACACGATTCCTCAATGAGCCGCACGTTTTGATGTCTCCCATGTCTGTGTAGTGTGAAAACTGTAGGAGAAATGGTGAAGCAAACTTTTGGATAGAAGAAAAATTAAGTATGAGAGATTCTAAGATTGTGCTTGCCTATCTGCAAGCACAATAATAATTGCTTTTATCTCGGAAACGGAAGGTGCGATCCTGATTCCGGGCCTCGTTCAGCTAATTTTCCACCCCGAGTCCAACGCCGCCATCCGTGAGTCTCTACGACTTACGGTTGCGGAGATACGTTGCTGTAGCGCCCCCCATAGGCAAACAATAGCGCCCCCTACACGCCAAATTACACTTTATTTTCTGAAATCAGCTCAGAAGTGTCAAGTGTCATACAAGAAGGAAGGCTGGCCATAATTCCAATGAATCAGCACTTCCTGCCGCCCTTCAAAATAAAACAATTTAGAAGGTACAGGTACTGAATGCTGCTATAGCGCCCCCTAGAGGCGAAATGACAAAATATTTGTCCTATAGGCTCAGAGTACATCCGTCCACACCTGTACCAAGTTTGGTTAGCATTGGACGATCTTTGTGAAATAGGCCCCACCCACAGAACTTTGGAGGTCGATTATATCGCAACGGTGCGGAATTTGAAAAAAACGCAAAATAAGTTTTGTGCGGGACAGTCCACACACGCTCTGTGATGTGGTTTGGTGAAGATCGGGCAAAATTTGAAGGAGAAATAGCGAAAAAACGCTTTTTGACCAAATTCAAAATGGCGGAAAATCTAGTTAGACGGAAATGGGCGGGGCCTATATCAGCAGATGCGGAATGACCCAAGGAATCCAGGAAAAAAAGAATTTTGAATGTAGCCCTTACGGTTCAAAAGTTATGGACCAAAACGTAAGGACGGCTGTTATAGCGCCACCATCTGGTCAAATAGTGGAATTTTCCCGCACAGAGTAAAAGGTGACTCTGTAAACCTACCTACAAAGTTTGGTAATAGCAGGTCATACGGTGTCTGAGCTAGAGCTAATTTAATGCCAACGATTTCGAAACCCCATTCAAGTGAATGGGGAAAAAAAATCGTACGTTAACGCCAATATCGCGAAAACCGGCGAACGAAACCCTTAGCAATCCAAATGCACACGATTCCTCAATGAGCCGCACGTTTTGATGTCTCCCATGTCTGTGTAGTGTGAAAACTGTAGGAGAAATGGTGAAGCAAACTTTTGGATAGAAGAAAAATTAAGTATGAGAGATTCTAAGATTGTGCTTGCCTATCTGCAAGCACAATAATAATTATTGTGCTTGCAGATAGGCAAGCACAATCTTAGAATCTCTCATACTTATTATTATTCTTTTTATTATTATTGTGCTTGCAGATAGGCAAGCACAATCTTAGAATCTCTCATACTTAATTTTATTTATTTATTTATTATTCTGTTTTCTTCTGGTCAAAAGTTTGCTTCGCCATTTCTCCTACAGTTTTCACACTACACAGACATGGGAGACATCAAAACGTGCGGCTCATTGAGGAATCGTGTGCATTTGGATTGCTAAGGGTTTCGTTCGCCGGTTTTCGCGATATTGGCGTTAACGTACGATTTTTTTTACCATTCACTTGAATGGGGTTTCGAAATCGTTGGCATTAAATTAGCTCTAGCTCAGACACCGTATGACCTGCTAATACCAAACTTTGTAGGTAGGTTTACAGAGTCACCTTTTACTCTGTGCGGGAAAATTCCACTATTTGACCAGAAGGTGGCGCTATAACAGCCGTCCTTACGTTTTGGTCCATAACTTTTGAACCGTAAGGGCTACATTCAAAATTCTTTTTTCCCTGGATTCCTTGGGTCATTCCGCATCTGCTGATATAGGCCCCGCCCATTTCCGTCTAACTAGATTTTCCGCCATTTTGAATTTTGTCGAAAAGCGTTTTTTCGCTATTTCTCCTTCAAATTTTGCCCGATCTTCACCAAACCACATCACAGAGCGTGTGTGGACTGTCCCGCACAAAACTTATTTTGCGTTTTTTTTAAATTCCGCACCGTTGCGATATAATCGACCTCCAAAGTTCTGTGGGTGGGGCCTATTTCACAAAGATCGTCCGATGCTAACCAAACTTGGTACAGGTGTGGACGGATGTACTGTGAGCCTATACGACAAATATTGTGTCATTTCGCCTGTAGGGGGCGCTATAGCAGCATTCCTTACGTTTTGGTCCATAACTTTTGAACCGTAAGGGCTACATTAAAAATTCTTTTTTCCCTGGATTCCTTGGGTCATTCCGCATCTGCTGATATAGGCCCCGCCTATTTCCGTCTAACTAGATATTCCGCCATTTTGAATTTTGTCGAAAAGCGTGTTTTCGCTATTTCTCCTTCAAATTTTGCCCGATCTTCACCAAACCACATCACAGAGCGTGTGTGGACTGTCCCGCACAAAACTTATTTTGCGTTTTTTTTTTAATTCCGCACCGTTGCGATATAATCGACCTCCAAAGTTCTGTGGGTGGGGCCTATTTCACAAAGATCGTCCGATGCGAACCAAACTTGGTCCAGCTCTGGAACGATGTACTCTGAGCCTATAGGAGAAATATTGTGTCATTTCGCCTTTAGAGGGCGCTATAGCAGCATTCAGAACCTGTCCCTTCTAAATTGTTTTATTTTGAAGGGCGGCAGGAAGTGCTGATTCATTGGAATTATGGCCAGCCTGACGTCTTGTATTGACACTTGACTTGACGCACGCACGCTATTATGTAGACATCAGACACACCTATACTTGTATCACAAGGGGTATATCACTCATGGTCTCGCTCTAATAAGCATGCCGTATGTTTTGAGCAGCTCCACCTCTTCTCTGTTAAAAACCAAATGCTAAAAGTGTACTGGAAACAGGAATCCGGTGAGATTTGACCAGATAAATAGAGCTTAAGAGCAACTCTGAGCAGGAGTGTTGCATGTTGGGTAGAGAGAATGATGTAGACAAAAAAAACGCATTAAATTAAAGGTCCCATACTGTGAAAATCGGTTTTGATTGGGTTTTGTGGTTTGTATAAACTTGGGGGTGTTAACTAACATCTGATACATAGGTTGATAGAGTACTCTTCTAATCTGGCCTAAAAAATTATATCGATTGACCTCACGGTGGTGCTAAAGCTGCCCTCTTTACGTTTTGGTTCGTAAGTTTGGAACCGTAGCTTCTACGATCAAAATTCTTTCTGCCCTGGTTTCCTTGGCTCCTCCCGCTTGTACTCACAAAGGCCCGCCCATTTCATGCCCAAAACTAATTAGTACACCCTAGCAACGATCTACGATCTATAGTGATCAGCCAAAAACACCCTAGCAACCAGTTAATACACCCTTGCAACCGCCTAAACACGTCTGAGCTACACAGTGCCGATTGAGGCTGTATTTATACTGGATGGGAGGGTGGGGTCTAAGGCAGGGGTGGTGCAAGGGGGGCGGAGCGTCACGCGGGAGCAAGCACAATCAAATTTGCTTCAGCAAATTTAGCCCGTTCTAGTTATTTTTCTTCTATCCAAAAGTTTGCTTTGCCATTTCTCCTACAGTTTTCACACTACACAGACATGAGAGACATCAAAACGTGCGGCTCATTGAGGAATCGTGTGCATTTGGATTGCTAAGGGTTTCGTTCGCCGGTTTTCGCGATATTCGCGTTAACGTACGATTTTTTTCCTATTCACTTGAATGGGGTTTCGAAATCGTTGGCATTAAATTAGCTCTAGCTCAGACACCGTATGATCTGCTATTACCAAACTTTGTAGGTAGGTTTACAGAGTCACCTTTTACTCTGTGCGGGAAAATTTTAGTATTTGACCAGATGGTGGCGCTATAACAGCCGTCCTTACGTTTTGGTCCATAACTTTTGAACCGTAAGGGCTACATTCAAAATTCTTTTTTCCCTGGATTCCTTGGGTCATTCCGCATCTGCTGATATAGGCCCCGCCCATTTCCGTCTAACTAGATTTTCCGCCATTTTGAATTTTGTCGAAAAGCGTTTTTTCGCTATTTCTCCTTCAAATTTTGCCCGATCTTCACCAAACCACATCACAGAGCGTGTGTGGACTGTCCCGCACAAAACTTATTTTGTGTATTTTTGAAATTCCGCACCGTTGCGATATAATCGACTTCCAAAGTTCTGTGGGTGGGGCCTATTTCACAAAGATCGTCCGATGCTAACCAAACTTGGTACAGGTGTGGACGGATGTACTCTGAGCCTATAGGACAAATATTTTGTCATTTCGCCTCTAGGGGGCGCTATAGCAGCATTCAGAACCTGTACCTTCTAAATTGGTTTATTTTGAAGGGCGGCAGGAAGTGCTGATTGATTGGAATTATGGCCAGCCTTCCTTCTTGTATTGACACTTGACACTTCTGAGCTGATTTCAGAAAAGAAAGTGTCATTTGGCCTGTAGGGGGCGGGGGTGGGTGGGGCCTACTTCACAAAAACCGCCATAACTCCGGACCACATTGTCCGATCCGAACCAAACTTGGTCCAGGTATGCACATATGTACTCTGAGCTGATAAAAATAAAATGGTGTCATTTCGCCTATAGGGGGCGCTATAGCAGCATTCAGTAGCTGTATCTCACAAACTGTAAGAGCGACTGTTCCCAAATTGGGTACATAGGTTCATAGAGTACTCTTCTAATCTGGCCTAAAAAATTATACCAATTGACCTCACGGTGGCGCTATAGCTGCCCTCTTTACGTTTTGGTTTGTAAGTTTGGAACCATAGCTTCTACGATCAAAATTCTTTCTGCCCTGGTTTCCTTGGCTCCTCCCGCTTGTACTCACAAAGGCCCGCCCATTTCCCGCACACAACTACTTAGTACACCCTAGCAACGATCTACGAATGCCCTATACCGATGAGCCGAAAACACCATAGCATCCAGTTAATACACCCTTGCAACGGCCTAAACACGTCCTAGCTACACATTGCCGATTGGGGCTGTATTGATACTGGATGGGAGGCCGGGGTCTAAGGCAGGGGCGGTGCAAGGGGGGCGGAGCGTCACGGGGGAGCAAGCACAATCAAATTTGCTTCAGCAAATTTAGCCCGTTCTAGTTGCTTTTATCTCGGAAACGGAAGGTGCGATCCTGATTCCGGGCCTCGTTCAGCTAATTTTCCACCCCGAGTCCAACGCCGCCATCCGTGAGTCTCTACGACTTACGGTTGCGGAGATACGTTGCTGTAGCGCCCCCCATAGGCAAACAATAGCGCCCCCTACACGCCAAATTACACTTTCTTTTCTGAAATCAGCTCAGAAGTGTCAAGTGTCATACAAGAAGGAAGGCTGGCCATAATTCCAATGAATCAGCACTTCCTGCCGCCCTTCAAAATAAAACAATTTAGAAGGTACAGGTACTGAATGCTGCTATAGCGCCCCCTAGAGGCGAAATGACAAAATATTTGTCCTATAGGCTCAGAGTACATCCGTCCACACCTGTACCAAGTTTGGTTAGCATCGGACGATCTTTGTGAAATAGGCCCCACCCACAGAACTTTGGAGGTCGATTATATCGCAACGGTGCGGAATTTCAAAAAAACGCAAAATAAGTTTTGTGCGGGACAGTCCACACACGCTCTGTGATGTGGTTTGGTGAAGATCGGGCAAAATTTGAAGGAGAAATAGCGAAAAAACGCTTTTTGACCAAATTCAAAATGGCGGAAAATCTAGTTAGACGGAAATGGGCGGGGCCTATATCAGCAGATGCGGAATGACCCAAGGAATCCAGGAAAAAAAGAATTTTGAATGTAGCCCTTACGGTTCAAAAGTTATGGACCAAAACGTAAGGACGGCTGTTATAGCGCCACCATCTGGTCAAATAGTGGAATTTTCCCGCACAGAGTAAAAGGTGACTTTGTAAACCTACCTACAAAGTTTGGTAATAGCAGGTCATACGGTGTCTGAGCTAGAGCTAATTTAATGCCAACGATTTCGAAACCCCATTCAAGTGAATGGGGAAAAAAAATCGTACGTTAACGCCAATATCGCGAAAACCGGCGAACGAAACCCTTAGCAATCCAAATGCACACGATTCCTCAATGAGCCGCACGTTTTGATGTCTCCCATGTCTGTGTAGTGTGAAAACTGTAGGAGAAATGGTGAAGCAAACTTTTGGATAGAAGAAAAATTAAGTATGAGAGATTCTAAGATTGTGCTTGCCTATCTGCAAGCACAATAATAATTGCTTTTATCTCGGAAACGGAAGGTGCGATCCTGATTCCGGGCCTCGTTAGGCTAATTTTCCACCCCGAGTCCAACGCCGCCATCCGTGAGTCTCTACGACTTACGGTTGCGGAGATACGTTGCTGTAGCGCCCCCCATAGGCAAACAATAGCGCCCCCTACACGCCAAATTACACTTTCTTTTCTGAAATCAGCTCAGAAGTGTCAAGTGTCATACAAGAAGGAAGGCTGGCCATAATTCCAATGAATCAGCACTTCCTGCCGCCCTTCAAAATAAAACAATTTAGAAGGTACAGGTACTGAATGCTGCTATAGCGCCCCCTAGAGGCGAAATGACAAAATATTTGTCCTATAGGCTCAGAGTACATCCGTCCACACCTGTACCAAGTTTGGTTAGCATCGGACGATCTTTGTGAAATAGGCCCCACCCACAGAACTTTGGAGGTCGATTATATCGCAACGGTGCGGAATTTGAAAAAAACGCAAAATAAGTTTTGTGCGGGACAGTCCACACACGCTCTGTGATGTGGTTTGGTGAAGATCGGGCAAAATTTGAAGGAGAAATAGCGAAAAAACGCTTTTTGACCAAATTCAAAATGGCGGAAAATCTAGTTAGACGGAAATGGGCGGGGCCTATATCAGCAGATGCGGAATGACCCAAGGAATCCAGGAAAAAAAGAATTTTGAATGTAGCCCTTACGGTTCAAAAGTTATGGACCAAAACGTAAGGACGGCTGTTATAGCGCCACCATCTGGTCAAATAGTGGAATTTTCCCGCACAGAGTAAAAGGTGACTCTGTAAACCTACCTACAAAGTTTGGTAATAGCAGGTCATACGGTGTCTGAGCTAGAGCTAATTTAATGCCAACGATTTCGAAACCCCATTCAAGTGAATGGGGAAAAAAAATCGTACGTTAACGCCAATATCGCGAAAACCGGCGAACGAAACCCTTAGCAATCCAAATGCACACGATTCCTCAATGAGCCGCACGTTTTGATGTCTCCCATGTCTGTGTAGTGTGAAAACTGTAGGAGAAATGGTGAAGCAAACTTTTGGATAGAAGAAAAATTAAGTATGAGAGATTCTAAGATTGTGCTTGCCTATCTGCAAGCACAATAATAATTGCTTTTATCTCGGAAACGGAAGGTGCGATCCTGATTCCGGGCCTCGTTCAGCTAATTTTCCACCCCGAGTCCAACGCCGCCATCCGTGAGTCTCTACGACTTACGGTTGCGGAGATACGTTGCTGTAGCGCCCCCCATAGGCAAACAATAGCGCCCCCTACACGCCAAATTACACTTTCTTTTCTGAAATCAGCTCAGAAGTGTCAAGTGTCATACAAGAAGGAAGGCTGGCCATAATTCCAATGAATCAGCACTTCCTGCCGCCCTTCAAAATAAAACAATTTAGAAGGTACAGGTACTGAATGCTGCTATAGCGCCCCCTAGAGGCGAAATGACAAAATATTTGTCCTATAGGCTCAGAGTACATCCGTCCACACCTGTACCAAGTTTGGTTAGCATCGGACGATCTTTGTGAAATAGGCCCCACCCACAGAACTTTGGAGGTCGATTATATCGCAACGGTGCGGAATTTGAAAAAAACGCAAAATAAGTTTTGTGCGGGACAGTCCACACACGCTCTGTGATGTGGTTTGGTGAAGATCGGGCAAAATTTGAAGGAGAAATAGCGAAAAAACGCTTTTTGACCAAATTCAAAATGGCGGAAAATCTAGTTAGACGGAAATGGGCGGGGCCTATATCAGCAGATGCGGAATGACCCAAGGAATCCAGGAAAAAAAGAATTTTGAATGTAGCCCTTACGGTTCAAAAGTTATGGACCAAAACGTAAGGACGGCTGTTATAGCGCCACCATCTGGTCAAATAGTGGAATTTTCCCGCACAGAGTAAAAGGTGACTCTGTAAACCTACCTACAAAGTTTGGTAATAGCAGGTCATACGGTGTCTGAGCTAGAGCTAATTTAATGCCAACGATTTCGAAACCCCATTCAAGTGAATGGGGAAAAAAAATCGTACGTTAACGCCAATATCGCGAAAACCGGCGAACGAAACCCTTAGCAATCCAAATGCACACGATTCCTCAATGAGCCGCACGTTTTGATGTCTCCCATGTCTGTGTAGTGTGAAAACTGTAGGAGAAATGGTGAAGCAAACTTTTGGATAGAAGAAAAATTAAGTATGAGAGATTCTAAGATTGTGCTTGCCTATCTGCAAGCACAATAATAAAGAATAAAGATAAAGAAGTATGAGAGATTCTAAGATTGTGCTTGCCTATCTGCAAGCACAATAACTAGAACGGGCTAAATTTGCTGAAGCAAATTTGATTGTGCTTGCTCCCCCGTGACGCTCCGCCCCCCTTGCACCGCTTCTGCCTTAGACCCCGCCCTCCCATCCAGTATCAATACAGCCCCAATCGGCAATGTGTAGCTAGGACGTGTTTAGGCCGTTGCAAGGGTGTATTAACTGGATGCTATGGTGTTACAGGTACTGAATGCTGCTATAGCACCCCCTAGAGGCGAAATGACACAATATTTGTCCTATAGGCTCAGAGTACATCCGTCCACACCTGTACCAAGTTTGGTTAGCATCGGACGATCTTTGTGAAATAGGCCCCACCCACAGAACTTTGGAGGTCGATTATATCGCAACCGTGCGGAATTAAAAAAAAACGCAAAATAAGTTTTGTGCGGGACAGTCCACACACGTTCTGTGATGTGGTTTGGTGAAGATCGGGCCAAATTTGAAGGAGAAATAGCGAAAAAACGCTTTTCCACCAAATTCAAAATGGCGCAAAATCTAGTTAGACGGAAATGGGCGGGGCCTATATCAGCAGATGCGGAATGACCCAAGGAATCCAGGGAAAAAATAATTTTGAATGTAGCCCTTACGGTTCAAAAGTTATGGACCAAAACGTAAGGACGGCTGTTATAGCGCCACCATTTGGTCAAATAGTGTAATTTTCCCGCACAGAGTAAAAGGTCACTCTGTAAACCTACCTACAAAGTTTTGTAATGGCAGGTCATACGGTGTCTGAGCTAGAGCTAATTTAATGCCAACGATTTCGAAACCCCATTCAAGTGAATGGGAAAAAAAATCGTACGTTAACGCCAATATCGCGAAAACCGGCGAACGAAACCCTTAGCAATCCAAATGCACACGATTCCTCAATGAGCCGCACGTTTTGATGTCTCCCATGTCTGTGTAGTGTGAAAACTGTAGGAGAAATGGCGAACCAAACTTTTGACCAGAAGAAAACAGAATAATAAAGAATAAAGAAGTATGAGAGATTCTAAGATTGTGCTTGCCTATCTGCAAGCACAATAACTAGAACGGGCTAAATTTGCTGAAGCAAATTTGATTGTGCTTGCTCCCGCGTGACGCTCCGCCCCCCTTGCACCGCCCCTGCCTTAGACCCCGCCCTCCCATCCAGTATCAATACAGCCCCAATCGGCAATGTGTAGCTAGGACGTGTTTAGGCCGTTGCAAGGGTGTATTAACTGGATGCTATGGTCTTACAGGTACTGAATGCTGCTATAGCACCCCCTAGAGGTGAAATGACACAATATTTGTCCTATAGGCTCAGAGTACATCCGTCCACACCTGTACCAAGTTTGGTTAGCATCGGACGATCTTTGTGAAATAGGCCCCACCCACAGAACTTTGGAGGTCGATTATATCGCAACGGTGCGGAATTTCAAAAAAACGCAAAATAAGTTTTGTGCGGGACAGTCCACACATGCTGTGTGATGTGGTTTGGTGAAGATCGGGCAAAATTTGAAGGAGAAATAGCGAAAAAACGCTTTTCGACAAAATTCAAAATGGCGGAAAATCTAGTTAGACGGAAATGGGCGGGGCCTATATCAGCAGATGCGGAATGACCCAAGGAATCCAGGGAAACAAGAATTTTGAATGTAGCCCTTACGGTTCAAAAGTTATGGACCAACACGTAAGGATGGCTGTTATAGCGCCCCCTAGAGGCGAAATTACACAATATTTGTCCTATAGGCTCAGAGTACATCCGTCCACACCTGTACCAAGTTTGGTTAGCATCGGACGATCTTTGTGAAATAGGCCCCACCCACAGAACTTTGGAGGTCGATTATATCGCAACGGTGCCGAATTTCAAAAAAACGCGAAATAAGTTTTGTGCGGGACAGTCCACACACGCTCTGTGATGTGGTTTGGTGAAGATCGGGCAAAATTTGAAGGAGAAATAGCGAAAAAACGCTTTTCGACAAAATTCAAAATGGCGGAAAATCTAGTTAGACGGAAATGGGCGGGGCCTATATCAGCAGATGCGGAATGGCCCAAGGAATCCAGGGAAAAAATAATTTTGAATGTAGCCCTTACGGTTCAAAAGTTATGGACCAAAACGTAAGGACGGCTGTTATAGCGCCACCATCTGGTCAAATACTAAAATTTTCCAGCACAGAGTAAAAGGTGACTCTGTAAACCTACCTACAAAGTTTGGTAATAGCAGGTCATACGGAGTCTGAGCTAGAGCTAATTTAATGCCAACGATTTCGAAACCCCATTCAAGTGAATGGGAAAAAAAATCGTACGTTAACGCCAATATCGCGAAAACCGGCGAACGAAACCCTTAGCAATCCAAATGCACACGATTCCTCAATGAGCCGCACGTTTTGATGTCTCCCATGTCTGTGTAGTGTGAAAACTGTAGGAGAAATGGCGAACCAAACTTTTGACCAGAAGAAAACAGAACTAGAACGGGCTAAATTTGCTGAAGCAAATTTGATTGTGCTTGCTCCCGCGTGATGCTCCGCCCCCCTTGCACCGCCCCTGCCTTAGACCCCACCCTCCCATCCAGTATAAATACAGCCTCAATCGGCACTGTGTAGCTAGGACGTGTTTAGGCGGTTGCAAGGGTGTATTAACTGGTTGCTAGGGTGTGTTTGGCTGATCGCTATAGGGTGTTGGTAGATCGTTGCTAGGGTGTACTAATTAGTTTTGGGGGGGAAATGGGCGGGCCTTTGTGAGTACAAGCGGGAGGAGCCAAGGAAAGCAGGGCAGAAAGAATTTTGATCGTAGAAGCTACGGTTCCAAACTTACGAACCAAAACGTAAAGAGGGCAGCTATAGCGCCACCGTGAGGTCAATCGGTATAATTGTTTAGGCCAGAGTAGAAGAGTACTCTATGAACCTATGTACACAATTTGGGAACAGTCGCTCTTACGGTTTGTGAGATACAGCTACTGAATGCTGCTATAGCGCCCCCTATAGGCGAAATGACACAATTTAATTTTTATCAGCTCAGAGTACATATGTGCATACCTGGACCAAGTTTGGTTCGGATCGGACAATGTGGTCCAGAGTTATGGTGGTTTTTGTGAAGTAGGCCCCACCCACCCCCGCCCCCTACAGGCCAAATGACACTTTATTTTGTGAAATCAGCTCAGAAGTGTCAAGTGTCAATACAAGAAGGAAGGCTGGCCATAATTCCAATCAATCAGCACTTCCTGCCGCCCTTCAAAATAAACCAATTTAGAAGGTACAGGTACTGAATGCTGCTATAGCGCCCCCTAGAGGCGAAATGACACAATATTTGTCCTATAGGCTCAGAGTACATCCGTCCACACCTGTACCAAGTTTGGTTAGCATCGGACGATCTTTGTGAAATAGGCCCCACCCATAGAACTTTGGAAGTCGATTATATCGCAACGGTGCGGAATTTAAAAAAAACGCAAAATAAGTTTTGTGCGGGACAGTCCACACACGCTCTGTGATGTGGTTTGGTGAAGATCGGGCCAAATTTGAAGGAGAAATAGCGAAAAAACGCTTTTCGACAAAATTCAAAATGGCGGAAAATCTAGTTAGACGGAAATGGGCGGGGCCTATATCAGCAGATGCGGAATGACCCAAGGAATCCAGGGAAAAAATAATTTTGAATGTAGCCCTTACGGTTCAAAAGTTATGGACCAAAACGTAAGGATGGCTGTTATAGCGCCACCATCTGGTCAAATAGTGTAATTTTCCCGCACAGAGTAAAAGGTGACTCTGTAAACCTACCTACAAAGTTTGGTAATGGCAGGTCATACGGTGTCTGAGCTAGAGCTAATTTAATGCCAACGATTTCGAAACCCCATTCAAGTGAATGGGAAAAAAAATCGTACGTTAACGCCAATATCGCGAAAACCGGCGAACGAAACCCTTAGCAATCCAAATGCACACGATTCCTCAATGAGCCGCACGTTTTGATGTCTTCCATGTCTGTGTAGTGTGAAAACTGTAGGAGAAATGGCGAAGCAAACTTTTGGATAGAAGAAAATATAGAGATAGTAAATAAATACTAGAACGGGCTAAATTTGCTGAAGCAAATTTGATTGTGCTTGCTCCCCCGTGACGCTCCGCCCCCCTTGCACCACCCCTGCCTTAAACCCCGGCCTCCCATCCAGTATCAATACAGCCCCAATCGGCAATGTGTAGCTAGGACGTGTTTAGGCCGTTGCAAGGGTGTATTAACTGGATGCTATGGTGTTTTCGGCTCATCGGTATAGGGCATTCGTAGATCGTTGCTAGGGTGTACTAAGTAGTTGTGGGCAGGAAATGGGCGGGCCTTTGTGGGTACAAGCGGGAGGAGCCAAGGAAACCAGGGCAGAAAGAATTTTGATCGTAGAAGCTATGGTTCCAAACTTACAAACCAAAACGTAAAGAGGGCAGCTATAGCGCCACCGTGAGGTCAATTGGTATAATTTTTTAGGCCAGATTAGAAGAGTACTCTATGAACCTATGTACCCAATTTGGGAACAGTCGCTCTTACAGTTTGTGAGATACAGCTACTGAATGCTGCTATAGCGCCCCCTATAGGCAAAATGACACCATTTTATTTTTATCAGCTCAGAGTACATATGTGCATACCTGGACCAAGTTTGGTTCGGATCGGACAATGTGGTCCAGAGTTATGGCGGTTTTTGTGAAGTAGGCCCCACCCACCCCCGCCCCCTACAGACCAAATGACACTTTCTTTTGTGAAATCAGCTCAGAAGTGTCAAGTGTCAATACAAGAAGGAAGGCTGGCCATAATTCCAATGAATCAGCACTTCCTGCCGCCCTTCAAAATAAACCAATTTAGAAGGTACAGGTACAGGAATGCTGCTATATCGCCCCCTAGAGGCGGAATGACACAATATTTGTCCAATATTTGTCCTATAGGCTTAGAGTACATCCGTCCACACCTGTACCAAGTTTGGTTAGCATCGGACGATCTTTGTGAAATAGGCCCCACCCACAGAACTTTGGAGGTCGATTATATCGCAACGGTGCGGAATTTCAAAAAAACGCAAAATAAGTTTTGTGCGGGACAGTCCACACACGCTCTGTGATGTGGTTTGGTGAAGATCGGGCAAAATTTTAAGGAGAAATAGTGAAAAAACGCTTTTCGACAAAATTCAAAATGGCGGAAAATCTAGTTAGACGGAAATGGGCGGGGCCTATATCAGCAGATGCGGAATGACCCAAGGAATCCAGGGAAACAAGAATTTTGAATGTAGCCCTTATGGTTCAAAAGTTATGGACCAACACCTAAGGATGGCTGTTATAGCGCCCCCTAGAGGCGAAATGACACAATAGTTGTCCTATAGGCTCAGAGTACATCCATCCACACCTGTACCAAGTTTGGTTAGCATCGGACGATCTTTGTGAAATAGGCCCCACCCACAGAACTTTGGAGGTCGATTATATCGCAACGGTGCGGAATTAAAAAAAAACGCAAAATAACTTTTGTGCGGGACAGTCCACACACGCTCTGTGATGTGGTTTGGTGAAGATCGGGCGAAATTTGAAGGAGAAATAGCGAAAAAACGCTTTTCGACAAAATTCAAAATGGCGGGAAATCTAGTTAGACGGAAATGGGCGGGGCCTATATCAGCAGATGCGGAATGACCCAAGGAATCCAGGGAAAAAAGAATTTTGAATGTAGCCCTTACGGTTCAAAAGTTATGGACCAAAACGTAAGGATGGCTGTTATAGCGCCACCATCTGGTCAAATACTAAAATTTTCCCGCACAGAGTAAAAGGTGACTCTGTAAACCTACCTACAAAGTTTGGTAATAGCAGATCATACTGTGTCTGAGCTAGAGCTAATTTAATGCCAACGATTTCGAAACCCCATTCAAGTGAATGGGAAAAAAAATCGTACGTTAACGCGAATATCGCGAAAACCGGCCAACGAAACCCTTAGCAATCCAAATGCACACGATTCCTCAATGAGCCGCACGTTTTGATGTCTCTCATGTCTGTGTAGTGTGAAAACTGTAGGAGAAATGGCGAACCAAACTTTTGGAGAGAAGAAAATATAGAGATAGTAAATAAATACTATGCCTTAGACCCCGCCCTCCCATCCAGTATCAATACAGCCCCAATCGGCAATGTGTAGCTAGGACGTGTTTAGGCCGTTGCAAGGGTGTATTAACTGGATGCTATGGTGTTACAGGTACTGAATGCTGCTATAGCGCCCCCTAGAGGCGAAATGACACAATATTTGTCCTATAGGCTCAGAGTACATCCGTCCACACCTGTACCAAGTTTGGTTAGCATCGGACGATCTTTGTGAAATAGGCCCCACCCACAGAACTTTGGAAGTCGATTATATCGCAACGGTGCGGAATTTCAAAAATACGCAAAATAAGTTTTGTGCGGGACAGTCCACACACACTCTGTGATGTGGTTTGGTGAAGATCGGGCAAAATTTGAAGGAGAAATAGCGAAAAAACGCTTTTCGACAAAATTCAAAATGGTGGAAAATCTAGTTAGACGGAAATGGGCGGGGCCTATATCAGCAGATGCGGAATGACCCAAGGAATCCAGGGAAAAAATAATTTTGAATGTAGCCCTTACGGTTCAAAAGTTATGGACCAAAACGTAAGGAATGCTGCTATAGCGCCCCCTAGAGGCGAAATGACACAATATTTGTCGTATAGGCTCAGAGTACATCCGTCCACACCTGTACCAAGTTTGGTTAGCATCGGACGATCTTTGTGAAATAGGCCCCACCCACAGAACTTTGGAAGTCAATTATATCGCAACGGTGCGGAATTTCAAAAATACGCAAAATAAGTTTTGTGCGGGACAGTCCACACACACTCTGTGATGTGGTTTGGTGAAGATCGGGCAAAATTTGAAGGAGAAATAGCGAAAAAACGCTTTTCGACAAAATTCAAAATGGCGGAAAATCTAGTTAGACGGAAATGGGCGGGGCCTATATCAGCAGATGCGGAATGACCCAAGGAATCCAGGGAAAAAAGAATTTTGAATGTAGCCCTTACGGTTCAAAAGTTATGGACCAAAACGTAAGGACGGCTGTTATAGCGCCACCATCTGGTCAAATAGTGGAATTTTCCCGCACAGAGTAAAAGGTGACTCTGTAAACCTACCTACAAAGTTTGGTAATAGCAGGTCATACGGTGTCTGAGCTAGAGCTAATTTAATGCCAACGATTTCGAAACCCCATTCAAGTGAATGGGAAAAAAAATCGTACGTTAACGCCAATATCGCGAAAACCGGCGAACGAAACCCTTAGCAATCCAAATGCACACGATTCCTCAATGAGCCGCACGTTTTGATGTCTCCCATGTCTGTGTAGTGTGAAAACTGTAGGAGAAATGGCGAACCAAACTTTTGACCAGAAGAAAACAGAATAAATAAATAATAATAAAATTAAGTATGAGAGATTCTAAGATTGTGCTTGCCTATCTGCAAGCACAATAATAAAGAAAGAAATAAAGAAGTATGAGAGATTCTAAGATTGTGCTTGCCTATCTGCAAGCACAATAATAAGTATGAGATATTCTAAGATTGTGCTTGCCTATCTGCAAGCACAATAATAAGTATGAGAGATTCTAAGATTGTGCTTGCCTATCTGCAAGCACAATAATAATATTAAGTATGAGAGATTCTAAGATTGTGCTTGCCTATCTGCAAGCACAATAATTATTGCTTTTATCTCGGAAACGGAAGGTGCGATCCTGATTCCGGGCCTCGTTCAGCTAATTTTCCACCCCGAGTCCAACGCCGCCATCCGTGAGTCTCTACGAGTTACGGTTGCGGAGATACGTTGCTGTAGCGCCCTCCATAGGCAAACAATAGCGCCCCCTACACGCCAAATGACACTTTCTTTTCTGAAATCAGCTCAGAAGTGTCAAGTGTCAATACAAGTAGGAAGGCTGGCCATAATTCCAATGAATCAGCACTTCCTGCCGCCCTTCAAAATAAAACAATTTAGAAGGTACAGGTACTGAATGCTGCTATAGCGCCCCCTAAAGCCGAAATGGCACAATATTTGTCCTATAGGCTCAGAGTACATCCGTCCACACCTGTACCAAGTTTGGTTAGCATCGGACGATCTTTGTGAAATAGGCCCCACCCACAGAACTTTGGAAGTCCATTATATCGCAATGGTGCGGAATTTCAAAAAAACGCAAAATAAGTTTTGTGCGGGAGAGTCCACACACGCTCTGTGATGTGGTTTGGTGAAGATCGGGCAAAATTTGAAGGAGAAATAGCGAAAAAACACTTTTCGACAAAATTCAAAATGGCGGGAAATCTAGTTAGACGGAAATGGGCGGGGCCTATATCAGCAGATGCGGAATGGCCCAAGGAATCTAGGGAAAAAAGAATTTTGAATGTAGCCCTTACGGTTCAAAAGTTATGGACCAAAACGTAAGGGTGGCTGTTATAGCGCCACCATCTGGTCAAATAGTGTAATTTTCCCGCACAGAGTAAAAGGTGACTCCGTAAACCTACCTGCAAAGTTTGGTAATGGCAGGTCATACGGTGTCTGAGCTAGAGCTAATTTAATGCCAACGATTTCGAAACCCCATTCAAGTGAATGGGAAAAAAAATCGTACGTTAACGCCAATATCGCGAAAACCGGCGAACGAAACCCTTAGCAATCCAAATGCACATGATTCCTCAATGAGCCGCACGTTTTGATGTCTCCCATGTCTGTGTAGTGTGAAAACTGTAGGAGAAATGGTGAAGCAAACTTTTGGATAGAAGAAAAATAATAAAAAGAATAATAATAATAAGTATGAGAGATTCTAAGATTGTGCTTGCCTATCTGCAAGCACAATAATAATATTAAGTATGAGAGATTCTAAGATTGTGCTTGCCTATCTGCAAGCACAATAATTATTGCTTTTATCTCGGAAACGGAAGGTGCGATCCTGATTCCGGGCCTCATTCAGCTAATTTTCCACCCCGAGTCCAACGCCGCCATCCGTGAGTCTCTACGAGTTACGGTTGCGGAGATACGTTGCTGTAGCGCCCCCCATAGGCAAACAATAGCGCCCCCTACACGCCAAATGACACTTTCTTTTCTGAAATCAGCTCAGAAGTGTCAAGTGTTAATACAAGAAGGAAGGCTGGCCATAATTCCAATGAATCAGCACTTCCTGCCGCCCTTCAAAATAAAACAATTTAGAAGGTACAGGTACTGAATGCTGCTATAGCGCCCCCTAAAGCCGAAATGGCACAATATTTGTCCTATAGGCTCAGAGTACATCCGTCCACACCTGTACCAAGTTTGGTTAGCATTGGACGATCTTTGTGAAATAGGCCCCACCCACAGAACTTTGGAAGTCCATTATATCGCAACGGTGCGGAATAAAAAAAAACCTGCAAAATATGTTTTGTGCGGGACAGTCCACACACGCTCTGTGATGTGGTTTGGTGAAGATCGGGCAAAATTTGAAGGAGAAATAGCGAAAAAACGCTATTCGACAAAATTCAAAATGGCGGAAAATCTAGTTAGACAGAAATGGGCGGGGCCTATATCAGCAGATGCGGAATGACCCAAGGAATCCAGGGAAAAAATAATTTTGAATGTAGCCCTTACGGTTCAAAAGTTATGGACCAAAACGTAAGGGTGGCTGTTATAGCGCCACCATCTGGTCAAATAGTGTAATTTTGCCGCACATAGTAAAAGGTGACTCTGTAAACCTACCTACAAAGTTTGGTAATAGCAGGTCATACGGTGTCTGAGCTAGAGCTAATTTAATGGCAACGATTTTGAAACCCCATTCAAGTGAATGGGAAAAAAATCGTACGTTAACGCCAATATCGCGAAAACCGGCGAACGAAACCCTTAGCAATACAAATGCACACGATTCCTCAATGAGCCGCACGTTTTGATGTCTCCCATGTCTCTGTGAAAACTGTAGGAGAAATGGCGAACACAACTTTTGGATAGAAGAAAAATAATAATATTAAGTATGAGAGATTCTAAGATTGTGCTTGCCTATCTGCAAGCACAATAATTATTGCTTTTATCTCGGAAACGGAAGGTGCGATCCTGATTCCGGGCCTCATTCAGCTAATTTTCCACCCCGAGTCCAACGCCGCCATCCGTGAGTCTCTACGACTTACGGTTGCGGAGATACGTTGCTGTAGCGCCCCCCAAAGGCAAACAATAGCGCCCCCTACACGCCAAATGACACTTTCTTTTCTGAAATCAGCTCAGAAGTGTCAAGTGTCAATACAAGAAGGAAGGCTGGCCATAATTCCAATGAATCAGCACTTCCTGCCGCCCTTCAAAATAAAACAATTTAGAAGGTACAGGTACTGAATGCTGCTATAGCGCCCCCTAAAGCCGAAATGGCACAATATTTGTCCTATAGGCTCAGAGTACATCCGTCCACACCTGTACCAAGTTTGGTTAGCATTGGACGATCTTTGTGAAATAGGCCCCACCCACAGAACTTTGGAAGTCCATTATATCGCAACGGTGCGGAATAAAAAAAACCCTGCAAAATAAGTTTTGTGCGGGACAGTCCACACACGCTCTGTGATGTGGTTTGGTGAAGATCGGGCAAAATTTGAAGGAGAAATAGCGAAAAAACGCTTTTCGACAAAATTCAAAATGGCGGAAAATCTAGTTAGACAGAAATGGGCGGGGCCTATATCAGCAGATGCGGAATGACCCAAGGAATCCAGGGAAAAAATAATTTTGAATGTAGCCCTTACGGTTCAAAAGTTATGGACCAAAACGTAAGGGTGGCTGTTATAGCGCCACCATCTGGTCAAATAGTGTAATTTTGCCGCACATAGTAAAAGGTGACTCTGTAAACCTACCTACAAAGTTTGGTAATAGCAGGTCATACGGTGTCTGAGCTAGAGCTAATTTAATGGCAACGATTTTGAAACCCCATTCAAGTGAATGGGAAAAAAAATCGTACGTCAACGCCAATATCGCGAAAACCGGCGAACGAAACCCTTAGCAATACAAATGCACACGATTCCTCAATGAGCCGCACGTTTTGATGTCTCCCATGTCTCTGTGAAAACTGTAGGAGAAATGGCGAACACAACTTTTGGATAGAAGAAAAATAACTAGAACGGGCTAAATTTGCTGAAGCAAATTTGATTGTGCTTGCTCCCCCGTGACGCTCCGCCCCCCTTGCACCGCCCCTGCCTTAGACCCCGCCCTCCCATCCAGTATCAATACAGCCCCAATCCGCAATGTGTAGCTAGGACGTGTTTAGGCCGTTGCAAGGGTGTATTAACTGGATGCTATGGTGTTACAGGTTCTGAATGCTGCTATAGCGCCCCCTAGAGGCGAAATGACAAAATATTTCTCCTATAGGCTCAGAGTACATCCTTCCACACCTGGACCAAGTTTGGTTCGCATCGGACGATCTTTGTGAAATAGGCCCCACCCACAGAACTTTGGAGGTCGATTATATCGCAACGGTGCGGAATTTCAAAAATACGCAAAATAAGTTTTGTGCGGGACAGTCCACACACGCTCTGTGATGTGGTTTGGTGAAGATCGGGCAAAATTTGAAGGAGAAATAGCGAAAAAACGCTTTTCGACAATATTCAAAATGGTGGAAAATGTGGTTAGACGGAAATGGGCGGGGCCTATATCAGCAGATGCGGAATGACCCAAGGAATCCAGGGAAAAAATAATTTTGAATGTAGCCCTTACGGTTCAAAAGTTATGGACCAAAACGTAAGGAATGCTGCTATAGCGCCCCCTAGAGGCGAAATGACACAATATTTGTCGTATAGGCTCAGAGTACATCCGTCCACACCTGTACCAAGTTTGGTTAGCATCGGACGATCTTTGTGAAATAGGCCCCACCCACAGAACTTTGGAAGTCAATTATATCGCAACGGTGCGGAATTTCAAAAAAACGCAAAATAAGTTTTGTGCGGGACAGTCCACACACGCTCTGTGATGTGGTTTGGTGAAGATCGGGCAAAATTTGAAGGAGAAATAGCGAAAAAACGCTTTTCGACAAAATTCAAAATGGCGGAAAATCTAGTTAGACGGAAATGGGCGGGGCCTATATCAGCAGATGCGGAATGACCCAAGGAATCCAGGGAAACAAGAATTTTGAATGTAGCCCTTACGGTTCAAAAGTTATGGACCAACACGTAAGGATGGCTGTTATAGCGCCCCCTAGAGGCGAAATGACACAATATTTGTCCTATAGGCTCAGAGTACATCCGTCCACACCTGTACCAAGTTTGGTTAGCATCGGACGATCTTTGTGAAATAGGCCCCACCCACAGAACTTTGGAGGTCGCTTATATCGCAATGGTGCGGAATTTCAAAAAAACGCAAAATAAGTTTTGTGCGGGAGAGTCCACACACGCTCTGTGATGTGGTTTGGTGAAGATTGGGCAAAATTTGAAGGAGAAATAGCGAAAAAACACTTTTCGACAAAATTCAAAATGGCGGGAAATCTAGTTAGACGGAAATGGGCGGGGCCTATATCAGCAGATGCGGAATGGCCCAAGGAATCTAGGGAAAAAAGAATTTTGAATGTAGCCCTTACGGTTCAAAAGTTATGGACCAAAACGTAAGGGTGGCTGTTATAGCGCCACCATCTGGTCAAATAGTGTAATTTTCCCGCACAGAGTAAAAGGTGACTCCGTAAACCTACCTGCAAAGTTTGGTAATGGCAGGTCATACGGTGTCTGAGCTAGAGCTAATTTAATGCCAACGATTTCGAAACCCCATTCAAGTGAATGGGAAAAAAAATCGTACGTTAACGCCAATATCGCGAAAACCGGCGAACGAAACCCTTAGCAATCCAAATGCACATGATTCCTCAATGAGCCGCACGTTTTGATGTCTCCCATGTCTGTGTAGTGTGAAAACTGTAGGAGAAATGGTGAAGCAAACTTTTGGATAGAAGAAAAATAATAAAAAGAATAATAATAACTAGAACGGGCTAAATTTGCTGAAGCAAATTTGATTGTGCTTGCTCCCCCGTGATGCTCCGCCCCCCTTGCACCGCCCCTGCCTTAGACCCCGCCCTCCCATCCACTATCAATACAGCCCCAATCGGCAATGTGTAGCTAGGACGTGTTTAGGCCGTTGCAAGGGTGTATTAACTGGATGCTATGGTGTTTTCGGCTCATCGGTATAGGGCATTCGTAGATCGTTGCTAGGGTGTACTAGTGTCCTCTAGTAAGAGAGTGGCGTCAGCGGAGGACCAAAATGCAAGAATCATTAGCCAATGAACAGCCAGGAATGGGTCTCGCGCTACTTTTGCATGCTAAAATAAAGCCGATAATGTACAATTTGATTCATTTCAAGGGATGAAAAACCCTTTCAAAGTACAACACTGTCTATTTTGATGCAACTCGACAGTGCTGCTTTTTTTATTGAAGAGTTCCACTTTCTACTTCCTGGAAAAAAACTGGTCCATTGGAGTGAATGGAGATGTCAGAACTCTTCTATTATACGGCTCTGGGGTGTACTAAGTAGTTGTGGGCGGGAAATGGGCGGGCCTTTGTGAGTACAAGCGGGAGGAGCCAAGGAAACCAGGGCAGAAAGAATTTTGATCGTAGAAGCTATGGTTCCAAACTTACAAACCAAAACGTAAAGAGGGCAGCTATAGCGCCACCGTGAGGTCAATTGGTATAATTTTTCAGGCCAGATTAGAAGAGTACTCTATGAACCTATGTACCCAATTTGGGAACAGTCGCTCTTACAGTTTGTGAGATACAGCTACTGAATGCTGCTATAGCGCCCCCTATAGGCGAAATGACACAATTTTATTTTTATCAGCTCAGAGTACATATGTGCATACCTGGACCAAGTTTGGTTCGGATCGGACAATATGGTCCAGAGTTATGGCGGTTTTTGTGAAGTAGGCCCCACCCACCCCCGCCCCCTACAGGCCAAATGACACTTTATTTTCTGAAATCAGCTCAGAAGTGTCAAGTGTCAATTCAAGAAGGAAGGCTGGCCATAATTCCAATGAATCAGCACTTCCTGCCGCCCTTCAAAATAAACCAATTTAGAAGGTACAGGTACTGAATGCTTCTATAGCGCCCCCTAGAGGCGAAATGACACAATATTTCTCCTATAGGCTCAGAGTACATCCGTCCACACCTGTACCAAGTTTGGTTAGCATCGGACGATCTTTGTGAAATAGGCCCCACCCACAGAACTTTGGAGGTCGATTATATCGCAACGGTACGGAATTTCAAAAAAACGCAAAATAAGTTTTGTGCGGGACAGTCCACACACGCTCTGTGATGTGGTTTGGTGAAGATCGGGCGAAATTTGAAGGAGAAATAGCGAAAAAACGCTTTTCGACAAAATTCAAAATGGCGGAAAATCTAGTTAGACGGAAATGGGCGGGGCCTATATCAGCAGATGCGGAATGACCCAAGGAATCCAGGGAAAAAAGAATTTTGAATGTAGCCCTTACGGTTCAAAAGTTATGGACCAAAACGTAAGGACGGCTGTTATAGCACCACCATCTGGTCAAATAGTGTAATTTTCCCGCACATAGTAAAAGGTGACTCTGTAAACCTACCTACAAAGTTTGGTAATAGCAGGTCATACGGTGTCTGAGCTAGAGCTAATTTAATGGCAACGATTTCGAAACCACATTCAAGTGAATGGGAAAAAAATCGTACGTTAACGCCAATATCGCGAAAACCGGCGAACGAAACCCTTAGCAATACAAATGCACACGATTCCTCAATGAGCCGCACGTTTTGATGTCTCCCATGTCTCTGTGAAAACTGTAGGAGAAATGGCGAACACAACTTTTGGATAGAAGAAAAATAATAATATTAAGTATGAGAGATTCTAAGATTGTGCTTGCCTATCTGCAAGCACAATAATTATTGCTTTTATCTCGGAAACGGAAAGTGCGATCCTGATTCCGGGCCTCATTCAGCTAATTTTCCACCCCGAGTCCAACGCCGCCATCCGTGAGTCTCTACGAGTTACGGTTGCGGAGATACGTTGCTGTAGCGCCCCCCATAGGCAAACAATAGCGCCCCCTACACGCCAAATGACACTTTCTTTTCTGAAATCAGCTCAGAAGTGTCAAGTGTCAATACAAGAAGGAAGGCTGGCCATAATTCCAATGAATCAGCACTTCCTGCCGCCCTTCAAAATAAAACAATTTAGAAGGTACAGGTACTGAATGCTGCTATAGCGCCCCCTAAAGCCGAAATGGCACAATATTTGTCCTATAGGCTCAGAGTACATCCGTCCACACCTGTACCAAGTTTGGTTAGCATTGGACGATCTTTGTGAAATAGGCCCCACCCACAGAACTTTGGAAGTCCATTATATCGCAACGGTGCGGAATAAAAAAAAACCTGCAAAATAAGTTTTGTGCGGGACAGTCCACACTGTGGGGAAAAAAAATTGTACGTTAACGCCAATATCGCGAAAACCGGCGAACGAAACCCTTAGCAATACAAATGCACACGATTCCTCAATGTGCCGCACGTTTGATTTTAACACTTTATTTTTAACTCATGTTGGAATGTGTAAAACATAGTGTTGTTTGGGGATAAATAATGTGTTTAATGCATTGTATTGTAACGGTACCAGTGTGTGGTTCGACAAATGTATTTCTGCTTTTATTTTCTTTATTCAGAACCAGGCCACTTGTCTTTTCACTGCTATAAATGATAGTACATTGAGTACGTTGAGTTTACAGAGCTACAGTGATGCTTTGAGTAGCAGATTTGCAGACTTGCTGCCTAAGTCCATACGTTACAACAAACACCTTGGAGCTGGAAGTTAGTTTTGACTTTGTTTCTTTGTTTATTTGAAGGTGTTTCAGGACAGGCTGAGCATAAAGGAAGATAACAACCCTGTTTTCTTATTTACTGTAATTTCCAAACAAATCCTCTGAATTATAAAATTAACGCTGCTCTTATTCAGTGCAGACTGGGAATAAAAAGACGCACAAAAAGAGTTTTGCTTTGTGTCCGGTTTCATTATTCTTGACCAGGTCACACATACGTTTGAAAAATGAACTGCAATTAACACTACATTTGGCAAATGTAACTATAGTTGTAGTTTGCTAACTTTGCTTTTGTAAGATCTATCTACCAGGGTTAGCATTGCCAGGGGGATGCATGCAGCCCAGCCAGCCAGTCTTGGTGAAATGTTAAGGAGAGCTGTGAATCTTATTATAGTCGGTGATGTTTACCACCACTGTGGTTATAGTTAACCAAACACTAAATTATATTTGTTGTATCTGCTGCCAGGTCATGATGCAGAAGAAAATGTATTCCATTTTCAACATTCGAAAAGGAACAGAAACACCCAGCCCGGCCCCTGCCTCCAGCCAGGTTGGCAGTGCAAGAGGTACAGGTTATGGTTTAGATTAGAGTCATGGTAGGCATAGATAGTCTTTCTTTATGGAAATCAATCTTTTAATTATGAAATTATCATCATATTACAGTATAAAAGTGTAAAGTATAAAATATTCTGTATAAGTATAAAATATTCTGTGTGAAGATATTTTCTCAGAAAATATCTTCACAACTAAACAACTAAATAACATAAGATAATTTCATAGTTGTAGCTACTGTGATGCGGTGCATGTCATGACGTGTGTGGAGGCTGGCCAGGAGGGAGTTTTTTCTCTCAAAAAGTCTCAAAACCAAGTAAGTTGGAGTTGTGATTGCAGCTATAAGCCACTAGCTACATAGCCTAATGCTTTTCAAGTTTTGCCTACTTTTAGAACTGTTGTTTGATAGTAGTTTGCGAACTAATCATAGGTAGCCTTGATTTCTTAGATTTTCCTGGTGGGGGACCCCCAGACCCCCCACTTAAAAAGTGACCTGACTGGAGCTATATTTCACACTATTTCCCGGCCTGAATCATTTTCCCAGTCCGGCCCTGACACTCATCCTTCATCACTCTGCATAAATCTAAATATCATTTCGGATCTTAGGGTGAGACTCAGATATTAGCTTTGAAAAGACTCATATAAGCTTTACTTCAGGCACTCACCTTTCATGTGTAATGTGCTGTAGCGGCTGAGAGGGTCGATCGCCTCGTACACCTGATCATCCACCTGCTTCACCGACATCTCCATGAGGACAGAGTGGTCCTCCGCTTCTCTAGGAGGAGCTCTTTTATGCTGCGTACCTTAGGGGAAACCAAACTGCAATGGGCAGGAAGTATCTGTTTTGATGCTGAGGCAGACCAAACTCAGCATCAAAACCCGTGCATTGTGGCAAGTTCATTGAATGGGGAAGTTGTGGGTGAGTGGTCACAGTAGGGCTGCTCGATTAATCAAATTTTAATCTAGATTACGATTTGGGCTGTCCACGATTATGAAAACAAGATAATCGACATCAAACGATTTTGCGGCTCTTGTCTCTCTCGTTCTGTCTTGTGTTGTAAATCAAGCGCACCCCTTCCTTTGCTCGGCCCCTCCCCCAAAGCCCAAAGCACACCAGCTTAGTCTGGGCACCTTCCACCCCGCTTTTTGTCATGGGGGCGTAAACCCCGGACCCAGAATTAACACCGGATGGCAATGCGCCTAACAACGTCTTTGTTGCCGTTAGCTTGACGCGGTGATGTTACCTAAACTAGAGTCTGATCAAAACAAAGCTAGCGTTACATAAAACAAAACGTTTATGCAATATGGCATCTCCGCCACCACCGCCTGACACACCGGTCAAAACGGTGAAAAAGGATTCTGATACTTGGGTCAAATTGTCAAGTTAACGTGAAAGTTGACGAGCTAGAAACGCTGCCATCCGGTCTAGGGCGGGCTCTAGGCGGGAACCAGTAGGGTGACAAAATCAATTGTGGGCGGGAGCCAGGCTCTTTCTCGCCGAGAAGAGCCTGGTGACGCGAGGTTACACCAGCTCGAGTTGTGAATGACTGTCATGTGAAGAGCCACGGGTTTCTCCTCCCCACTTATTTCCGTGGTAGCACAAGAATAAGATAACAGAAGTCACAGAAAGAGAGCCGCTGGTCGAGAAGAGAGGTGAAACAACGTATGTGGGGTGGAAACACTATGGTTTCGCCAAGTTTAAAGGTCCTTACACTGCACATATCTTGCGCTGTTTGTTCCAAGTCTGTGGCTGTGATTGACAGGTGGGTCAAAACTCGCATCGCAATTCCGTGCTGTATATTCGCATCGCTCTTGATGTGTAACTGATGTGTAACTCACATCAAGAGCGATGCGAATATACAGCACGCAATTGTGATGCGAGTTTTGACCCACCTGTCAAGATATGCGCGGTCGTGGCAGCACCCCGCAACACGACCTCTCCCTCTGTTTAATCACTTGAAATCCACTCACAAAGTGGTCTATGACCAAGAAATAACGCTAAATGAACAAAGACAAAGCCCCATCTAGTTACTCCTGCCACAACACAGTCATCGATTCAGGACACTCTTTACAATGCGACCGCATATTCAACAGCTAACGCTCACGGATAAACATTAACAATAGCCTATTATGAACCTAAACGTAAGTCGCTTTGGATAAAACCATCTGCCAAATGTGTCAGCCGCTAGGATTTTCAATACAAACTCGCCAAGGGGAAATCGCGCAAATCGAGTGAATAGGTTCATTAGTGAAAAAATGTGTTTTTCGTTTTTTTTTATAATTACACAAAGGAGAGTATGGACTATCCATCCCACATAAAATTGAGTTGTTTTATAACCAGTAAATAGGTATATTTAGCGATTTAAAAAATCAAGATTTGCAGTCTTCAGTGCCTAGCTGAGGGGGGAGGGAGAAGTGGTTTTGCGCATGCAAATCCGCCTCACCTCCCCCTCACACTGGCCAAGACTATTCTTTTGTCCTCAGCTTTCAGCCAATCAGGTGACCTGAAGAACAGCTGATAAGCACATCAGCCATGTGCAGCCAGCTTCCTTTCTTGAGTCTTGTTTACTGAGATAGATCATGGAAGCCCAGCAAGTTGCAGATTTCCTGAACAGACTATCACAACACGGCCGCAATATCGACAGCGGAGAATTTATGAGTGGATTCGTTCTTGATTATATGAATGCTGACGTTGCTCCTCCTCCGGAATCTGAAGATGATGAATATGATGACGAAGACAATGTTATTAACCACGAGAGCAAGGCAGAGGACATTGTGAATGAGAGCATCGATCAGGTTTTGAGATCAGTTGATCATGATGACGAAGACAATGTTATTGACTACGAGAGCGAGGCAGAGGACATAGTGAATGAGAGCATCGATAAGGTTTTGAGATCAGTTGATCATCAATCTATTGATGAAGAGTCTGAAAAAGAAATGGAAAAAATACGACATTTTGTCTGTGAATGCGAGCAAAGGCGAAAGGAAAACTCAGATGGACAGGCATCCTGCAGTAATAGATTGAATCCAGACTTTATTTACCGCACTAGATTGAATACAGCCTCTTTGTCACATAACGAGAAGGACATGTTCATTATGGGAACGCTGTTGACGTCAATGAATGATTCCGATATGACTCAATGCACAAAGCAAATTAACAAAAAAAGAAAGGTGCACAGGACGAGCTACACGCTACATGGCACTACAGTCTGCAGAAGTACGTTCTGCTTTGTAAGTTTGTATTTATTAAACCTTAATGTGGTGTGTGTGTGTGTGTGTGTGTGTTGTGCTACCCTGTGCGGCTGGCTAGTTTCTGCTTTGTCAAAGAGGAGAGGTTAAGATGGACGCGCTATTGTTAACGATGCCGCCATTATGGCGCGAAAGAAACAATAGGACAGGACAGAGCGCGGCCAAGATGGCCGGCCTGTTGAACGCTGAAGTTGACTCTTCTTATAGTCACACGTCCGCAGGATGACAACCCGGAAGCTTCCTCCTATTATCCTCACATCCCCAGCCCTATGGTTGCGCACTGAACAGTCTGCTACAGTTGTATTAAGATAACGTTTGTTTTTCAGTATCAGAGAGGTGTGTGTGTGTGTGTGTGTGTGTGTGTGTGTGTGGCTACAGCGTGTGCAGCTAGTTTCTCCTTTGTCAAAGAGGAGAGGTTAAGATGAGACGCGCCTGTTTTGCGCTGCCGCCATTAAGGCCCGAAAGATACAATAGAATAGAGCACAGAGCGCGGCCAAGATGGCCGGCCTGTTGAACGCTGAAGTTGACTCTTCTTATTATCAATGTTTCACAGCAGCTAACAGCGCTGGTAGTAATGTGTGTGTGTGCGTGTGTGTGTGTGTGTGTGTGTATGTGTTTGTGTGTGTGTGGCTGCTTGTTCTCAACTTTAAAACTGAAACTAGTGTCTTTCTTTCTTCCAGCATCAGTAAAAGCCTTCTGCAATCCATTGTCAAATCTTACAAGGACGGCGGGGTCCCACGCCAGCGTAAGAAACACCAGCGGACAAACACGAACTTCCTCACCACTGAGGACATCAACAGAGTCATGACATTCATATCAAACTATGCAGAAGACCACGCTTACGTCCTACCTGGCCGGCACCCTGGGCACAGGGATTTCAGTGCAAAGCTTCTGCCTACAAATGGTGTGGCGCCTCTACAAAGATGCTGTGGAAACGCTTGGTAAGTGCTTACTTTATTAGTTATGTTCAATGCCTATGCCTTTTTAATCTGATCACATACTTTTCATTATGCTATTCTGTCTATTCTGTGATCTTCCTGTGATTATTTTGATAACTAATGGAATAAATAATGTGATTATGTGCTATTGCCTCCTCCAATGTAATACTCATAAAAATATTCTGTCTTTTAGGCAAACGTGTTGTTGGTCTGTGCAGCTTCGAAAGGCTGTGGAAGTCATTGCTCCCCCATATTGCCAACACAAAACCAGCGACAGATCTGTGCTGGCAGTGCCAACTGAACAACAGAGCAATCCAGCGAACTGCCAACATGATAGATGTGATGAAATCAGACAGTCTGCAAATCCACAGCAATCATCTGGAGCTCGTTGGGAAGGAGCGTGCACTTTACCAGCAGCAGCCTGTAAAAACACATGTCAACAGTTGAAGTTGACATTTGGCAAGTCAGACGGGCCTGCCACCAAGCCCATCACCATGCACTACAGCTTTGATTTTGCACAGCAGGTGAGATTGTTTTTCTCCATCACATGATTACAGCACACGCACACACACAAAATACTAATCATGACGTTTACAAACTCACTCGCTCATGTTGATTTTGTATCTAATGCCTTTTCTGTATCTCCCAGGTGCATTACCCTTCGGACCCACAGCAACCCGGCCCAATGTATTTTTTGACTCCACGCAAGTGTGGCATTTTTGGTGTCCACTGTGGGGGCATGCCAAAGCAAGTTAATTATCTAATTGATGAAGGAATGGCTTGGAGCAAGGGCAGCAATGCAGTCATCAACTACGTGGATCATTTTTTCAAAACGTACGCAGTTGGAGAAGAAGACGTGGAGCTTCACTGTGACAACTGTTCCGGGCAGAATAAAAATAATTATGTTTTATGGTACTCTGCCTATCGTACTATCCACAAACTTCATTTAAGGCTAGGCCTCCACTTCCTGATTGCAGGCCACACAAAGTTTGGCCCTGACTGGTGTTTTGGAATGTTCAAGCAGTGCTTCAGGAAGACCAAAGTGTGCACTTTGGCTGACATTGAGAACGTGGTGGAGGCCAGCTCTCCTGTTGCACACGTAAACATCCCCCAACTGGTAGGAAAAGAGGATGGCACCGTGTTAGTTAAAACCTATGACTGGCACCAACGTCTGAGTCAGTACTTCCGAAGGCTGCCACAGATTAAAAGTTACCAGCACTTCAGGTAATTATCATTCTTAGTATTTTAATTATCAGGCAAGTATTTTGTGAAAATGACAGTTGGCAATATTTTAAATGTGCTCCCTTTCTTCGATTCTGTTACAGCTTTGATGCCCAGAGACCTGGTGTGGTTGTGGCCAGGCAACACCGTGATGCAGAACCAGTCGAATTTCAGCTGCTACGTGACACAGATAATCTTCCGCCCAAATACAGTGAAGAAAATAATGTGCAGACCCCGCCCGGACTGGACATGGCCAGGCAGAAGTACCTTTATGAGAAGATCAGAGAATTCTGTTCTGATGCAGCAAAAGACATCACATGCCCACCACCTGCTGCTTCGCTCCCTCTGCGCATATATAGACAGTTACTCTGAACCTGAGAGCAGGGCTCTCTCACTCACAGCGGTGTCGGAGAAGAGAACGCTGATCCCACCCATAACGCCTCATTAAGAAGAGATAGCTGTGCCTTAGTTACGCCACATGTAATGTGCAAGTTGATTTAATGACACGTACTGTACATTCTACTTTATTCGACTTTATTCTCTTTTATTTGATTTTACTCTATTTTATTTTATTGGATTGACTGTATTACGTTGATTCTGATTCTGAAAAGTTACTCTGAACCTGCGCTGGAGCAGGGCTCTCTCTCTTTATTTTATTGTATTGACTGTATTCTCTATACTATACTGTGTTATTCTGATTCTGAATTCACGATTGACAGTCCAATAAATGCCTTTTAGGATAATGACATTTTTGTCTTCTTTTCACTGTTCATTTAGAACTGACTGAATGGTTTTTCACGTTATTTCTTTTTCTAGTCTGCAGAAATGGAAAGAATATTCAATATCAATGACCAAAACAGTCCTACATTCTATTATATTAAATTATAATAATAATATAATTATAGTGAAACTAAGTATCCCCCTTTTTGCTGGGATTCTCCTGGAACCCCCCAAAAGACAGCAGTATCCCATGTGTCAGTGGACTGATGACAGCTGGGAGTGGTCAATGTAAATGAGCAGCTATTGTTCACATTGTTCACTCCCCCCCATTACCTGGCTGGCCCAGAGGTGAAAAGTGCTCAATCTTTGAGGCTGTTTTTCTCCAAAAGGTGGTTTGAGGTGTACCAACATTCAAATGAGTATATCTTCTTAAATAATTTTCAGATTTCGATGTGTGACACAGCATTTGAAAGCTTACAGTCTGTAGTTTCATAATCTGCAAAAAACAGAAAAATGACCTCGGCTAGATTGTATTGAAATTACCAGCGGGTGACACATTAATGAGTAATTTAATGTAATGTAAACATTACATTACAACGTTACTCAATAGCGTTCTCATTTGGTTAGATTTGAGGTTTAAGGACTAGTAATTGAATGTAGATTAATAGTTGCAGTTGGTTGTGGCAGTTCACTGCAACATAGTAGGCCTACATATACTGTATATTTATTTTATTTTTTATTTTATTTCTAAATCTTTGCACTTTTATTTATTTTCACTTATTTATTTATTTATTTTCAATTATATCTAAAATCCAAAGACATCCAATGTTAAAAAGAAAAGCCAGTGTCAATGTTCAATAAATTCATGATGTTCTCAATGTCAATGAGTAATCGTGTTAAATAATCGTGATCTCAATATCAATCAAAATAATCGTGATTATGATTTTTGCCATAATCGAGCAGCCCTAGGTCACAGAGACCCGTTTGCCTAGGCCTCATCAAATTCAGGCTTTTAACACTGGTAGAATTACACTGCACAGCGTCTTCTTCATCAGAGTCAAAGACGCTGTGCGTCGAAACGTTAGTCACTGCACCTTATTAAAATCACCTTCCAGTGAATCAAGTGCTCTAGGATCTTCCTTACTTTGTTGTCATACTGTCTGGTTCTGAGAGCACTGACCTCCCTCTGTGGAGGGGCTGAATCGCAAGAGACTCCTTCTACAACAATAATACTCTCATCTGTTAGTAGTGTCTTTTAACTTCAGTCAGTTCCCAAAAACAAGTCAAGTTTATTTGTATAGCACATTTCATACACAGAGGCAATTCAAAGTGCTTCACATAAAATGGATGACAGGAAATAAAAGAATAAAAGAAGAGAATAAAATGGACATTTAGGCCCTATTCTCCCACAGGCCTTCGGCGCTAAAACGGGCCTTAAACGCAAAAAAACGTGCCTTGCGCCTGTTTTGGGACGATATCAATATGGCTTTACGCTGCCAAATGCGCTTTAGGCCGAATGGGCGTGGCGCAGTCCCAGAATGGGCCAAAGTGGGCGTGTCGGCGCTAAATACCGGCGTACTGCTATCTTCCGACCTGCCGTTAATTTAGCGCCTTGCGCCTTTGAAAAGCAGGCCTATTCAGTGGGCCAGTCCCTCCCCTCTCTCCTCTGTCACCTTTCTCTGTGTCACTCTCTCCCTCTCTCCTACTGACAGGAGCAGGCATTGGTGTGCGTTTACCAGTTTATTGTGAAATAAATCCTTCCGCGTTGAGTTACTGTCACAAGCCTGTGTGACAACGCGTCCAGCCTGGGTAAAACAACTCCGTCTGTACCGCTTTGAGGCTGCAGGCAGTCTGACAGGCACAATACGACTGTCTCTCTCTGACTGCCTGTGAATGCCCCAGCATGCAATTGGGTACTCAATTTCGCTACTAAATAGCAACCAAATGAGGCGAAATAGATATAAAAGGTCGATCTAAAATAATGTGTAATGGTAACACAGCCTGCAATTGTAGAACATTTCAATATTGGACCAAATAAATCATCGAAATTAAAACACCACCCTAAGTGAAGTGGAGTTTATAAACGAAGGTTCAGACAGGACGATCTTGATCCTCACCGGTTCCACAGTCACTGCACTTCTCCTGCTTGCTCACCTGGTAACCTGTCAGCTTCCTGGTGATAATTGAATAATCAGTGGTTGCCTCCTACTTTCCCATAAACCAATAGCATAGCAACACATCACCTTATACACCTTTGCTCACCTGCACTTTTAGCCTATCACATTGTGGCACTCCCCTTTAGGCAGCCTATCACATGGTTGATGTGTGCATAAATATGCTTTTCTGTGTCTCATTCAGTCTCTCTCATCCTGCTGGCTGACACACATGCTAGCTGACATTTACTACAAATTACTGGTGTTTGGAGGTTCTCTGCAGAACTTTTTATTCATTCCTGTGTTTTCTGCTTCAGCATCAAAATCAGGTTGTATGCTCGCTACATATATTTGGCTGTCGGTGTATTTTGCATTGGTTCAACTCACCATGAGCGATTTGAGGATCTGTTCGATCCTGTAGTAATACTACTACTATATGTCGCTTCACACCGCTGCTTCATTCAAGGCAATGTGTTCTGCTCAGTGCAGCTTTGCTAAATGTTATCATGCTTCAAGCCAAGGCAGGCTTACCTGTTACCTGTTAAATCATTGCAGTCTGCAAATGACGTAATCAAGCGTTGCTCGTCGCGCTGCTGTTAATGTTTGCAGCCACTTTAATTCTCGGGCGATGCATGATTCAATAATATGCCTTTCTTGTCCCGTCATGGTTGCTGCATGTCACTCAACACTAAAGCAGGGAGATTCCTCCTGGTCACTGAAAATCCAGTCGGCAGTAGCAGTCCTTCAAACTCCTTGCTTGTCTAATCCAGGATTGCCAGATGCAAAGTTCCCTCACGCAGAAGGAAGGTATTCCAAACTTTTCACACGAGTTTCATATCAAAACACGTAGCTTGCATTTCCGGGTAAATGTTGAAGGTGATGTCATCACCCAGAGAACAGCGCCAAGCATGCTGGGAAATGTAGTTCATTGCTTTACTTTGAGCCGTATTTCCGGTCAGGTGGTAGATTCAACATTCACAAGGCACATGTTAATGCAGTCTGATGTGGATCATTGTTCTTTGCATTGCACTGTAACACGGGCATTACGTTTTAGATTTTGCTGTTCATCTGTCATTAATGTGATGAATTAGGTGGTTAATTCTGAACAATGCTGTTCATGCTTCATACAATCTCATTCTTAAAACCTACGCAAGACATGAGTCCCGTAATTCTCATAGCATCATTGTTTGTATGGTCAAATTCTAACTTTAATGTCTTCCCTTTCAGCAAGCAGCTCACTCATTCCCCGTGAGTCACATTGCAATTTCATTTTGCAATGGTATGCTATCTTGCTTAGCAGTGTATCATGTCATTAACGTTTCTAATTAACCTTTCAGCTTTTAAATATATATATTTAGGCTATATAATATGTTTTTTTTTTTGGGTGGTGTGTGAAGGATTTGGTCAGTGTCACATCTCAGACCAAACCGTTAACATTATTCTACTATCTTAATCATTTTCTTGCATAAGTGCTCTATGGGTTCAAACCTGCTTTGGTCAAGAGGAGACGCTGCTGTCCCTCCATTGTTTTTCAAATGAGGCAGAATGCAGTCTTGCCAGAAATCCGGGGGGTTAGTTTCCCTTAAGTGTCAGTAATTCTTCATTCAATGGCAACATCAGCAATCCACCATTTTGGCTTGTAGAAGACCACCTCTGAGTGGCTGCCATGTCGCTATGATCATCTAGTGTTGCCCCATTCAGTTCAAGGAGGGGTCCAAGCCAAAATGGCAGCAGGGCAGTCATTTAAAGTATAAAGAGTGTCGTCTCTTGCCTTCATATGTTTGTCTGCAGCCAGCTCAGCAGCAGGCTTAATTCACTTTGGGAAGCTCACATGTTAATGGCTTCATGATGTGCATAATTGTAAAGGCTCTTTTCTCTCAATTCATTTGTAAACCAGCTTCAGCAGCAGGCATTCACATGTGTTAGGTAACCCTCATATGCCACATCAAATTGTCTTTCTGGTTTATTCTTTACTTAAATTGTGTTCTTCTTTTTCAGCAAGCAGGCCGATTCATCTGGGTGAACGTATTGCTCTCTTCAACCTGCAATCCAAAAACACACGTGCCTAGCCTTTCAGTATATATTTAAAAGGCATTTTCATCCAGCATTCTAATAATTACGTTTGTCCACCAGCTTTCAGCAGCCGCGTTAAAGTTTGTTAAGCAGCACATTCATTCCGGCAGTCTACAGTTGTTGTTTAGCATATGTTTTTTGTCTATTACAGCTTCAGCTGCAGTTTTTCATCGTTTGTCAAGTTCATAATGCCAACCTTGCAGGTCACTGCTGGCTAAACTTGTGGCTGGTATTAGTTATGTTTATCAGCATGCTTCAGCTCACTCAGCACTTAACTCATCTTGTTTATCCACAGATAAGCAGTCGGGATTTGGCAATGTGTTTAAGATCTATCCTGTAGCAGTAGCTTGTCACATATGGGGAAGTTCTGGCGTCATAAACGCATAGCACTGCGGTGCGACATCGAAGCAGTTGTAGGCATTATTAACAAAGGCGGTCATGTCTCAAATCATGCCCTTCATGCGCCACATGACCACATCACATGGCTTTTCATAACAAACAATTTCATGCCACATCAAATTGTTTGTCTGGTTTATTCTTACTTAAATTGTGTTCTTTCTCTTTCAGCAAGCAGCAGCAATCAAGTTCATTCAAGACTGCTAGTTATTCTTAAAGGTATTTCAAAGGTTTTCACCAAATTAAAAAGGTTGACCCCAGCAAAGATGTGACCGTTTCAGTCATAGTTTTCCGGTGCTACCGTGCGCCATCCGACCTCGGAATCTCCGGGTGCCCGTCCAACTCGCACTCCCCGCCGGGGGAGGTGGGGGGCTTAATGCGCTTCCTCCCCGCTCCGTCCCATGAGTGGGGCTTGCGGATGGAGTCGCCCGGGGGTCCTGTCGTCTGAATAACCAGGTAATTTTAGTCTCTCTTAAATGCAACAGGTGGTTCATGTGTCATTATTATCCCTAGCACAGATTGTTTCAGACATTTTTCCGGTGCTACCGTGTGCCACAAGTGCGGTACGGGGAGCCCTGCTCCGGCTCCTCTGCCGTGCGCCTCCAGGTGCCTGTCCAACTCACACTCCCCGCCGGGGGAGGTGGGGGGCTTAATGCGCTTCCTCCCCGCTCCGTCCCATGAGTGGGGCTTGCGGATGGAGTCGCCCGGGGGTCCTAATAAATACCCAGGTCATTTTAGTTTTACTCTTAAACATTCTATAACGGGTGGATCATGTGCCATTTGTCGCTAGCACAGATCCTCAATTTTGCCTCAATCATGTCTACATTTTTAAATAACTTGGTAAGCGTTGCATATTATTGGTGGTTTTCATTTAAGCAAATCAATATTGTCATTTGTGTATTTATTTTTGGGGGGATTTCATCTGGCTGTGTAAAAAGGGAATGCTCCCTTTTCCCGGCACTCCTCGTTCCGGGTCATGGTATTTAAATTCGAAATCTGCTGGGAGTTCCTTCTCGTCATGCTAATCACATGCATTAATTATGTCATTCATATCATTACAGGCTAAGCTCATGCGGTCTCAGCTCCAAGTCAATGCTGACTCCATTCAGGCTACCTGAGTTACAACAACTCATTCATGCATTCGTCATTCATATCATTACATGCTAAGCTCATGCGGTCTCAGCTCCAAGTCAATGCTGACTCCATTCAGGCTACCTGAGTTACAAAACTCATTCATGCATTTATCATTACAGGCTAAGCCCATGCCTGCCGGTCTCAGCAACCTAAATCAATGCTGACTCCATACTGCAGAGTCGTTGCTGACTCCATTCATGCGGCCTGAGTCGTTGCTGACTTCATTCATGCGGCCTAAGTCATTGCTGACATCATTCATGCGGCCTAAGTCATTGCTGACATCATTCATGCGGCCTAAGTCATTGCTGACATCATTCATGCGGCCTAAGTCATTGCTGACATCATTCATGCGGCCTAAGTCATTGCTGACATCATTCATGCGGCCTAAGTCATTGCTGACATCATTCATGCGGCCTAAGTCATTGCTGACTTCATTCATGCGGCCTAAGTCATTGCTGACTTCATTCATGCGGCCTAAGTCATTGCTGACTTCATTCATGCGGCCTAAGTCATTGCTGACTTCATTCATGCGGCCTAAGTCATTGCTGACTTCATTCATGCGGCCTAAGTCATTGCTGACTTCATTCATGCGGCCTAAGTCATTGCTGACTTCATTCATGCGGCCTAAGTCATTGCTGACTTCATTCATGCGGCCTAAGTCATTGCTGACTTCATTCATGCGGCCTAAGTCATTGCTGACTTCATTCATGCGGCCTAAGTCATTGCTGACTTCATTCATGCGGCCTAAGTCATTGCTGACTTCATTCATGCGGCCTAAGTCATTGCTGACTTCATTCATGCGGCCTAAGTCATTGCTGACTTCATTCATGCGGCCTAAGTCATTGCTGACTTCATTCATGCGGCCTAAGTCATTGCTGACTTCATTCATGCGGCCTAAGTCATTGCTGACTTCATACTGCAGAGTCATTGCTGACCCCATACATACTGCAGAGTCATTGCCTGACTCCATTCATACTGCAGAGTCATTGCCTGACTCCATTCATACTCCTGACTCCATACATACTGCAGAGTCATTGCCTGACTCCATACATACTGCAGAGTCATTGCTGACTCCATTCATACTGCAGCGTCATTGCTGACTCCATTTATCGTTCAACTGCCATAATAATATTAAATTCTCTTGCTTGCTCTGATATGTTCAAATTCCTCAGCTGTCATACCATCCCGGTAAGATTATGTCTCCTGATCCTGTCACCCGGTGAGTTCTTCTTTCTAGAAAGTTCTATGCTGGGTTCTGGGGCTTGCGCCCTCTTTTGGGGGGTATATACACTGAGCCATGTATTACCTCTACACTACAGTGAGCCATGTCTCACCTCTACACTTCAGTGAGCCATGTCTCACCTCTGCATTACAGTGAGCCATGTCTCACCTCTACACTTCAGTGAGCCATGTCTCACCTCCACACTACGGTGAGCCACGTTTCACCTCCACACTACAGTAGGTGAGCCACGTTTCACCTCCACACTACGGTGAGCCACGTTTCACCTCTACACTACAGTAGGTGAGCCACGTTTCACCTCCACACTACGGTGAGCCACGTTTCACTGTTACACTATGGTGAGCCACGTTTCACCTCTACACTAGGTGAGCCACGTTTCACCTCCACACTACGGTGAGCCACGTTTCACCGTTACACTATGGTGAGCCACGTTTCACCTCTACACTAGGTGAGCCACGTTTCACCTCCACACTACGGTGAGCCACGATTCACCGTTACACTATGGTGAGCCACGTTTCACCTCTACACTAGGTGAGCCACGTTTCACCTCCACACTATGGTGAGCCACGTTTCACCGTTACACTATGGTGAGCCACGTTTCACCTCTACACTACAGTGTGCCATGTCTCACCTCTACACTACAGTGAGCCATGTCTCACCTCTACACTACAGTGAGTCATGTCTTACCTCTACACTAAAGTGAGCCATGTCTCACCTCTAGACTAGTGAGCCATGGCAAAGATGGAGATGCAGCAGATGGCTGCCTCATGAAAATACCTCCATTAGATTTGTCTGCTCTCTATGACTCAGGTGATATTATCTCATTAATTGTTCCAACTGCCATAATCATATTTAAATTCTTGTTTACTCTGATATGTTCAATCCCTCAGCTGTCTCATCATCCCGGTAAGATTATGTCTCCTGATCCTGTCACCCGGTGAGTTCTTCTTTCCATAAAGTTCTATGCTGGGTTCTGGGGCTTGCGCCTTCTTTTGGGGGGTATATATGGCCGTGCTGCTCGAGCTGATCCAGCTCGATCTCGATATCTCCCAGTGGTGTCAAGCTCCAAAGACTAACTAACTTTCTCATCATAATATTCTGTAACATTCATTCATTGTAATAAATCATTGTTTATCCATCAAGTCTCCTGATTGAAGTGGAGTTTATAAACGAAGGTTCAGACAGGACGATCTTGATCCTCACCGGTTCCACAGTCACTGCACTTCTCCTGCTTGCTCACCTGGTAACCTGTCAGCTTCCTGGTGATAATTGAATAATCAGTGGTTGCCTCCTACTTTCCCATAAACCAATAGCATAGCAACACATCACCTTATACACCTTTGCTCACCTGCACTTTTAGCCTATCACATTGTGGCACTCCCCTTTAGGCAGCCTATCACATGGTTGATGTGTGCATAAATATGCTTTTCTGTGTCTCATTCAGTCTCTCTCATCCTGCTGGCTGACACACACCCACCACCTCCCCGTCTCCGCCAAATCCCTGATCCATCAGTCACCAAGAGGTTCACCAGCACCAGTATCCTGACTCCACTGGGGGGTATATATGGCCGTGCTGCTCGAGCTGATCCAGCTCGATCTCGATATCTCCCAGTGGTGTCAAGCTCCAAAGACTAACTAACTTTCTCATCATAATATTCTGTAACATTCATTCATTGTAATAAATCATTGTTTATCCATCAAGTCTCCTGATTGAAACATATATGTCCTCCTGGGCCTATATATATCCTTTGTCGATTTAACGTCATTTAGATAAGTGTCAGCGGAACGCTTCTACTGTCATGTGCTATACTGTGATGTCCGCTCCCATAACTTGGCCCAACTTCACATTTAGTTTTACAATAAAAACACATTTATGCAATGACTTTACATAATGTAGGGTATATTTATGTGCATCATTCTACCTGCAGCAGGGGAGAGAAAACGATATCGTTCTGAACAAACTTTCACCAATATAAAATTAATCTCATCATATAGGGATAGGCTATATTTTTGTAGCTGATGCCTTTAGAACATTATTTTCACTTTGATCTTGCTATAGTGTAGCGTATTTACATGCTTGCAGTATTGAAACTGCAGTTAGATTGGTTTGAGAAGCATAATAATATGGAATAATAGCCTATAATGCAGACAGACAGACTGGATGAAGGGAGGGGGGGGGGGGGGGGGCAGAGCGTTTGGCTTTCGTCTGGTTTTGCGGGATCACTGGAATTGGAGCTAAAAAGGCAAGCGTGCAATTCGTTTATTGCAGTTATCCAATGAGCATGACGGTGCATAATTTTACGCTTAAAAGGCGTGGTTGTAATGGTTGAGGCTGCGTCTAGCGCCAGCACGACGATATCAAGTGCGCTTGTCCACGCCCACTGATTTGAGCTGCGCCAGGCGTTCGGCCTAGAAACAGCGCTGATGCAACGATAGGGACCTTAAAAGCATCACAACAAAACTTAAAAAAAGAGAGTATAAAAAGTGCATTAGGCAACAGGCCTTTCGCAACACTCAGGTCTGGGTATGTGTTTCTTTATCTTTATACTGCAGTTTGGACGCCAAGCACACCTTTCAGCTTGCGTCTTTCTGTGACATGTGAGATTACATCAGCGTCACAGAGAAAATAAATATCAAAGTGTTCTTGTGTGTATAAACTTTGTACTGAGTTATGCAATCTATTTTATACCACAAAAGGAGCCCTGCAGTGTGCGAGCAGTTTTTTTTGTTTCGTTTTTTTGTTTCACTTTACCACTTCAGCTCAGCATCTGATTGCATAACTCTCTCTCACTTCTGCCAAAGCCCTTCCAGCGAATAGTCTAGAAACGACACAGAAGTGCAGATAAACAATAGGCACACACACACACACACACACACACACACACACACACACACACACACACACTCATACACACACACACACACACACACACGCACGCACGCGGACACACACACACACACACACACACACACACACACACACACACACACACACACACACGCACACACACACCTCCAATTATAGTAGTAGGATTTGAAGACTATTCAACTAAAGAAGATCCTCTGCAACATAACCTTAAGGGGGACCGCCTTCCATTCCGAAACACCACCATTCCGACACACCCCCACTCAGAAACACCCCCATTCCGAAACCCCCCCACTCCGAAATTGAAATTGATTTAACCCCCCCACTCCGAAATTGATTTTCAAGTCCATATTTCTCCGAGTTTCCTGCATTCCTGCAGCTTGAAATAAACGTTTCACCTATAGTTTTTTTATGTCACTTCATATAATTTCGCTATAGCAGCAAACACCAGCCTGCTGCATTCAGATAGATACAGGAATGTGATTGTGAACGTTGGATACATCCTAAAATCAGCTGTGGATCACAGACATTGGTGAGAAATAGCCTTTATTTAGATATCGGCTGCTACGGACTTTTTTTTTTTTTTTTTACAGTGTGACTATTTTATTAGATAATATGTATTTCTGATTGAATAAAAACTACATCAAATTGATTGTGACTACGATGGAGTTTTAGGGCCATGCATGATGAAAAATAAAAATTAAAGAGGGATTTTTTTTCCAATGACAGGAGGGGAAAAAAATAGTTTCCATTTCAAGAATAAAGTCGAAATGTTGAGAATAAAGTCGAAATTTAAGCACCAGGCAGAAGAAGAAAAAAATCAGAGGATCAAGTTTTTTTTTCAAGAATAAAGTCGAAATGTTGAGATTAAAGTCGAAATTTCGTGAATAAAGTTGAAATACTGTAACGAGAATACAATTGAAATGTATCATTGCCCCTGGAGCAATATCTCCAAAGACCAGACAGGCTGTCTATTTGGATTCCCAGGGGCACAAGTTAACATGTCTTAAGACCAGAGAGGCTAAAAGTCTATGACTGGGCCTAGAGACACCCAGGCCAGCCACCATACCCAGGCTAAGAGCCCCTTTGCCAGCCCCAGACACCCAGGGAAGCCACCCCCACCTCCAGGCTGCCAACAAACTGAAAAATCAAAACAAGTTAGGAGAGCACCGCCCACAGTGTAGCCTACATACTGTAGATATCCCATTCTCCGACTCAGTCAGTGGTAGGCTATATCCTGAGTTTCTGAAGTGTTGCAACTACTGTATATTGATGCAATGCCATGTGTATTTAACTTAAATTGCCATAATCTTGAGATTGATCATTCACAGATGATCTTGTACAACCAAATGCAAACGTCGGGCCGTGCGTTGTGCAATATGAAGACATTTGGATTCAGGTGTGTCCAAACGCATCCGCCGCCCCTGCCCGTGCATACAGCATAAATTATTCTTATTGCCGTTATTAAGGAGAGGAGTTGATTTGCCACTTAAGGAATGGTAAGTAGGCTATGATCACATGTGGTCTCAACACCAAGTGCTTTCGTAGGCTATGGTTACTTACATTTTTCTTCCATAAAAGCAAATATTATCCCCATGTTGCAAAGTGAGCTATAGGTCTATATGACGAATTCTAGCCATTCAATAGAGGCCTATATCAAAATTGTGCTGACGGGCAGATACAGGCTTTCATCTTGCTGCGCACCTGTGTGGAGCTGCCTGCCGTCGACTCCATATCCAAGTGTCTCTCCAACTTGCAATGCACACAATCATGCCTGTGTAATATGAATAGGCCTCTGCTCCTCAATTCTTAATCAATTTATTTTGTTGCCTATAGCCTAATTTCCAGATTGCCGCCGCGTTAAATTCGGCTGTGTCAACCACGCTTATAACCAGCAGATCAAAACGCGACAATGCTCACTGCAGGCCAAGCGCATGGCTTGTTGAGATGAGTGCACTGCCGACAAACCTTTCTCAGATGATTAATATGTCAACACAGAAGTTAAAATAAAGTGTTGGAATATTTGTAATATTAAATCAGAACAAACTAATTTTCATTTTTAAATCAAGTTGTGTGTTGTTTCTGCAATGTCAGGCTATTTGATGCAGACATCACGGCATTTTGAAATAATGGACATCTCGTTAACAATGGCTATATTTCTCTTAAACATAAAATAGGCTAAATAAGGCACACACAAAAACTAACCTACCTTTTTTATTTATAGCTGCCAGCCATATTTACAGTAGCCTAGGCTATATGATTATCAGTAGGCCTATAGACTATTTAAAATTCATATTTGAAAGGTTGAATCCTCCATCGTTTCAGGGGGCACGGGTCAGACAGCCATGTCTACATTAGCTTACCTATTTGATGGGTCGGCACTTTGTTATGTATGTTCATATTATGCATGCATGGGTTTTCACTGCTTTTTCGCGCATTGCAAGTTGGAGAGACACTTGGATTTGAGTCGGCAGGTATAGCTCGACGTGAGCCAGCAAGCATTGTTCATTTTAAATTAGTTTTAATTCGATTTTGGGCCTTGATTATGCCACTCTATAGGCCCGCATATCAATTGATGAAAGGAGTGTTGGCATTAAGTGTTAGCCTATATAAACTATAACTCCTTTGATGTCCAACACACGGTGCACAGCGAGATGAAAGCCTGCATCTGCCTATCACCAGCACAATTTTGATATATAGGCCTATTGAAATAGGCTAGAATTAAATGTTCACACATCTCCATCTATTAAATAAGCGAATATTTTTTTGTGATGTGTATGGATAGGCTATGTGATGAATGAATGAATTTGCAATTAGGAAGTGCAGATCCACAGTGCGCCTCTCGTCACCTCACAACAACATGGGAATAACATTTCCTTGGAAGAAAAAGGTAAGAAATAGCGTATTGTGTTAGTTAGCCTCAATCTCGAGATTATGGCAATTTAAACGAATTAAATCCATCAAGAATTGAAGAGAGGAATTGGAAACATGCGGATGTTGGCTGCCAATCTATATGCACCATGCAGTCGCAATATGATTATTTTTTTATTTATTTTCAGAGTGTTTATTCTAATTAATTTCATCTGATAATATGTATAGGCCTAAAACTGTAGGAAATTCATTGTGTTTATAGGTGTTGCCCCCATGCACGTGAGTCTAATTTATTATAGAGTTAATATAATGTAGGCTATATAGTCTACTTAACTTTTCAATAAAAATAAAAATAAATAGCTTAAACATATGCCTTATGTTATTTAGCCTAACTGTTTTCAGGGGAGCTGTGTGGACAAAGGGAAGGATTATAGATAGAACACTTCAATTAACATATTCTGCCTGTTTTCTGGAAAACGACCTAGTGAAGACTTTCCACTCTGCTGGTCTAAATACCAGGTGTGGTCTTGCGCATTCCTGGCCCGCAGTTTTCTGCAGGTCACGGTGCACAGAGATATCTCTACAATCACTAAACATTGTTAATTTATGTTGTCTTGCCACACAGTTTGTTAAGTTTGTCAAATGCGTAATCCGAGAGCGCAAGGATCTGTTCCACAGCAGCCTATTCAACTGATTATTTATATCTCCTGACACGCCAACAGGATCTAATCATAAATTATGTTTTCTACACATCTAAAGGTGAGCTGTTACACACGCCCACATTCATACCGTGAAAGGTGTTTGAAAAAAAATAATTGTAACTTTGAGTCAAATGCTCACAGTTGAATAAGGTTCATTGAGTCATATATTAGCAAGATGAGGACGTTCTTATTTGTGAATGCCAGTCGGGTTGAACTGATTTTGTTTTATGAAAATCTGAGGAAATTTAGCTTCCCCATTCCCGATGGTCTAACATGCATATGCATATTTTCAATAAAAAACAATGAGTTGAACATTCATTTCAAACTTTTGTAATTGGCTGCAGCTTATTTCCGAATCGATTGCGGCTGGAGAGCTGGCTGCAGTGTTTGATGCAAAAAACTCTGAGAAATATGGACTTGAATATCAATTTCGGAGTGGGGGGGTTTCGAAATGGAGGGGATGTCCCCATTCGGAATAGCGGTGCCTTTAAAAAAAATGGGAACCCCCTCCATTACGAAGAATGGAGGTCGATCTTCGGAATGGGGGGGTTTCGAAAAGGCAGGGTGTAACCGTTTTTAAGATGTGTAAGCACTATACTTTAATAATCTGCGTGATTTTTCCACTAAAAAGGTGCACAATACATAATGCGTGAAAACTGGGAGAGCGCAGAGATGGGCAGTATTTTAAATACATGTATTTAAAATACGTATCTCAAATACATACTTTCAGACCTTGGCCTCTATCTTCCCAAAAGCGCTAATTTTGCGTTTGCACTCGTTTAACGCGGAAATTAATTGAGAAAACTTGTGGGACAATGACATAGGCTATTTACCTTCATAACCTGAAGGGTCATTGGCACCACAGACGATCTGTCAATAAGCTCCTTCTGTCCTCGCATGAGTAAGTACACTTTATTACGCATAGAGAGAATTACAGCATATTGCATGCATCGGCGAGGCTAACTCTCGCAAACAACCATTGCGAGACGGGAATCTGATTGGTTTTGATTGACGTAATGTCCACCCTTGCCTGGCCACGCCTGTGAATAATTCTGGTAGGTAAAACCGCCCAAATCCCGTTTGCGCAGGCATTTTGGGGCTCAGATTATTTTTGGCAGGATTGGCATGGCTCTAATTTGCGATTGCGACAGGTGCGGTGAACGTTTCCGCATGCCTACCGAAAATTGCATCCCCAACATATTTCAGGGCTGTTTTAACTTAGAAATTAGGGAGGTCACGTCTACCAGACAATTATATCATTTTGAAACAGTTACAATTCTGTATAAATCATTACAAGTAGCTCCCGTGAGGTGGGGATGTTTTATTTCGCTGCTCGGCGGGGGAGCAAAACTCGGCAGAACACCCGGCGGACGGCGCAAGGCAGAATGCTATCGTCCGTGCCTTAAGGCAAGCGCAAACAGTGCGCAAAGCGTTATTTAGGGTTAGGGTCTGGGAGAGGTTAGCTCCTCCCCCCAGACCCTAATGGGGTCTGGGGGACAGCTTCGCTGTCTTGCTGCAGGGTGTACCCCTGCCTGCTCCTCTATCTCTCTCCTCGCCTGCTCGTCCATTTCGCGGACGTGTATTCTGGCTCAAATAAATACGGGCGGCCATCAAATTCAAATGACTCAATATCATCATCATCGTTGTCGTTGAAATCAGCTAAATAGTCAGCCATAACAGTTCTTTACAAACTCTTGTCACACAATGAAGTTCCTGGCTGCAACTCAACTCCCGCAAGACTCTGTGCGATTTTGCTGCAGGATAGAACGGATGTTGTCAGGGCGGGTATACGCCTATTTTCTCTGTCCGACAGTAAGCCCCGGTGGATAATATTGATGAATGGAGTCGTATCCATGTTGCCAGACACTATAAAGAGAGTTTGGGCCAGCCAGCCGGCAAAACAAGCCATTTTAGCGAACGTGGATGGACGATACACAGTTGCCCTGATGGGACTCACCCCATTGCTCCAGTTTGACCACATTGCTCCAGGTGTAAACAAGGCTATCTCGGTGAGTACTGGACCAAATTTTTTAAAATATGTCACGATGAGTTTATTAGACACATACAGGTCCCTATCGTTGCATCGGCGCAGTTTCTAGGCCGAGCACCAGCCGCAGCGCAAAGCAGTGGGCGTGGACAGGCGCACTTGATATCGTCGTGCTGGCGCTAGACGCAGCCCAAAGCATTACAACCACGCCTTTTAAGCGTAAAATTATGCACCGTCATGCTCATTGGATAAGTGCAATAAACGAATTGCACGCTTGCCTTTTTAGCTCCAATTCCACTGGTCCCGCAAAACCTGACGAAAGCCAGGCGCTCTGCCCCCCCCCCCTCCCTTCATCCAGTCTGCTGTCTCCATTATAGGCTATTATTCCATATTATTATGCTTCTCAAACCAATCTAACTGCAGTTTCAATACTGCAAGCATGTAAATACGCTACACTATAGCAAGATCAAAGTGAAAAGAATGTTCCAAATGCATCAGCTAGAAAAATATAGCCTATTAGATTGGTGAAAGTTTGTCCAGAAAGATATCATTTTCTCTCGCCTGCTGCAGGAAGGATGATGCACATAAATATACCCTACATTATGTAAAGTCATTGCATAAATGTGTTTTTATTGTAAAACTAAATGTGAAATGGGGCTAAGTTATTGGAGCAGACATCACAGTATAGCAGATGCCAGTAGAAGCTCGGAACGCGTTCGCTGTTACTTCTCTAAATCACGTTAACTCGACAAGGGGTATATATAGGCTCAAGAGGACATATATGTTTCACATAGGGTGGTGTTTTCATTTCGATGTTTTATTTGGTCCAATATTGAAATGTTGACAATGGCAGGCTGTGTTACCATTACACATTAATTTAGAACTACCTTTTATATCTATTTTGGCTCATTTGGTTGCTATTTAGTAGCGAAATGGAGAAACACAATGCATGCTGGGAACTCAGAGAGAGAGAGAGAGAAGGGTGACAGAGAAGAGGCAGTGAAGGCACAGAATAGGCCTGCTTTTCAAAGGCGCAAAGCGCTAAATGTAGGCCAGGTGCGAAGATATCAGTAGGCCGGTAGTTAGCGCCGACACGCCCACTTTGGCCCATTCTGGGACTGCGCCACGCCCATTCGGCCTAAAGCGCATTTGGCAGCGTAAAGCCATATTGATATCGTCCCAAAACAGGCGCAAGGCACGTTTTTTTGCGTTTAAGGCCCGCTTTAGCGCCGAAGGCCTGTGGGAGGATAGGGCCCATACAGTGTGGAAAATAGGGTCCAGGTTGGAAAAAAAAAAGAAATTCTCCTTTAACATGTTACACCCTTAATAAATGTTAACAAGAGAAATTCATTAATTAAGGGGTTAATTAATGCCTATTAAACATTAACCAACCATTGCACCCTTATTGAAAAGTGTTACACATTCATTAATTAATTGGCTAATTAATGCTTAATTAATTAATTATTAATGCATTTCAACATCTAAACTTGTGGAATATGAAAATCACCGCACCGTGTCACATACTGTATTTAGAACACATACTGTAAGAAGCAGCTGACAGCACAGTGCGCTTCACACAGGCAGGGAAAAGGAGGAAGTCCGATATTGGGAGTTTTTTCTCTCAAAAAGTCTCAAAACCAAGTTGGAGTTGTGATGGCAGCTAATGAGCCATTATAGGTACGTAGCCTAATGCTTTTCAAGTTTTGCCTACTTTTAAAACTGTTGTTTGCTAGTAGTTTATGAACTAATCGTAGGTAGCCTTGATTTCTTAGATGTTCCTCAGGCACTCACCTTTCATGTGTACTGGGCTGTAGCGGCTGAGAGAGTCGATATTCTCATACTCCTGATCGTCCGCCTTGTTCACCGACATCTCCATGAGGACAGAGTGGTCCTCACGTCCTCAGGAGGAGCTCTTATAGGCTGCGTGGTTTAGGGGAAACCAAACTGCTCTGGGAAGAAGCACTCACTCACTTTACTGGTTCACTCAGAGCCAGTAAAGTCTCTGAGTGAGCGAGTCTCCACTCGTCCGCTGGTACCGCTGCCCCTCCCCTGGCCTATAGCCAGGCCCGGTTTAATGCACGGGCTTACCGGGGCTAAGCCACGGTGCCCGCCGTCTAGGGGCCCCCAGGGCCCCCTACATTTTTTTTTTTTTTTTTTTTTTTTTACACAGTGCACCTGTACGCAACATGCAAGATACCCGCTGAATAAGTGTCCAAATGTTCATGTCATTCTGGCCAATACTCCACTTCTGTTATAACATTTCAGTCTGGAATATGTTTTGTTTTTTGTTTTGTTTTGGGTTTTTTTTTTGGGGGGGGGGGGGGGGGGAGGTGGTTTGGGGTGGGTGGGGTGAGGGCTGGGGGCTTTATGTAACAATATTTTCTTTATTATTATTGTCTCTGTTATTATTACTGCTATATTGTTGTATCGATCAATCCATATATCGTACACTGACGTTTTTTGTGTGTTTTCCAGTTGTCGTTGTTATTGTTGTTTTGTTTTTGTCCCCCTATCCGTCACATGGTGTTGATGTTTATCTTTTGTTCGTTATAGAAAAGAGATGGTGTCTGACGTAATACTGTAACTGTATTTGTAATAATACTGTAATATACAGATATTCGCCATTCTCATTAAAACATGTTCAAACAAAAAAAACAAAAAAAATCTTTATAACTCAAAGGCTAAAAGTAATCTCATGTGTAAGAAATTACTGTTCTACATTGAGGAAGTTTGAAGTAAAAATGTAATTCTACAACGGCATGAGTGAATACTGGATTCTGATTGGCTAGCAACAGTGGTAAATACGCCAACAATCTACAGTTCGGCTCCAACCGCAGTATCACTCCGCTCCCTCTGACTCCGTTCCCTGTGCTGACTCCGCCCACTGTTAGCCTGCAGTCTGCAAATCTTCAACAAGGAAATGTCCGATTTCGTAGTAACGTTTGATTTACTGGGTGGATTGAGTTTTGAGCAGTGGTTAGATGAAGATGAAGGTGAAGTGAACAAAGAACGACATGGTGAAATTCGGGAGAGAGAACTGGCTGAGCTTGAGTTGTCACGAGTTCGGACTAGCGGGAGGTCGGACTAGCGGGAGGTCCGACTAGTGCCCGGACCCCGAACCTGGGACTGTCAAACAAACAAACGCCCTCTGCCGTCACCAGATATCAACACACCACCACCAAAACGGGCTGCTTTAGAAAACTGTTTAAATAACTGTACTTTTACAGGCAATGTATCAATAACTGTGAATCCCGTTAAGGAATAGGTTAGTTGTTTTTTGGCTCAAAGGCAACTAAATGTTTAGTGCAATCATTGATCTTGTGTATGGAACTATATTCTGTGGCGGAAGGATAAATGTATTCTGAAACCAGTAATGATTATAAATAAATGAATTGGATGTTACAATTGTGTATTTTTTATATTATTTGGTAGCCGTTGTAGAAAACAAATTTAACACTCGAGGTCGGGGGTTGTGGGCACATTTACCACTGGTACAGGGTTTATAGCACTCGGCTTCGCCTCGTGCCACAACCCTGTACCAGTGGTAAATGTGCCCACAACCCCCTCTCTCTCGTGTTAAATTTGTTAAATAATTAACTCGTTTGGTTTTGGATTTATTTAGCTTAGCTTAGTGCATTTTTGTTCTTGTGTGACCCTTAACACAGGCTTTGAGAATCCCGGGCCACTTACTGATACAGTATATGCCTAAATTAACCCACCCAGTGAGAAAAGGATCAAATATTGGTGGTTAAGATTGAATAATGACATCACAACTGTTAATTTAAAATGAGTTATTCCGCTAAATCTGGTTTCAAATGCCCCACATTTTTTCGTGCCGACGCCAGCCCTCGGCCCTCGGCAAAATGTGGCCCTTGGTGAAAAGTAATTGGGGACAGACCACTGGCATACTGAATTCTGAAGTAGGACTGGATGCAGGTCCGGCCCGCCCTATATGCGAACTAAGCGTCTGCCTAGAACCCCTGGAGTTGCCAGGGGCCCCCTAAATCTTTTTTTTTTTTTTTTATAATACTGTAATATACAGATATTCGCCATTCTCTTTAAAAAATGTTCAAACAAAAAAAACAAAAAAAATCTTTATAACTAAAAGGCTAAAAGTAATCTCATGTGTAAGAAATTACTGTTCTACATTGAGGAAGTTTGAATTAAAAATGTAAATAATGAACTCGTTTGGTTTTGGATTTATTTAGCTTAGCTTAGTGCATTTTTGTTCTTGTGTGACCCTTAACACAGGCTTTGAGAATCCCAGGCCACTTATTGATACAGTATATGCTTAAATTAACCCACCCAGTGAGAAAAGGATCAAATATTGGTGGTTAAGATTGAATAATGACATCACAACTGTTAATTTAAAATGAGTTATTCCGCTAAATCTGGTTTCAAATGCCCCACATTTTTTCGTGCCGACGCCAGCCCTCTGCCCTCCGCAAAATGTGGCCCTTGGTGAAAAGTAATTGGGGACAGACCACTGGCATACTGAATGCTGAAGTAGGACTGTCTGGATGCATAATGGTGATATGTGACTAGAAATGGTCTTAGATGTTGGATATGATTAATGTCAGTATTCCTGGTTTTAAAGGCTGCATTACAGTAAAGTGATGTAATTTCTTATCAGACTGTTCTAGCTGTTCTATTATTTGCCTTTACCCACTTAGTTATTATTTCCACATTACTGATGATTATTATTTATTAAAAAAAATATGAAAGCACTAGTCATCCCTACAATATTGTCACAATATTCATAGTTGGTATTTGGTCAGTTGTTAATTTTGTTCTGTTTACATTTCCATTGTTATTGCACAGCTGTGTATTTGGTTAAGCAGAAGAGGAAAACCTGTACACATTTTATTCAATATGGGCTATTTAAGTTTTAATTTACATGTATTATGCAGCTGCCTGTTTTACCCAGTCTTTGCACTTTATTTTGTTTTAATAAAAGTGCTTATTGTGACATCTTGGAGAGAGAGTTTGGCTATACGCACATCGTCGACGGGTGCTGGATTAAAAGTAGAGCATTTAAAGGAAGTAGGTCCGCACACCAGAACTGTGCAAGATTGTGACATCTTGCACATGGCTTTGAAAGTTAATTTAAAATTAGATATTCCTTTAAATATGGCTAAAAACATCCAAACGTCCAAAAAATGTCTATATTTTTCAGGTGCAAGACTACAGTAATCAGAGATATCCTCAGTCTAAATCCATACTTTTCAATAGGCTAATTGTCCTTTTATTTCAGAAGATTTCATCTGAAATCTAACATGTTTTTGCACTAATGATGTAAACTCTTGGTCTGTTCTATTCAAAAGAATAGCTATGTAAAATTGCTGTTTGCACTCTTGAAAGAAATGTATTTAATGAATAGGCTACATGCCAATGTGAAGATGAATTATATCAAAATGTCATTTGCACTACTGTTTATTGTTTTTCTTAAAATCTTGAACTTTATCCATAGCACAAAAAAATACAAAAGCTGATCAAAACCAAGTTTGTGTGTTTGCTTGTCTAATGGGTAAATGGTTGAAGCCGAAGCCATTACAGTTAAGCCCCCCGCCGGATGGGACCGCCCCCGTTCCTTATTTCCATTTCAAGAAGTTGGCAACCCTATAAAGCAGACGAAGCGCAGCATCAAAACCTGTGCATTGTAGCTAGTTCATTGAATGGGGAAGTTGTGGGTGAGTGGTCACAGAGACCCGTTTGATTAGGCCTCATCAAATTCTGGCTTTTAACACTGGTAGAATTACACTGAATTGCCCACCATGTAACTTTGGGTATAGGGGTATGTATCTTTACCAGTCAAAAGTTTTTCTTTATTTTTACTATTTTCCACATTTTAAAATAACAATAAAGACGTAAAGACTAGCACAAATGGAATTATGCAGAGACCAAAAGAGTGTTAAACAAATCAAAACTATCTTATATTTTAGATTATTTAAAGCCACCCTTTGCCTTGAGGAAAAGGCAAAGGCTTTGGCAAGAAATTCATACATGGGCATCAAATTTCAAGCATTTCAGCCTTTACATCAACAATGGCTTTTCAACATAGGCCGCCCGAACCCACACGGGCCCGGGTACATTTCATTTTTACAATGAGTTCCCAAAAAAAAAAAAAAAAATATATATATATATATATATATATATATATATATATATATATATATATATATATATATATATATATATATATATTTTTTTACAATTAACTCATTCTCTGCCAAGGACGTACCCGGACGTACTTTTAACAATGGCGTTCTGTGCCAAAGATGTACCCGGACGTACTTTCATGTTTTGCTTGTTTACATTAGATCAGACCCTTTCCCAGCCTGTGACATTGTTTCAAGTCAAACTGATAAAAGGAACCCGCTAAATCACGTTTAGTAGTATAGTCACCCATTTAGCAGTAATCTATTTAGCAGTAGGTAGCAGATGAAGAGAGGCGGTGGCTGGCGTGGCGAGGAAGACGCGGGCGTTTCTTTTGTTGTTGCTCCACGACGGAGCGCCAGGGCGACGAAGGCTCCCCTTCACAGCGTTCTGATCCGTCTGACACAGATGAATCGGAGGAGGAATGGGTGCCACTTCGAGAGAGCGATGACGATGGTAAGAAGTAGCCTATTTGTTGTATCGCGTTTGAGATGAAATGATCACACACAGCCGTCTGTGTAAACTTAGCGACTCGACTAGCTCTGTGTTGTGCAACGTTGTGCAGAAGGTATGTACTGTTTTATTGTGATCGATACGTTAGTGACGATCATGTGCGGCCATTTGGTTGCCTGCAGCTGCCTGTGTGATTCCTGTGTGTGTGAGAGAGTGTGTGTGTGTGTGTGTGTGTGTGTGTGTGTGTGAGAGAGAGAGAGAGAGAGAGAGAGAGAGAGAGAGAGAGAGAGAGAGAACATAAGGGTTCATTTGGTTCCATTTGTTTATGCTTTTATCAAGCTAAGCTAAAAATCCACATGGCAACTGTAAAAGTAAATTATTTATTTGATTTTGTGCACATATTTAACATACTTTGATATTTTGTGTTTTCAGACTCTGAGTCGATGGAGTCCAGTCCTAGTCCCAGTCCTGTGGGTAAGGACAAAAAGTTTCTCATCACACTTACCACATACAAACAAAGATGTTATTGTATTGTAAATACATGTATTGTAATATATGTATTTTTTATTATATGTATTTTATGGTAATTATGTATTTCTATTCTATAGATTACAGGTCACCCACATGGAAAGGGACGTGGCTCCCCCTATTTCGGAAAGACCATGGCCCCTATCGTTGCATCGGCCTAGTTTCTACGCCGAGCGCCTGGCGCAGTGGCCGTGGACCAGCGCACTTGATATCTTGGTCTTGGCGCTAGACGCAGCCTTAAGCATTACAACCACGCCTTTTAAGCGTAAATAAACGAATCGCACGCTTGCCTTTTTAGCTCCAATTCCAGTGGTCCCGCAAAACCTGACGAAAGCCAAGCGCTCTGCCCCCCCCCCCTCCCTTCATCCAGTCTGTCTGTCTCCATTATAGGCTATTATTCCATATTATTATGCTTCTCAAACCAATCTAACTGCAGTTTAAATACTGCAAGCATGTAAATACGCTACACTATAGCAAGATCAAAGTGAAAAGAATGTTCTAAAGGCATCAGCTAGAAAAATATAGCCTATCCCTATATGATGAGATTCATTTTATTTTGGTGAAAGTTTGTCCAGAACGATATCGTTTTCTCTCCCCTGCTGCAGGTAGAATGATGCACATAAATATACCCTACATTATGTAAAGACATTGCATAAATGTGTTTTTATTGTAAAACTAAATGTGAAGTAGGGCCAAGTTATTGGAGCGGACATCACAGTAGTTCCGCTGTCACTTATCTAAATCACGTTAAATCGACAAGGGATATATATAGGCCCAGGAGCAGGGCCGTAGCCAGGGTTCCGAAATAGGGGAGGTCCAGCAAGGGGAGGCCCAGCAAGGGGAGGCGGAGTTTTTTTCCCCCCCTTTTTAAGCCATATTTAGAGTAATATATCATTTTAAATCAACATTAGGATTATACTGTTGTGATGTCATTATTCAGTATATTCTCTTTCATGTCACCACCTGCTCAGCTCTCCTGTCAACATAATTGTAACTAACAAACACAAACTGTTTTAGCCAAATTCATATCAAAATGACACCTACAAACACAGGTACACAACCCAAGCCGTACACAACACACAAAGTTACTTAGACAGACTAGACACTTACTTTCTTGGTTGTTGCTAAAAAATCTGTCAGTGTCACTCACTGTCTGTCGTTCACTCGCTCACTGTCTCGCAGCTCGCTCACCTTCAATTATCTCGCCAGGCAGACAGACAGTCATCACTCACCACCATGCTGCTGCTCTCTCAGAATCAAGTTACCGCGGACGCGGCGACAGATGACTTCCTGCCTGACCTGCCTTTCGTTTCAAAATAAAAGCGATCCCGTGTTTTTCATGCTTTTCCTGTTTTCCATGCAGATTGTTTTATTTTTTTACAATCTTCGTTCTCAGGACACTCTACAATTTTCTGTTCCCAAAGTCCGAACTGAATTGGGGAAGAAAGCTTTTAGGTTCTCTGCACCCACCGCATGGAACAGTCTGCAGTCTGATCTTAAACTTAATAGCTTAGTAACCTTAAATGGTTTTAAGGCTATGGTAAAATCTCTTGAGAACAGGCTGTCTGTATGCAAATGTTTTATTTGATCATTTTAATGTTTTTCAATTGTATGTGTTTATGTGTTTGTTTGTTGTAACTTTGTGTTGCTGCTGTTTCTTGGCCAGGTCTCTCTTGTAAAAGAGATCTTTGATCTCAATGGGACAAACCTGGTTAAATAAAGGCTAAAAAAAAAAAAAAAAAAAAAAAAAAAAATCTCTGAAATATTAAAAAAATCTCTGAAATATTAGGGGAGGGCCGGGATTCCCCGTCCTCATAGCTAGCTACGGCCCTGCCCAGGAGGACATATATGTTTCACTTAGGGTGGTGTTTTAATTTCGATGTTTTATTTGGTCCAATATTGAAATGTTCTACAATTGCAGGCTGTGTTACCATTACACATTATTTTAGATCAACCTTTTATATCTATTTCGCCTCATTTGGTTGCTATTTAGTAGCGAAATGGAGTACCCAATTGCATGCTGGGACATTCACAGGCAGTGAATTTACAACTGGTATTTCCTATAGGACGTGTGTTGTGTCTGTCTGAGCAAGGGAGTCTGAGAGAGACAGTCGGTATTGTGCCTGTCAGACTGAGGAGAGAGGGAGAGAGTGACACAGAGAAGGGTGACAGAGGAGAGAGCCAGAGGGGAGGGAGAGAGCCAGAGGGGAGCGCTCCGCGCAACTGGCGCACTCTGAATAGGCCTGGTTTTCAAAAGCACAAAGCGCTAAATTTACGCCAGGTGGGAAGATAGCAGTACGCCGAGATTTAAGGCCGACACGCCCACTCTGGCCCATTCTGGGACTGCGCCACGCCCATTCGGCCTAAAGCGCATTTGGCAGCGTAAAGCCATATTGATATCGTCCCAAAACAGGCGCAAGGCACGTTTTTTTGCATTTAAGGCCCGTTTTAGCGCCGAAGGCCTGTGGGAGAATAGGGCCCCATGTCTCGAAATAGGTTCCAACTTATTCTGAGGTTCTTCCATTTTACTGACAATACTGTAGCAAACCCAGGTGACAGATTGTTCAAGGTCCGTCCAGTCTTGGACTATCTGGTAAATAAGTTCCAGGAAGTAAAAGTCAGTAAAAACTTTTTTTTATTTTTTATTTTATTTTTTATTTTTTGGGAAAACAAATACTGTATATGTCTGATGTGTCACTGAGGCAAAAAATAAAAGGCTCAAAAGAGAGTTCTGCTTGAAACGGTGTCCTTCACTAAAAACCTCTTTTTCTCCTATTTCCCTTCCAAGGAGAGCATTTTAAGTGAAAACAAGCTAACTTCCACTGCTTGGAACTAAACAAGGAAACATGGTAGAGTTTCAGTTTTTTACAAGGGGTAAGAAGAGAGTCTCTGCTTTATTGTGAGATATGTTGTGTAATTTTATTCCTAGCATAGAATATTCTGTGGGTCCTGGAAGATCAGGAAATATGCTCAAAATCCTGGCACTTGGAGCACACAGACCGAAATGACCCTGGCAGAGAATGAGTTAAACCTCATTTACTTATTACACTCAACTGGTTGTTTTTCAGATGTGATGTGAATCTAAAGTGAACTAAACATGTCAGATCCACTCTAAATGTTTTTCAGTAGATGCTGTGATGTAGCCACAAGAAAGGTGCAATATTAATGTTTTTCAGGAGATGGCGATGTGATGTAGCTTATCAAGAAAGATGCATCATAAATGGTGTTTCAGGAGATGTGTGATGTTGCTAGCTCTAGGTTCTAAACAAGAAATATGGTTCAAATGTTTACAGTAGTTTTCCTTTCTTGCTGCACTACAATGTTACAATGCTGTGAGACGGAGCTAAACACAAAAGATGCAATATTAATAGTTTTTCATGAGATACTCAGTATTTAATACTAATACTAATACTAATAATAGAAAAGGAGAAGATACTGAATAATGACATCACAACAGTTTAATCCTAATGTTCATTTAAAATTAAATATTCTTCTAAATATGGATAAAAGTAAAAAAAACATAACATTTTATGTTTTTTGACCGTCGAGATTCCATTCCTTACAGCACCCCCTACTTAATGATAGTTCCAGCGCGGCTACGAAAATGTGGTGGCGCATTGTGTCAAGTGGCTCGGGGAACTGTCCGGCCCCCGGTCCCTTAGGTTTCTGACAATGTGGCCCCCTGAACAATTTAGTTGAATAGCCCTGCTGTGTTTATAGATTCATTATGCTATAACTTATTTGTACTGATACGTATGCTTATATTAACCCAGTGGCACTCATATTCTGGTTTATTTCAAGAAAAACATTTTGGCTAGTTGAAATTAATTGGCTCGTAACTTTAAAATCTAGCAGCCATATTGGCTGGTGATAAAAAAAAAAGTTTAATCTCAAACCCTGCAGGGAGCAGGTGGTGAAATAGGACTGAGAAAAGGAGCAAATATATGATTGTTAAGACTGAATACTGACATCACAACCGTCTAATCCTAATGTTAATTTAAAATGAGATATTCCTATATGGAGTGGCTTCAAACGACCAAAATCTTTATATGATGATAATAATAATAATCAATGATGGTGGTTCACAGATGTGTGTGTGTGTGTGTGTGTGTGGGGGGGGAGGGCGCCCCCCCCGACACGCCCCCCCCCCCCCCCAAGTTCAGATGCGTTCCGCTGCCTATGCTTTTCACTATAATGTTTTTATATATTTATATATATATTTTGAACCGAAACCCCTGGCTCCCCCTGGCCAGTGACACTTGGGAATAGACTAGGTGACAACCAAGTATAGTTTGGTGACAAGCTGGAGAGACAGTTGACGGTCGGAGAGACGGCATCCGGTACGGGATGGGTTTTAGCACCCCAGCCTGGCTCTCTCGTGAGGGAGAAATCCAAAAACGCTACGGATCAGCCTCCTGAAAATCTGCGTAAACATCGGCGCGGCCTGGGGTCCTTCAGGCTAGAGCGAGGTGCTCGTCGCAGGTGTATGACGTGCAGCGCACAGGCCTCCTTGAGGCATCCTCCCTGCCCATGGTACGGCATGGTAGGATTGCCTTTTTCCGCAGGAGGTTCTGGTGAGACGAAGGAGGTGCCCGGCCTGGAATCACCCCACAGGGCCTTAGACCTCCATGCCACGAAGGTCTCACAATACTGCGGTGTAGCACTAAACTCTATTGCAGCGGATTGGGCGTGATCAACCCTTCCGCGGGCAACGTTGCAGACAGAGTAGGAAGGCTGATCCGTGAGCGGCTGCTTCTGGGACGCGGGTCGGGGTCGCAATCGGCCTCGGCTGGGTCTACTGGGCGAGGGTGTATGATGTTGACAGACCCGAAACACCCCACGACCCCAGCTAACATCACTGATGACGCGTCCCAGCGCATGCAGTAGTAGGTATACTTGAACCCTTTCATTTGAAAAGTCATAAATATGGAATGAGGTGTGCTGCCAACAAGAAGCTTCCAGGACATTGTAATGGGAGAACTTCGATACATTAAAGGGATAGTTATGATTTGTTGATGTGAGATAGGAGTCAGGGTGCTGCACACTGTTGAATGCAGCCGGCACGGTCCCAGTGTGGAGTCCACACTTAGCTATTAAAGCTTCATCCTTTGGCACCACAACTTTTTGAAGAGGGTAAGGAGGAGCAGACCGCCATTGTTTTATATGTTAATATAATATGTTTTGAAGGGATCTTTTAAGTTTAATAGTATTTGAATTACCGTAATTCTGCCAATAAGAGCCCGGGCGCTTATTATGCTAAAGCAATTTGGACCCGGCGGTAAAGGGAAGACCCGGCGGCAATTAGAGTCAGGCGGTTATTGTCATTTTGACATAATTGAGCCAGGTGATTATTATTTTTTGAACAGAAATGCCTGCTCAGCAAAAACGGAAAGTATCAAATTGCACATTTAAACCAGTGAGATAGTACTTAGTACACACAAGAGGGTAGGTACAGGCAGTTTTGAACATGCCTAGTATTGTACAACGGACTGGAATGAACGAAAACAACTGAGTGATAGCCTTCATCTTCATCATCATCATCATCATCATCATCATCCAACGTTACGGTATCAGTTCATTGCTCTCCTCGTCTCCCTCTGCCAAACAGCCATACCATATTTAAAAAAAGTAACATTAGCCTACCGCTCACACATTCAGTTGTTTGTGTTTCATTGGAAAGAAACTCTCCCAGCATAGCAATGTAGAAGGCACGCTAACGTAGCTACCAAGCTAACCAAACAACACTGCAGTAGACAAAACAAGCAGACTTACCAAATAGGCTACTGGTAGGTAGACGCCAAGTTTCCAATACATGTCCAGTATAATGGGTATAATCCATACTGCATTTATGATCGCTGTTCCGCTGAGAGACCTGCACTTTTACAAGGCACAAGTTAACATTACGCTACGTTAGCATAAGTTGCCCACCACTCTCAGTTAGACGTCTCCAGCACGTTGCCTACAGGAATCCATACCATTAAACAATGCGGTATGCATACTTGAAACATGTGGGTTACAGCATGTATAAATAAAATATAAAACTGTCTGACAGGAGGAGAAACTTCCGCCTGACTTCCTCCAAAACAACGTCATTACCGTAAGTGACTGAATTTAGTCAACACAAAAACATACCTACAAAAAAACGTATTTATTCTAAAAAACGCCCCGGCGGCAAAATGAGTCAGGCGCTTATTATGCTAAATCAATTTGGACCCGGCGGGAAATGGAAGACCCGGCGGCAATTAGAGTACAGGCGCTTATTGGAAGAATTACGGTATATTAATATGAAGTGAGTTTCTATTCGCCTGGCAGAGAAAATACCTTTTACTTTTATACTTGAGTACATTTCAGAGCGTGTACTTTTTTACTTTTAGTGAGTAATTAAGTTCAATCAGTACTTTTTTTACACAATTAACTGTACTTCTTCTTAAGTAAAGAAAGTGTGTACTTTTCCCCATCTCTGACCATAATAGCCATAATATATAGGGCACTCTTTACTGTGGTTATGGGTACTTTGCTGTTGTTGCTTAATGCTTATATACAATTTATGTTTTGCAATAATATGATTAGAATAATATGTTTGTATTTTCTAACGTAATTTTTGGCTTGTGGTTTTCATGAATAAGCCTTTGTATAAGTGGAAACATTCGCTTGTTGTCACGGCCGGCTCGCCCTACAGGCGAAACAGTTTCCTGCCTGGGGCGCCAGTTCAGCTAGGACGCTCAGTAGCCCTCACAAAACAACAAACAAACAAAAACAAAAATCGCTGGTGTGCGATTGACAATTGACAATTGACAAAGCACCCGGACGATTTTTATTGTGAAGAACCTACAGATACAGCTGCAGATATTCTCTAGACTCATATAAGCTCTACTTCAGGCCCTCACCTTTCATCTGTAATTGGCTGTAGCTGCTGAGAGAGTCGAGCATCTCCTGATCGTCCGCCTTGTTCACCGACATCTCCATGAGGACAGAGTGGTCCTCACCTCCTCTAGGAGGAGCTCTTATAGGCTGCGTGGCTTAGAGGAAACCAAACTGATCTGGGGAGGAAGTATCTGTTTTGATGCTGAGGCAGACCAAACTCAGCATCAAAACAAATACATTGTAAGTTCATTGAATGGGGAAGTTGTGGGTGAGTGGTCACAGAGACTCGTTTGCCTATAGGCCTCATCAAATTCAGGCTTTTAACACTGGTAGAATGACACTGAATTGCCCACCATAGTGAGGTCTCCAGACCATAGTTCAAGCAGAAGGCCACTCACGCGTAATCCGGTCATCCCCTGACGTCAGTCAAGTTCTAGCACAACGTGGTCAGTCAAAAATCCTAGTATGACGTCTGCTATGACGTCAAACATGACGTCAGTTAATCCTCATATATATAGCAAGGGTTCTACGTCACCTCTCTCTCTCTGGCCGATCATAGCAGCAGCAGCCCACGGCAGTCCATCTCCCTTGAAGCCGGCCTCCGAAGCGTTGTTTTGCGGCCTCCGAAGCGTGTTTTGCTCCACATCTGCAGACCGAATCAGCATCCTCAAGCCTTCTCCACCCGTGGATATTCACCGCAGATTTCAACGCTCCCCACTCCATTCCGGTATGTCGAGTTCCGAGCCAGGGCTGTCCACGGACAGCGACGACAGCTTAGACATCGCTTCCCTGTTCCGGACCGGCCACGGAGCGTACCTGCTTTCCGAGTCTTCTGATGAAGACGCTGGCGAAGTGGCTGGACCACAGGCTGCACAGGCTGCTAGCATAGCCCCAACGAGAAGGCCCAGCACGCGTTCCCATGGCACGGGGCGCGCCACTGCGACGGCCCGTGGACGCCCAAGTACGCGTGCCGGAAGGAGAGGCCGCTCGGCGCGGACGCGCGAGAGGCCGCGGGCGAACACCAGCAGCCGCCCCGAGAGCCGGGAGCCGCCGGGGAAACGCAGGCCGCGGGGCCGCCGCGAGACGCCTCGTCCTTCCCGGTCGCACTGACCTCCAGGCCGCCGCCCCGGAAGCGGAAGCGGCCCCATCCGTAGCTCCGCCGAGCCGACAGGGGTCGTCAAGAGCCATCCTGCTGTCTCTGCTAGATGCAAGCAGAGCAGTAGAAGCCCGTCTGAGCGCCCTGGAAACCCCGGCGCAGCAGCCGATCCTACCCCCGCCCATGCAGCAAGCTGATATGCTCCCCACCACCACCCAACCCGCCCAGATGAACACTCTGGCGTCCGCCATGCCTGCCAGCCCATTCGGTATGTCTTTTGTTTCTCCCTGTGCTGATATTTCGCCCAGGCTAAGGTCCGAGATTTTAAAGGGCAGAGACATCAATTTAGTTAGCATACTCCTGCCATCTCCCGAGTGTAAAAGGAAGGCTACGGGTGACCCAGATGGCCCTGTTTATTTAAAGTCGTCCGACCCCCGCCTGCCCAAAGACCTGTCCTTATGTGACTTCCTGAACACGTTCGGCGTCTACCGTGACGTGATCTGTGAAGTGTATCCAGAGCGCCGCCATGAGCTAGACAAATATCTAGCGCTAATAGGGGATCTCTACTCCAGCCACGGTAAACTATTTTACCAATATCATAAAGCATTCTCTGCTAAAGCCGCCCTGATGATCACTCGGGCAAATAGGCGGCTCGACTGGTCCGTCATGGACACGCAGATATTCATGAAGCTGGTTAGCGGGCGGCCGGCGAACACCTGCTACTCATGCGGCGAACCGGGGCACTCCGCACAATTCTGCCCAAAGGCGGCCTTTCAGTCCGGCGCCGCCCCCTCCCAGGCGCCCGGCACCAGCGGGTCCTCCCAGGCAGGCAACCAGGTGCGTAACACCGGCCTCAACACGCTCTGCAAATATTTCAACGAGAACGTGTGCACGTCCCTAACTGTTCCTTCCTGCACTCATGTAGCTCCTGCGGGGACGCCCACCCCCGCTCCACCTGCCCGCGAAGGTACCGCCCCCCAAAGCTGACCCTCAAGAGGGAGAGATCGGGCTTTCGGCAATACTAAAACTCCACCCCTCCACCCCCATCGACGTCCCAGCCCTAACACAGGAGCTGTCCCTTCACCCCAACCGCCCTTTCGTCGACTACCTGCTGTCAGGCCTCTCCCAGGGGTTCAGGATAGGCGTAGTCCCCCCCCCCCTGGCCCCCCACATATCAAAAAATTTGCAATCCGCCCTCAAGGAACCCGAAGTAGTCTCCCAACTTCTCGCCAAAGAACTATCTAAGGGATTCCTAATCGGCCCCTTCAAGGCCCCCCCCTTCCCGGTGTTCCGGACAAGCCCAATAGGCATCGCCACGCGCAAATATTCCGGCAAGAAAAGAATGATAATCGACCTCTCGGCACCCCGGCACGGCCCCACCTCCAGCATAAATAGCCTAATTCCCCCCGAACCCTTCTCCCTCCACTACGCCACAGTAGACCACGCCATCCTCCTTATTAAGTTTGCGGGGAGAGGCGCCCAGCTCTCTAAGGCCGACATCTCGGACGCCTTCAAAGTCATGCCCATACATCCCTCCCAATGGCCGCTGTTCGGAATCAAATGGGAGTCGAGGTTCTACTTCGCCGTCAGGCTCACGTTCGGCTGCAGGAGCAGCCCCGCCATCTTCAACTCCCTATCAGAAGCGCTATGCTGGATCCTGCTGAACAACGAGCGTCTCCCCGCCGTGCTCCACATGCTGGACGATTTTCTGCTGGTGGACCCCCCGTCGGTCCCCTCGGCCTCCCTAATTAAACTGAAGGGGGTGTTCCGAAGGCTAGGCGTGCCTCTAGCAGAGGAGAAAACCGCCGGCCCTGCGTCATCACTCGAATTCCTGGGCATCAACCTCGACTCCGAGCTCATGCAAGCCTCTCTCCCCCTCGAGAAGCTCACCCGGATCCGTGAAATCGCCCAGGCTCATACGTCCGCCACCCACGTCACCAAACGGGAGCTCCTGTCCCTCCTCGGCCACTTACATTTCGCCATGCGCATAATTCCCCAGGGCCGCTCATTCATTTCTAGGCTGCTCGACTTGGCGTCCTCAGTCCCCGGGCTCCTCGACCCGGTCACCCTCGACGGGGGCTGCCGGTCCGACCTCCGGTTCTGGTCTCACCTGTTATCGGACTGGAACGGGGTTTCCTTCTTCTACGAGGACGTCGTCTCGTCGGCCGACGACCTGAAATTTTTTACAGACGCGGCCCCGTCCGTGGGCTTCGGGGGGCTTTTCGGAGCCCGGTGGTTCACCGGCCCATGGCCGCGGCAGTTCGCCGGGCTGGACCAGTCCTCCGCGCTGTACGAAATCTACCCAATAGTGGTCGCATGTCACCTGTGGGGAAGTCTCTGGGCAAGGAAACGGATAGCCGTAAAATGCGACAACGCAGCGGTGGTTGACATAGTCAATAAGGGGCGTTCAGCATCCCCGGATATCATGCCTTTCGTGCGGCGCCTGACCTGGCTCTCAGTCGCCCATAACTTCATTATAGTAGCCCAGCACCTCCCCGGTCACTCTAATATCCTTGCTGACCATCTCTCCCGTTTCAATTTTCAGGCGTTCCGCAGACTCTGCCCCGAGGCCGACCCATCTCCAACACCGATTCCCCCATTCTCCACCCTCACCCTCTCGTAAGCCAGCCCTTCCCCGTCCTGCCCCCTCACCACCACAATCCCCTTCTCACCAATCTACTCCACACTGCCCAACTCCTCATCAGGAATGGCCTGGCCAGTTCCACGGTCAAAGCCTACGATTCGGCCTGGCAGTCATTCGCTTCGTTCTGCGTCTCAGTGGACCTTCCCACCTACCCGGTCCTGCTCCCCACGGTATGCGCCTTCATTACCTTCTGCGCAACCACCCGACGCCTGCGCCCCCGCTACATCCGCAGCCTAGTGGCGGGGATCCAGTTCCACGCAAGGCAATACGACCCCGCGTTCCCCAGCCTGTTCTCCTCCGCCATCATCAAGTCCCTGCTAAAAGGGATTACCAAGGCCTTCCCCTCCGCCCCAGACGCCAGGCGTCATCACCCTCCCCGTGCTGCGGCAGCTGCTGACCCGCTCGAGAGAGGCCAGCCCCTCACCACTGATAAATGCCCTCCTAGAATGCGTATTTTCCCTAGCCTTTTACGGATTCCTCAGGGTCAGCGAGTTCACTTCCCCCACAACGTTCGACCCCGCACGGGACGTGACCCTGGCCGACCTAAAGTTTTACCCCGACCACTACAGCATCGCCCTCAAACACGCCAAAGCAGGCGGGGCATGCTCCATCGTCATCGCCCGGAACAATTCCCCCTTCTGCCCCTTCTCGTCCATGGCTCACTACGTCAGGCTCAAGCCTCGGACCGGCCCCTCGGCCCCCCTGTTCCTCATCGCACCTTGTCACCACATGACAAGATCCTGGTTCACCCTGCACCTCAAGCAGACGCTCCAGCAATGCAACCTCCCGACAAAGAACTACTCCAGCCACTCCTTCAGGATCGGAGCGGCCACCTCGGCCGCCGAGCAAGGAGTGTCCTCCGCCTCCCTCCAGCAAATGGGCCGCTGGTCGTCATCGGCATTCTCCAGCTACATCCGCCCGGAGCAGGCGGCCATACTGGCGGCCCAAAGAACCCTCCTTCCTTAAATCGGTGAGCATGGCAACAAACAATGTCCCGGACTTCCGTGCCGATGAAGAAAATGTCTCGTTGGTGGTGGCTCCCCGAAAGCACGGCGCCAGCAAGGCGCAGTAAACTCCCCGGCTCATTTTTGGGGGGGGAAAGAGAAAGAGAGAGCAGAAAGTCAGGGTAGTCGCGCCAAGGCAGCCAAGTAGGCCAAGCCGGGAAGCGCCAAGCTAAATTCTAATGTACCAAGATCGAAGGCCCGACCGAGTTGGAAGCGCCGGCCGCATATAGCCGTTAGCCGCTAAAAGGTCGAAGGCCGGAAAAGTACAATCGCGAAGCGCCAAGGCGGCCAGGTAGGCTAAGCTGGGAAGCGCTATCGCGAGGTGCCCGACCGAGTTGGGAGCGCCAGCCGCAAATAGCTGTAAGTCGCTAAAAAGGTCGAAGGCAGGAAAAGTACAATCGTGAAGCGCCAAGGCGGCCAGGTAGGCTAAGCTGGGAAGCGCTATCGCGAGGTGCCCGACCGAGTTGGGAGCGCCAGCCGCAAATAGCTGTAAGTCGCTAAAAAGGTCGAAGGCAGGAAAAGCAAGATCGAAGGCCCGACCAAGTTGGGAGCGCCAGCCGCAAATAGCTGTAAGTCGCTAAAAAGGTCGAAGGCCGGAAAGTACGATCGCGAAGCGCCAAGGCGGCCAGGTAGGCCAAGCTGGGAAGCGCTATCGCGAGGTGCCCGACCGAGTTGGGAGCGCCAGCCGCAAATAGCTGTAAGTCGCTAAAAAGGTTGAAGGCCGGAATAGTGCAATCAACTACTGGCGCCTGCAGATCTCAATTAACCTCCGGTAATCAGATCTTCCTTTTGGGGGATCTCCTAGCCCATGCAGGCGCCCTCCTCTGCCTCAAGAGCAGCGCCACTGGCCAATGGAGTCAAGCGCCAAAGCATTTGCCATGCACGCCGATTGCTAAATAAAGTTTGTCTAATCCTACCAACTGGCCTCTCCTGATTGAAGTGAGGTCTCCAGACCATAGTTCAAGCAGAAGGCCACTCATGCGTAATCCGGTCATCCCCTGACGTCAGTCAAGTTCTAGCACAACGTGGTCAGTCAAAAATCCTAGTATGACGTCTGCTATGACGTCAAACATGACGTCAGTTAATCCTCAAGGGTTCTACGTCACCTCTCTCTCTCTGGCCGATCATAGCAGCAGCAGCCCACGGCAGTCCATCTCCCTTGAAGCCGGCCTCCGAAGCGTTGTTTTGCCCCACCCACCTCCCCAGTCCACCACCAACGAGTCTTGACTCCTGATCCCCCACGGGGGGGGGGGATCTCCTAGCCCATGCAGGCGCCCTCCTCTGCCTCAAGAGCAGCGCCACTGGCCAATGGAGTCAAGCGCCTGCCTCAAGAGCAGCGCCACTGGCCAATGGAGTCAAGCGCCAAAGCATTTGCCATGCACGCCGATTGCTAAATAAAGTTTGTCTAATCCTACCAACTGGCCTCTCCTGATTGAATTACCAGTGAAAAGTTTTGATTTGTCTTTACTATTTTCCACATTTTACAATAGTGAAGAACAGAGTGAACACACACTTCCAATAAATAGTTGGTGCAATAAATCCCTGAAATGGAGCCCTGCATTGTGTGAGCAGTTTTATTCCTTTTTTCACATTTTAAAATGACAATAAAGACGTCAAAACTATCAAGTAGCACAAAGGAATTATGCAGAGACCAAAAGAGTGTTAAACAAATCAAAACTATTTAACAGTGGCGATTCTAGAGTCTGTTGGTGCCCTAGGCAAAAATTCCCCAGAGGCCTCCAACCAGCATTCATCACCATTATTTTATAAATAACCGGACACCAACAAAAATGCATTACATGTTATAGTTCCTCAAGTTCCTAGGACATATTTCATTAGCCTATTCATTGCTTTCATGCATGGTCCAAAATTAACTTTTTTGTCCACCGGACAAATGTCTAGTGAATGTTCAAATGTTACCAGCCACTCAATAGATTACCATTGTTTGTTTGTTTTTGGCTGGTGGTGAGTGAAGCAAATCGACCAGCCACTTCCAGATTTATATTTTACCAGCATTTGGCTGGTGAATGGTGCTAATCGTGTGCTCTGCTTTCATAGCATTCATAGCTTACCTGATAGCTTAGCTAGCCAGGTAAAAAAAATGCCATTGCTAGCTGAAGTTATTCAATTATCTCCCCATATGCTGCTATACCCAACTGGTTGTCTTGCCAGTTTGGCGAGTTAAGTTTTAACCCTCATTTAATTCATGTTAAATGTTGCGTGTGTCATTCCCTCCCTGCCCCTGTATGTTGTGCGTAAGAGGAGAGGAAGGAAAGTCTGAGTTTTTTTTTACTGTGGGCGGCCAACTTACCTGTGGGTACTGTTAGTAGGAGTCATCTCTCTGTCCCAAGTTAATGTGTGTAACCCGGGCGTTTTGTGGTAGCCCTTATAGTAGAAAAGGCCAGCACACAAAAAAGTCCTTTCAAAGGTTTAATACCTGTAGTCTGGGTAGGGCAGCAGCACAGCAACAAACAAGTTTCAGCGCGTAGGCCTTCTTCAGTGTTCACACGATTCAAGAAGGCCTACGCGTGAAGAAGGCGCATAGGCCTTCTTCAGTGTGAGCCCTAAAAAAAAAAAAAAATGTATTGGTGATCAGAAATGCATGGAACATATTTGGGTACCTGTGATCATCATTGGAGGGGGAGACAATCACTCTCTCACACACACACACACACACACACACACACTATTAGAGGCTACTTGAATATTGGAGGGATATATCCTTTGTCTCACCCTGTTGTATTTTTTGCTTTCATCATGACACTATACAAGAAGTAACACAAATTACATGGAATAATAACAATTGCCACAATTTCACATCACTCCATCCGTGGCTGGACCCCATCTAGCCACAACCTAGCCTGCTCCAACGGTTGCCACACGCCGCACGTGGTCTGGGGCCGAATTTGCCCTTGTTTCTCTTTCGTTTTGACTTCCAATCTATGAATCATGCAGGTTTGACGGGAATGATTCTCGTATTATGAGGCAATGTTGAACCTAACAGTATCCTCTTAAATTGAAAGTAAATGTGAATGACTGTGAATCTTTGAAGAGGATAAAAAAGACATGCACATCCAAAAGTCCACTGGGTTGGGTGCTGGATCAAAATATACCAGTTAGAAGAAGAGATCTGCACACCTTTGGAGCTCCCGTTGAAGGTTTTTTATTTAGCGTGACGTTTCAAGCCACACAGGCTCTTCCTCAGACGCTTTCTGATGTAACAGAGAGACGCCATCTTTAAATACCCATACAACATAGATCATGTGACATAGTTCACCAGGTGTGAGTAATTCAACAATCAAGAGTAAGTCAATAATCATGGAGGTAAATTTAGAAATGTACATATAAAGACAAATATATACAGGATATGTGAAGCACAAAGGTAAGCTAAACACACATGTATAGAAAGAGTACTAGAATAAGAATAGACAGTATATAATACATTTAGCAAATAGTTTCTAGTCACAAAGCAAGGGCTCTGACTACAAAAGTCCACATACAGTAATCAAATGTTGGAGGCGTCCATTTATTTGACAAAATGTATCATTAAAGTTAAAATAGGGATCAATATGTATGACTGCACATGTATGAATATATGACCATGAATCTTTCCCGTCAAACGTGCATGATATGATTCACGTACATCCTCTTGAATGATTCACTTTCAATTATATGTGAATCATGTAAGTTTGATGGGAATGACATGGGGCCCTATTAGGGAGGTTTCCTATGTCATTCCAAATTCCTAACAGCCTGGGGCAAGCAGTTGCCTGCCTTGCCTGTTCACAAGCTGCGCATCTGTATTTTAGATTATTTAAAGCAGCCCTTTGCCTTGAGGGAAAGGCAAAGGATTTGGGAAGAAATTCATACATTGGCATACAATTTCAATCATTTAAGCCTTTAAATCAACAATGGCTTTTCAACACACATAATGTTTCATTTGATAAAAGTCATAAATATGGAACTATAGGTGGTGTGCTGCCAACAAGAAGCTTCCAGGACATTGTAATGGGATAACTTTGATATTGGGATAGTTTGGATTTGTTGATGTGGGGTAGTTAGTGTACTGTATGCATTGATCTCAGTCCGTCCGTCACACTGTAGTGTCCCAATGTAAAATCCCAGAGCAACCACATTTGGCAGATGTATTCCTATGGCCCACCACTACTCAGGTGAGGCACTGGTTAACAATGGGGGATGTGTTGACCAGATGGTGGCGCTATAGAAACGTTACATTTGACTTCTGCACCGTATGGGCCAAAATAAAGATTTCCCGCTATTTTCGTATAAAACAGCTTTTTTGCTTCTACTCCCAGACATTTTGTCCAATCTGCACCAAACCACAACACACAGCATGCATGGACTGCCCCGCCCCCTCCACGCCATGTTGAATTTTGTCCAAAATGAGCTTTTTTTCTTCCGCCTTTTCTTTACTAAGACGACATGTTTGTGATGTTCTTGTTCAAACATGGAGCTGTCAGCGCTAAAACAACCCTGTTATTTCACTGTATGCAACCCTGTAAACCCAGCACAGGCATGGGTATTATAACACAATTAAAATGGTCAAAGTTGACTCACAGGTGCACTGCAGGTCCTAAATTATTTCTACTAACCAATGATTGCATTCCACTCTCACTCTGACATTGCGTTCTTCATTCCAAGTTCAGCATAGTCCCTTTTTTTTACAAAAAAAAGTTGCTCTTAAAAAGATAATGGGCTCTATCTTCCCAAAAGCGCTAATTTAGCGTTTGCGCTCGTTTAACGCCGTGCGCAATGCAAATTGGGGGCGGACACAAGCGCATGCCTGTGATAACTGTACTGGGCATTGGCTGCCACAAGCCAAAGCAAGCGTTTCAGCGCTCAAATGTGGTGATAGATGGCATTATGCTATCGGCAGCAGCGTGCAATTACTTTGCGCTAAGAGCTTTGAAAAGGACCACACACACACACACACACACACACACACACACACACACACACACACACACAAAACACCTACACACACACACACACACACACACACAAAACACCTACACACAGACACATTCACATGTATTTGTATTTTGCACTTTGACACGCACTACTATGTGCACACACAAACAGGCCACCATCACTAGACACACACACACACACACACACACACACACACACACACACACACACACACACACTATTAGAGGCTACTTGAATATTGGAGGGATGTATCCTTTATCTCACCCTGTTGTATTTTTTGCTTTCATCATGACACTATACAAGAAGTAACACAAATTACATGGAATAATAACAATTGCCACAATTTCACATCACTCCATCTGTGGCTGGACCCCATCTAGCCACAACCTAGCCTGCTCCCACGGTTGCAACACGCCGCACGTGGTCTGGGGCCGAATTTGCCCTTGTTTCTCTTTCGTTTTGACTTCCAATCTATGAATCATGCAGGTTTGACGGGAATGATTCTCGTATTATGAGGCAATGTTGAACCTAACAGTATCCTCTTAAATTGAAAGTGAACGTGAATGAGCATGAATCTTTGAAGAGGATAAGCTCTCTCTGGCTGGACCCCATCTAGCCACAACCCAGGGATGCCTGCTCCCACGGTTGCCACACGCCGCACGTGGTCTGGGGCCGAATTTGCCCTTCTTTCTCTTTCGTTTTGACTTCCAGATACTTCTTCATTTGCTTCTTCCAGAATCTATGAATCATGCAGGTTTGACGGGAATTCTCGTATTATGAGGCAATGTTGAACCTAACAGTATCCTCTTAAATTGAAAGTGAACGTGAATGACTGTGAATCTTTGAAGAGGATAAAAAAGACATGCACATCCAAAAGTCCACTGGGTTGGGTGCTTGATCAAAATATACCTGTCATAGTTAGAAAGAAGAGATCTGCACACCTTTGGAGCTCCCGTTGAAGGTTTTTTAGAGATGCTGCGATCGAGATTTTTCAATTCCGATCCGATTCCGATATTTTAGCCTCAAAACCGATCCGATTCCGATCAAATTTCGATACCCGATTTGATACCGATTTCGATCCCATACCGATACAGCACATATTTAAGCCTCTCTATGCTGTCTGATAGCTAGCAGGCAACAAACATTTTTAGGGTTAGGTATGTATGTGTGTGCTTTGGTAATATAGTATGTAAACGATTTAGTTCATCTAATTAATTTGATGTAAAACTAAAACATAACAATCAAATACACACTTATTTTGTAATGGGTGAACACTGGACACAAATAATTATTGTTTCCTCACACATACCCCCACTCTGTCTCACACAGGACACATACACACACAGCCCTGTCCCTGTCTCTCTCTCTCTCTCACACACAGCCCTGTCCCTGTTTCTGTCTATCTCTCACATACACAAAGTTTGTGCATACATTTCCACTGCCAGATTGGAGGAGTCTTTTGTCATTTTCTAATGTTACTTCTCTTCAGTGCAATACGTTTTGATAACGACCTGCTGTACAGCGCCGTTCGCTCAGTCAACTACGTGTCGTTAACGTTAGTTTAGAGGAGAAAGATAGCTGGTGTTAGCTAGCTAATTAGCCATGTTAGCTGCCTCAGTGGGTAACATTAGCCTATAGAGAGTATTTATCTGACGTTTATGTTAGCTACTCCTCAAACCTGCGGGTGGAAATGGTTTATGCGATGCGATGTATGTTGAAGCAAGACAACGTTTTAATGTACCTTGAATTGGACAAATTACGACGGGTCGTGCTCACGCAGATCTAAGCCCTGGCCATCCTAGGCTCAACGCGAGACTCATCAGTCATTCGGTTGAGTCTCGCAAAGTTACACACAAAGTTTGTGCATACATTTCCACTGCCAGATTGGAGGAGTCTTTCGTCATTATCTAATGTTACTTCTCTTCAGTGCAATACGTTTTGATAACGACCTGCTGTACAGCGCCGTTCGCTCAGTCAACTAACGTGTCATTAACGTTAGTTAGAGGAGAAAGATAGCTGCTGTTAGCTAGCTAATTAGCCATGTTAGCTGCCTCAGTGGGTAACGTTAGCCTATAGAGAGTATTTATCTGACGTTTATGTTAGCTACTCCTCAAACCTGCGGGTGGAAATGGTTTATGCGATGCGATGTATGTTGAAGCAAGACAACGTTTTGGCCCTGGCCATCCTAGGCTCAACGCGGCCTCAGTGTGCTGCATGCTGGATAGAAATCCTGGAGCGGAGTCATGGAATGGAGTGCTTATATCGGAGCCTTGGATCCGTCATTTTCGCTGGAATCCGATCCGATCCGATCCATGTTTTTTGGCTGATATCGCGCCGATATCCGATCACATGATCGGATCGCAGCATCTCTATTATTTAGCGTGATGTTTCAAGCCACACAGGCTCTTCCTCAGACGCTTTCTGATCTAACAGAGAGACGCCATCTTTAAATACCCATACAACATAGATCATGTGACATAGTTCACCAGGTGTGAGTAATTCAACAATCAAGAGTAAGTCTTTTTGATTGATTGATTTATTCGATGAATGAAAAAAAGTAGAGCACATCATACACAGAAATATAAAGGCCACTCATACATCACCATCAAGGATAAAAACACAATAAAGTCCGAGGACTTGTTTCCATTGTGGTCCTTGGTCTCGGACAGACAACTCAGACCAACATAAAAACAGGCATAACAACAAAGAAACATAAAACTACTTCAAACATATAGACTATTAAAAAACCATTTAAGATGTTAAAACAGTTTTACCAAAAGCAATAAAAGACATTTGTAACAAGACCCAATCCCGAAAATAAAGAACACATTAAAAAGGCTAAAAAAACCAATCTGTCTAAAATAAATAAAATAACTTTAAACAGGCTATAAATTAACAATACTCAAAATATTTACATTTACGTACCAGAACCAGTCATGAACCAGTTTTTGAGAGAAGTTTTAAAGCTGCTCAAGGTGTCAATCAGCTTCAGGCTGTCCGGAAGGCTGTTCCACAACAGCCCGGCTGAGTATTTGAAAGAGTTTTTGTTCATACAGCTCCTAAATTTAATGGGGAGAACGTTGTGGGAGCTCCCTCTGGTGGAGTAGTTATGAACATCGCTTACCTTGATGAAATAATTTTGGAGATATTTAGGGACCATATGTTATGCAAGATCTTATGGACCAGGCACAGCTTGATTTGATTCACTCTTTCCTCCACTCTGAGCCACCTGAGGCTGGAAAAGTGGCCAGGCAGGAGGTGGGTTCTGGGATGGAGAGAGTGTAACAGCCGTACTAGTTTGTTTTGTGATATTTGAAGTTTGTTTTTGAGGGCCTTGGTGATGCCGGTGTACCAGGAGGTACATGCGTAATCAAAGTGACATTGTATCAAAGCGCCCGCCAGAATTTTTAGAGTACTTTTGTCTAGGAAGGAGGAAAGTCTGGCCAGGAATCTAACCTTCTGATTTATTTTGGAGATGGTTTTTAAAGCCATACTCTCCCCCGATACTTTATTGTCCAGGATACAGCCGAGATATGTGATTTCCTCCTTGCTTTCAACGGTCACGTTGTCGACTGTGATGGTGAAGCCAGGGGATTTTTTGAGTTTGGCGTTAGAGCCAAACAGAATTGACTCGGTTTTTCCTAGGTGGAGAGATAATTTATTATCTACTAGCCATGTACTTACTTTCTGGAGTTCTTTGCTAAGAATAAGTTCTACCTCCTCTTTCTCTTTGTGGGAGACCAGGAGAGCCGAGTCGTCCGCAAAGAGAAATAGGTCGCAGTCACATGCCGACTTCATATCATTTACATAAATCAGAAAAAAGAGTGGACCCAATATGCTCCCTTGGGGCACCCCGCACCGCAGGGGGAGAGGGGAGGACAAGGTACAGTTCACATCGGTAACCTGCTCTCTTCCCTTTAAATAAGACCCCACCCATTTGAGGGAGGTGCTGTTAAATCCCAAGGTCCTGAGCTTGGACAGGAGGATGTCATGGTTCACTGTATCGAATGCCTTCTGAAGGTCCAGCATGACCATCCCACAGTACTTACCAGAGTCTACTTCTTGCCTTATGGAATCATTTAAATAGAGCAAGCAGGAGTCTGTTGAATGTGACTTCCTAAAGCCAGATTGAAATTCATACAGCAGATTATGCAATGATAGATAACTGTCTATCTGATCAATAATCATGGAGGTAAATTGGATCATGGAGGTAAATTTTGAAATGTACATTTAAAGACAAATATATACAGCATATGTGAAGCACAAAGGTAAGCTAAACACACATGTATAGAAAGAGTACTAGAATAAGAATAGACAGTATATAATACATTTAGCAAATAGTTTCTAGTCACAAAGCAAGGGCTCTGACTACAAAAGTCCACATACAGAAATCAAATGTTGGAGGCGTCCATTTATTTGACAAAATGTACCATTAAAGTTAAAATAGGGATCAATATGTATGACTGCACATGTATGAATATATGACCATGAATCTTTCCCGTCAAACGTGCACGATATGATTCACGTACATCCTCTTGAATGATTCACTTTCAATTATATGTGAATCATGTAAGTTTGACGGGAATGACATGGAGCCCTATTAGGGAGGTTTCCTATGTCATTCCAAATCGGCCCTCGGGAGGCCCTAACAGCCTGGGGCCCCAAGCAGTTGCCTGCCTTGCCTGTTCACAAGCTGCGCCTCTGTATTTTAGATTATTTAAAGCAGCCCTTTGCCTTGAGGGAAAGGCAAAGGATTTGGGAAGAAATTCATACATTGGCATACAATTTCAAGCATTTAAGCCTTTACATCAACAATGGCTTTTCAACACACATAATGTTTAATTTGATAAAAGTCATAAATATGGAACTATAGGTGGTGTGCTGCCAACAAGAAGCTTCCAGGACATTGTAATGGGAGAACTTTGATATAAAGGGATAGTTTGGATTTGTTGATGTGGGGTAGTTAGTGTACTGTATGCATTGATCTCAGTCCGTCCGTCACACTGTAGTGTCCCAATGTAAAATCCCAGAGCAACCACATTTGGCAGATGTGTTCCTATGGCCCACCACTACTCAGGTGAGGCACTGGACAACACATGGGGGATGTGTTGACCAGATGGTGGCGCTATAGAAATGTTACATTTGACTTCTGCACCGTATGGGCCAAAATAAAGATTTCCCGCTATTTTCGTATAAAACAGCTTTTTCGCTACTACTCCCAAACATTTTGTCCAATCTGCACCAAACCACAACACACAGCATGCATGGACTGCCCCGCCCCCTCCACGCCATGTTGAATTTTGTCCAAAATAAGCTTTTTTTCTTCGACATGTTTGCGATTGTCTTGTTTAAACATGGAGCTGTCAGTGCTAAAACAACCCTGTTATTTCACTGTAAAAAGAATATGCAACCCTGTAAACAGAGCACAGGTATGGGTATTATAACACAATTAAAATGGTCAAAGTTGACTCACAGGTGCACTGCAGGTCCTAAATTATTTCTACTAACCAATGATTGCATTCCACTCTCACTCTGACATTGCGTTCTTCATTCCAAGTTCAGCATAGTCCCTTTTTTTTTTTACAAAAAAAAGTTGCTCTTAAAGCAGCTACGAGCAACTTTTTCGATTGTTATTAAACAGTATAAATTTAATATCAATGCATCACATCTTACCTCTAATAGTCGACGAGACCAAAGCCGTGTCAATCGGAGATTGCTCCCTTAGGTGATTATTAAGTCAGTGTCTGTCTAAACTCGCGTCAACAGGGGGCTCTCTCTCTCTCTCTCCTACGGCCGGCCCGGCTACACCCGGAAGTGAAACGCGGAAGTGAAACCCGGAAGTGAAACGCAGGTGCCTGCCTACGCCGTTTGCACTGCCTAGCAACATAACATAAACAATGTGAACGCCACGCATACTGTCGGGAACATCTCTCGTTATATTCTAACAGGTTTTTTGGAAGTTATTTTGTGGTTATGGCTGAAGTGGCTGCTGCAAACCGTTTCATTTCACTTCCTGATCTGCCCTGGCCACAGACAGACAACACTGGCCAATTCACTCGCGGTTCAAGCGAGACTACTCTGTGTTGGTCTCGTCGACTATTAGAGGTAAGATGTGATGCATTGATATTAAATTTATACTGTTTAATAACAATCGAAAAAGTTGCTCGTAGCTGCTTTAAAAAGATAATGGGCTCTATCTTCCCAAAAGCGCTAATTTAGCGTTTGCGCTCGTTTAACGCCGTGCGCAATGCAAATTGGGGGCGGACACAAGCGCATGCCTGTGATAACTGTACTGGGCATTGGCTGCCACAAGCCAAAGCAAGCGTTTCAGCGCTCAAATGTGGTGATAGATGGCATTATGCTATGGGCAGCAGCGTGCAATTACTTTGCGCTAAGAGCTTTGAAAAGGACCACACACACACACACACACACACACACACACACACACACACACACACACACACACAAAACACCTACACACACACACACACACACACACACACACACACAAAACACCTACACACAGACACATTCACATGTATTTGTATTTTGCACTTTGACACGCACTACTATGTGCACACACAAACAGGCCACCATCACTAGACACACACACACACACACACACACACACACACTATTAGAGGCTACTTGAATATTGGAGGGATGTATCCTTTATCTCACCCTGTTGTATTTTTTGCTTTCATCATGACACTATACAAGAAGTAACACAAATTACATGGAATAATAACAATTGCCACAATTTCACATCACTCCATCTGTGGCTGGACCCCATCTAGCCACAACCTAGCCTGCTCCCACGGTTGCAACACGCCGCACGTGGTCTGGGGCCGAATTTGCCCTTGTTTCTCTTTCGTTTTGACTTCCAATCTATGAATCATGCAGGTTTGACGGGAATGATTCTCGTATTATGAGGCAATGTTGAACCTAACAGTATCCTCTTAAATTGAAAGTGAACGTGAATGACCATGAATCTTTGAAGAGGATAAGCTCTCTCTGGCTGGACCCCATCTAGCCACAACCCAGGGATGCCTGCTCCCACGGTTGCCACACGCCGCACGTGGTCTGGGGCCGAATTTGCCCTTCTTTCTCTTTCGTTTTGACTTCCAGATACTTCTTCATTTGCTTCTTCCAGAATCTATGAATCATGCAGGTTTGACGGGAATTCTCGTATTATGAGGCAATGTTAAACCTAACAGAATCCTCTTAAATTGAAAGTGAACGTGAATGACTGTGAATCTTTGAAGAGGATAAAAAAGACATGCACATCCAAAAGTCCACTGGGTTGGGTGCTGGATCAAAATATACCTGTCATAGTTAGAAAGAAGAGATCTGCACACCTTTGGAGCTCCCGTTGAAGGTTTTTTAGAGATGCTGCGATCGAGATTTTTCAATTCCGATCCGATTCCGATATTTTAGCCTCAAAACCGATCCGATTCCGATCAAATTTCGATACCCGATTCGATACCGATTTCGATCCGATACCGATACAGCACATATTTAAGCCTCTCTATGCTGTCTGATAGCTAGCAGGCAACAAACATTTTTAGGGTTAGGTATGTATGTGTGTGCTTTGGTAATATAGTATGTAAACGATTTAGTTAATCTAATTAATTTGATGTAAAACTAAAACATAACAATCAAATACACACTTCTTTTGTAATGGGTGAACACTGGACACAAATAATTATTGTTTCCTCACACATACACCCCCACTCTGTCTCACACAGGACACATACACACACAGCCCTGTCCCTGTCTCTCTCTCTCTCTCACACACAGCCCTGTCCCTGTTTCTGTCTATCTCTCACATACACAAAGTTTGTGCATACATTTCCACTGCCAGATTGGAGGAGTCTTTTGTCATTTTCTAATGTTACTTCTCTTCAGTGCAATACGTTTTGATAACGACCTGCTGTACAGCGCCGTTCGCTCAGTCAACTACGTGTCGTTAACGTTAGCTTAGAGGAGAAAGATAGCTGGTGTTAGCTAGCTAATTAGCCATGTTAGCTGCCTCAGTGGGTAACGTTAGCCTATAGAGAGTATTTATCTGACGTTTATGTTAGCTACTCCTCAAACCTGCGGGTGGAAATGGTTTATGCGATGCGATGTATGTTGAAGCAAGACAACGTTTTAATGTACCTTGAATTGGACAAATTACGACGGGTCGTGCTCACGCAGATCTAAGCCCTGGCCATCCTAGGCTCAACGCAAGACTCATCAGTCATTCGGTTGAGTCTCGCAAAGTTACACACAAAGTTTGTGCATACATTTCCACTGCCAGATTGGAGGAGTCTTTCGTCATTCTCTAATGTTACTTCTCTTCAGTGCAATACGTTTTGATAACGACCTGCTGCACAGCGCAGTTCGCTCAGTCAACTAACGTGTCATTAACGTTAGTTAGAGGAGAAAGATAGCTGCTGTTAGCTAGCTAATTAGCCATGTTAGCTGCCTCAGTCGGTAACGTTAGCCTATAGAGAGTATTTATCTGACGTTTATGTTAGCTACTCCTCAAACCTGCGGGTGGAAATGGTTTATGCGATGCGATGTATGTTGAAGCAAGACAACGTTTTGGCCCTGGCCATCCTAGGCTCAATGCGGCCTTAGTGTGCTGCATGCTGGATAGAAATCCTGGAGCGGAGTCATGGAATGGAGTGCTTATATCGGAGCCTTGGATCCGTCATTTTCGCTGGAATCCGATCCGATCCATGTTTTTTGGCTGATATCGCGCCGATATCCGATCACATGATCGGATCGCAGCATCTCTATTATTTAGCGTGATGTTTCAAGCCACACAGGCTCTTCCTCAGACGCTTTCTGATCTAACAGAGAGACGCCATCTTTAAATACCCATACAACATAGATCATGTGACATAGTTCACCAGGTGTGAGTAATTCAACAATCAAGAGTAAGTCTTTTTGATTGATTGATTTATTCGATGAATGAAAAAAAGTAGAGCACATCATACACATAAATATAAAGGCCACTCATACATCACCATCAAGGATAAAAACACAATAAAGTCCGAGGACTTGTTTCCATTGTGGTCCTTGGTCTCGGACAGACAACTCAGACCAACATAAAAACAGGCATAACAACAAAGAAACATAAAACTACTTCAAACATATAGACTATTAAAAAACCATTTAAGATGTTGAAACAGTTTTACCAAAAGCAATAAAAGACATTTGTAACAAGACCCAATCCCGAAAATAAAGAACACATTAAAAAGGCTAACAAAACCAATCTGTCTAAAATAAATAAAATAACTTTAAACAGGCTATAAATTAACAATACTCAAAATATTTACATTTACGTACCAGAACCAGTCATGAACCAGTTTTTGAGAGAAGTTTTAAAGCTGCTCAAGGTGTCAATCAGCTTCAGGCTGTCCGGAAGGCTGTTCCACAACAGCCCGGCTGAGTATTTGAAAGAGTTTTTGTTCATACAGCTCCTAAATTTAATGGGGACAACGTTGTGGGAGCTCCCTCTGGTGGAGTAGTTATGAACATCGCTTACCTTGATGAAATAATTTTGGAGATATTTAGGGACCATGTTATGCAAGATCTTATGGACCAGGCACAGCTTGATTTGATTCACTCTTTCCTCCACTCTAAGCCACCTGAGGCTGGAAAAGTGGCCAGGCAGGAGATGGGTTCTGGGATGGAGAGAGTGTAACAGCCGTACTAGTTTGTTTTGTGATATTTGAAGTTTGTTTTTGAGGGCCTTGGTGATGCCGGTGTACCAGGAGGTACATGCGTAATCAAAGTGACATTGTATCAAAGCGCCCGCCAGAATTTTTAGAGTACTTTTGTCTAGGAAGGAGGAAAGTCTGGCCAGGAATCTAACCTTCTGATTTATTTTGGAGATGGTTTTTAAAGCCATACTCTCTCCCGATACTTTATTGTCCAGGATACAGCCGAGATATGTGATTTCCTCCTTGCTTTCAACGGTCACGTTGTCGACTGTGATGGTGAAGCCAGGGGATTTTTTGAGTTTGGCGTTAGAGCCAAACAGAATTGACTCGGTTTTTCCTAGGTGGAGAGATAATTTATTATCTACTAGCCATGTACTTACTTTCTGGAGTTCTTTGCTAAGAATAATTTCTACCTCCTCTTTCTCTTTGTGGGAGACCAGGAGAGCCGAGTCGTCCGCAAAGAGAAATAGGTCGCAGTCACATGCCGACTTCATATCATTTACATGAATTAGAAAAAAGAGTGGACCCAATATGCTCCCTTGGGGCACCCCGCACCGTAGGGGGAGAGGGGAGGACAAGGTACCGTTCACATCGGTAACCTGCTCTCTTCCCTTTAAATAAGACCCCACCCATTTGAGGGAGGTGCTATTAAATCCCAAGGTCCTGAGCTTGTACAGGAGGATGTCATGGTTCACTGTATCGAATGCCTTCTGAAGGTCCAGCATGACCATCCCACAGTACTTACCAGAGTCTACTTCTTGCCTTATGGAATCGTTTAAATAGAGCAAGCAGGAGTCTGTTGAATGTGACTTCCTAAAGCCAGATTGAAATTCATACAGCAGATTATGCAATGATAGATAACTGTCTATCTGATCAATAATCATGGAGGTAAATTGGATCATGGAGGTAAATTTAGAAATGTACATATAAAGACAAATATATACAGCATATGTGAAGCACAAAGGTAAGCTAAACACACATGTATAGAAAGAGTACTAGAATAATTGATAGGTTTTCTTTTATATCAGACACAGGTTTGTGTTCCTACCTGACATGTTTCGACGGTAATACTTCCGTCTTCTTCAGAGGTGTCACTAGATGGTGTGTGACGTGTCTTTAACAGCTGATGTTGTTTACAGAGGCGTGATCGTCCTGTCAGATTTGACAGGACGACCACGCCCCTCGCTGTCATTTCGCCGTTTGAGAACGCTGCTCCAGGTGGTGGAAAGCATGTAAGCCCCCTCGTCCCGGTTCATCGTCGTTTGCGCCCGCTTCCTGATCTCCACTGCCTCCATAATCCAGCGCTGGTGTTTGTTGTCCTGAGTGCGGATGACTTTGGCCTTATCCCAGTCCATAATGTGGTTCTCCCTTTTGCAGTGATCTGTGATTGCTGATTTGAGATTTTCTTGTAGTGCCTGTTCCTTTATAGCCCGTGTCTGCCTTTTTGTTGTCTCCTTCTCACATTCCTTTTGGTGCTCTTTTTTGCGGGTGATGAATGACCGTCCTGTTTCTCCTATGTATGATTTATTGCATGATTGACATGGTATCTCATAGATGACGTTACATTTTTTGTTTGGGTCGATTTTGTCTTTTGGGTGCACTAGCAGTTGTCTGAGTTTTATGTGTGGTTTGACTGGTGTACTGATGTGACGTTTGCTCATGGCTCTCTGTATGCGTTCAGTGATGCCTCTGATGTATGGTAGTGTGACCGCCCCTATGTTTTCTGTTTTATTGTCCGGTTTCTTTTTTCCTGTACGGGTGTGTTGTCTTTGTTTGACTTGCTGTTTTCCCTTTTCTATGGCCCAGTTTGGGTAGTGGCAGGTTTTGAGAGCGTTGTGGATGTGTTGTTCCTCTTGTTTTTTGTCCTCTTCCTCCGTTATAATGCTGGCGCGGTCGTACAGTGTCCTGACTACAGATAGTTTGTGTATTGTGGGATGTTCTGATGTCCATAGTAGATATTGGTCCGTGTGTGTTGGTTTCCTGTATATTTTTATTTTGATGCTGCCGTCGTTTTCGTGATGTATTTTAATGTCCAGAAAAGCTATGGATTTATCTGTTTCCTCCTCATGCGTAAATTTTATTTGTCCAGTGTCGTCCATGATGTTTAGGTGATCCGTGATGTCCTGTGTGTGTCCCAACTTGACCTTTTCCAAGATGTCATCCACATACCTTTTCCATAGGGTGGGTCGGCAGTGCTCAGGTGCAGATGTTATGGCCTTGGCTTCCAGGTTTTCCATGAAAAAGCCGCACATTATGGCCGACAGCGGGTCCCCCATAGCAAAACCTTCTTTCTGCCGGTATATTGTTTCTCTAAATTGAAAATAAGTGGATGTAGCTACAAACTGCAATAACTGTGAAATGTCCTGTGGGGTGAGATTGGTGCGTTTTTTGAGTGTTTTGTCCGCTACTAGCCGTTCCTGTACTATCTGTAATGTTGCCTCAATCGGTGTTCTGGTGAAAAGTGATACGACGTCGTGGGATATGAATATTTCATCTGTTTCTACTTTTATTGTTTTGAGTTCCTGTGCTAACTGTCTTGAGTTTTTACAGTGCTGATCTGTTTGTCCTAAGAGGGGTTTCAAAATATCTGCGAGTGATTTGGATAGGTTGTAGGTTACTGAACCGATGCTGTCCACTATGGGTCGTAGGGGGGCTCCTGGTTTGTGTATTTTTGGTGTGCCATATATCCGGGGGGTGATACTGGCTGTGGGAATTAAATGATTATATGATTGTTTGTCTATTTTATTATCATTTAACAGCGGTTTTAACAGGGTCTTGAGCCTGTTCTTCTTGGTTTCAGTTGGGTCCTTCTTCAGTACTTCATATGTGTTTTTGTCTTTTAGCATGTCCATCATTTGTCTTTCATATTGTTCCGTGTCCAGGATGACAGTAGTTCTTCCTTTGTCCGCTGGCAGGATTGTGATGTTGTTGTTTCGTTTTAGTGTATCTATGGCCTCGGCTTCTTTTTTGTTGATATTGCTGGGTGGTAATTTGGCTGTTTTGAGGATTCCTGCTATTTCGTTACGTAGTGCTGCTTTTTCTCCTGGGTCCTGTATTTTTTGACACGCTAACTCCGTTGCTACAATGAATTCCTCATGTGGGATATTTTTTGGAGTTATGGCAAAGTTTAGACCGCGCGATAGTACGCTGCGTTCTGCCTCTGTTAGCTGATGTTTTGACAGGTTGCATATCCATTTGTCCGGTGTCTTACCGTCGCGCTGTTTGTTTTCTTTCTTTGCAATGAGTTTCTCTAATTTGCTAATGTGCCGTCTTTTTGTTTTTGTGAATTCGTTTTCGTGGATTCTGTTTAAATGATTTTTTATCGTCTCTTCCATTTCCTTGTCCAAATGGAAACTGTGTTTTATTTCCTGCATTTCCTGCTTCGCCTCCATTTCCAAATTTCTTATTTTATTTGCCGTGCATCTAATCCTTTCTTTGACCAAACTCATCCGCACTTTATTGACCATCCGTTCCGCATTTTTAGTGGGGATCGGGTTTCTGATGTTTAAGCTGGTAGGTATGATTCCTTCATCTCGGCAGCGGAGATTGAAACGGAGATGGTTTCTCTGGCGCGCCCGTTTTTCCTCAAGATGTTCCAGATGGCGAAACTTTTTGACACATTCTTGTCCAAAACTTTCACGTAATAATCCAAAAAGGTTCATAGTGTCTATACTTTACTTAGATTGATAGGTTTTCTTTTATATCAGACACAGGTTTGTGTTCCTACCTGACATGTTTCGACGGTAATACTTCCGTCTTCTTCAGAGGTGTCACTAGATGGTGTGTGACGTGTCTTTAACAGCTGATGTTGTTTACAGAGGCGTGATCGTCCTGTCAGATTTGACAGGACGACCACGCCCCTCGCTGTCATTTAATGACAGCGAGGGGCGTGGTCGTCCTGTCAAATCTGACAGGACGATCACGCCTCTGTAAACAACATCAGCTGTTAAAGACACGTCACACACCATCTAGTGACACCTCTAAAGAAGACGGAAGTATTACCGTCGAAACATGTCAGGTAGGAACACAAACCTGTGTCTGATATAAAAGAAAACCTATCAATCTAAGTAAAGTATAGACACTATGAACCTTTTTGGATTAGTACTAGAATAAGAATAGACAGTATATAATACATTTAGCAAATAGTTTCTAGTCACAAAGCAAGGGCTCTGACTACAAAAGTCCACATACAGTAATCAAATGTTGGAGGCGTCCATTTATTTGACAAAATGTACCATTAAAGTTAAAATAGGGATCAATATGTATGACTGCACATGTATGAATATATGACCATGAATCTTTCCTGTCAAACGTGCACGATATGATTCACGTACATCCTCTTGAATGATTCACTTTCAATTATATGTGAATCATGTAAGTTTGACGGGAATGACATGGGGCCCTATTAGGGAGGTTTCCTATGTCATTCCAAATCGGCCCTCGGGAGGCCCTAACAGCCTGGGGCCCCAAGCAGTTGCCTGCCTTGCCTGTTCACAAGCTGCGCCTCTGTATTTTAGATTATTTAAAGCCACCCTTTGCCTTGAGGGAAAGGCAAAGGATTTGGGAAGAAATTCATACATTGGCACACAATTTCAATCATTTAAGCCTTTACATCAACAATGGCTTTTCAACACATGATGTTTCATTTGAAAAGTCATAAATATGGAACTATAGGTGGTGTGCTGCCAACAAGAAGCTTCCAGGACATTGTAATGTGAGAACTTTGATATAAAGGAATAGTTTGGATTTGTTGATGTGGGGTAGTCAGTGTACTACTGTATGCATTGATCTCAGTCCGTCCGTCACACTATAGCATTATCCTTGACTCTACACTATCTTTCAAAAAGCAGGTAAAAAGAGTAATACAGACTGCCAGATACAACTTGTCAAATTTCAGATACATGAGGAATTGTTTAACATCTACTGCTGCGATTCTCTATATGAACGCAATGATCATCTCCCATCTCATGTACCGTATGACTAGCTGGACCCATGCAAAAAACACAACCATGAAACCCATTCTCTCTCTGTACAAGCAGACTCTCAAGGTGCTGGACCGAAAACCGTATACTTACCACCACTGTTACATCCTCAGCAAGTACAGAATCCTCAGCTGGGAAAACCTGACAAAATTAACTGATGCCTGCCTACTGTTTAAAATTTTAAATGGTAAGGCCCCTCCACCTCTCAGTACTTTTGTCAAACAAAAAACATCTCATAATAGGTCCACAAGATCTTCCCAGAGGGGGGACTGTACTGTGCCGTTTAGGTCCAGCTCCTTCAGTCAATCCTGTTTTTCAGTCAGAGCCACTCAGTTTTGGAACATCATACCAACTGATATAAGATACTGTGCTACCTACCACACCTTTACAAAAAAACTCAAGACCTGGCTATTAACAAATCAAACATGTGACCACTTGTAATCAGTTAATTGTGTATTGTATTATTGTTTTTACTATTATTTTGGATTGTGTTGTAAATATTGTGTTTTACTTTTAATGTTTCTGTTTTAGGTGTATGGTTTTATAACATCTTGCCAAAAGGACTACAGTTGCGAATTAGCCAGTTGGCTAAAACTGGCGCATTTACAGTAATGTTGATTAATGTGTACTGTCCTTTTTTTTTTTTTAATAAACTGAAACTGAAACTGAAACTATAGTGTCCCAATGTAAAATCCCAGAGCAACCACATTTGGCAGATGTGTTCCTATGGCCCACGACTACTCATGTGAGGCACTGGACAACACATGGGGGATGTGTGGGGGATGTGTTGACCAGATGGTGGCGCTATAGAAACTTTATGTTTTGCCCTATAACTTCTGCACCGTATGCTACTAGTCAAGCTACTCTCTGCTACTCTGATGTATTGATCTTTTCATAGAAGAGCTTGTGTAAATGTAGGCCTACTGACATGTAAAAGATATTAAGATAGATTCTTATTGGTGGTTCAGGAGTGTTAACCAGTTGTTAACCACTTTACATCACCACAGTATAATTGTTGTAGAGAAAGTGTTGACTTGTGTTTTAGGTTAGGAGACAGAGCCGTTACCAAGGTTACTTCTGTCCAAAACCTTGTGCTGAAATGAACTTCTAACGGAGGTTCAATCAGGAAGACTGTAATCTGCACTTTACACTTCCTCCCCACTGACCATTAGCATAGGAGCGCCCCAGGCGTGCGTCTCCAGCCCCTTCTGGTATGACCTCTACACCCACGACTGCGTGGCGACTCAAACTTCAAACACAATTGTGAAGTTTGCAGACGACACAGCGGTCGTGGGGCTGATCTCGGGGGGCGACGAGACGGCCTACAGAGAGGAGGTGGGGGTACTGGAACAATGGTGCCAGGACAACCACCTCTCTCTGAACGTCTCCAAGACCAAGGAGATCATTGTAGACTACAGGAGAGGGGGGGGCGCACACCCCCCAATCACCATCAACGGCACAGTGGTGGAAAGGGTGGACAGCTTCAAGTACCTGGGAGTCAACATCCACCAGGACCTGACCTGGGCCGGCCACACCGCCACTGTTGTCAAAAAGGCCCAACAGCGACTACACGGACTCAGGCGCCTGAAGAAATTCGGGCTGAGGAAAGAAATCCTCGGGGACTTCTACAGAGGCACCATTGAAAGCCTGCTGACAGGCGGCTTCACCGCCTGGTACGGGAACTGTACCACCATGGACCGCAGAGCGCTACGGAGGGTGAGGCGCGCGGCCCAGCACGTAACAGGAGGTGAACTGCCAGAACTGCACGAACTGTACAACCAGCGGTGCCTCAGGAGTTCCCTGAAGATCATCAAAGACACAAACCATCCCCACAACAGCCTGTTCTCCCTGCTACCCTCAGGGAGGAGATACAGGGTTCCAAAAACACGCACAAATCGCTTGAGGAACAGTTTCTTCCCGCAGGCCACGAGACTCCTTAATATGCACAAATAGTGCAGTAGTCGTACCGTACCGTACTGCAGCTGCTACTATTACGGATGCCTAACGTTTAATTGTAAATTTAAGTGTATGTTTAATAAGGTGCCTAACGTTTAATTGTAAATTTAAGTGTATGTTTAATAAGGTACATGCTATTTGCACATGTATGTATAAAACGTCGAATTTGGAATGTCTGAACACGTCTAACGTATGCACATGACATGTGCACCTATGTGCAATGAATATGCCACTGTCGTATAAGCCACCGACTTGTCTTATTGCTTATTGATGCCTATTTCTTATTGCCTTATTGCTGTCTTATTGCTTATTGATGCCTATTTCTTAATGCCTATTACTTATTGCTTGTTGCCTATTTGTACTATGTCGTAAACGGAGTCCACTGCACAAGAATTTCACACGTGGTACTTGTACCATGGAGTGACAATAAAAATCTTGAATCTTGAATCTTGAATCTTCCTCAATCCACTTCTTATTTCTCCACCCCTTCAAATCTGCTCACACACTCAAAATAAACCTGTCAACTTCCGGGCTTCAATTGAATAATCAGCTGTTTGCCTCCTGGTCTCATTTAACCAATAGCATAGGGTCACATCACCTCTCACCCCACACACATCCATTGTAAGCCTATCACATTGCTATTCACCCCCATTTTAAGCCAATCGCATGGATGCTTCTTTTCACCCCATTCAGCCTGCTCAAACTCCTGTGCTGTCAGTCTTGCACCTCCCACCTCTCCACCCCATTCTTCACAGACCCATCAGAGTAATCAGATTCTTCAGTCTGAAGAGTCTCATCAGTTTCAGAAGGAGAGGCATTACCATCACGACCACCAGTGAGGGGATATTACTGGCGGCTGCTCATGGCTGATGCAGCTCTATCTCAATATCTCCCTGTGGTGTCTAAGCGCCAAAGACTATTAACAAAACATAATTCTCATATTTTCTGTAATGCATCATTAATTTGCCATTGTAATAAATATAATTGTATTCATTCACTGGTCTTTAGTCTCTCCTGATTGAACTGATGTTGGAGTGGAGCATACGCATAGGAATGGATGGCTGTGCTGTGTTCTACAACAGTGGTTCTCAACATGGGGTCCGGGGACCACCAGTGGTCCTTGAGAGGGTGTAGAAGTATGATTAGTCTGATGGTAAATTTATGAAGTTAACAACAATTACAAATATACCAGGTATATCAAAACAATTAAGCAATATAATCCAAATCTGTGTGTTCAAACTGGCTCTCTTTCAGTCAGAAGGGCCTCAGACCAGAGACAGCTGCAGACCAGCATCATGTTCTTCGATTTCTCCAGTGCTTTTCCAGCCAAGTCTGCTGAAGAAGAAACTGGAGGACATGCAGGTGGAGGACACCCCCATGATCTCATAGATTGTGGATTACCTGACGGGCAGACCACAGTTTGAGGCTATACACAGAGCTGTGTGTCTGCACGTCTGGTGAGTAACATCGGTGCTCCACAGGGGACTGTGCTTTCCCCTTTCCTGTTCCCCATCTACACGTCAGACTTCCGATACATCTCTGAGCTTTGTCATCTTCCATAATCCTCAGATGACTCTGCCATTGTGACGTGTGTGGAGGCTGGCCAGGAGGAGGAGTACAGGGGCCTGGTGGACTGTTTCGTGAGGTGGTGTGGGGAAAACCACCTGCAGCTGAACGTGGCCAAGACAAAGGAGATTGTGGTGGACTTTAGGAAAAAGAAAGCCCCACCTGCTCCGGTCTGTATCAATGGGAGTGACGTGGAGGTTGTAAACTCATATAATTATCTGGACGACAAGCTTGAGTGGTCCACCAACACCCAGGCCATCTACAAGAAGGGCATGAGCCGGCTTTACTTCCTGAGAAGGCTCAGGTCTTTCAATGTGTGTAATAAAATGCTCAACATCTTCTACCAGTCTGTTGTTCTCTTTGCTGTTGTGTGTTGGGGCAGTGGCATCAAAACAAAGGAGGCCAACAGACTTAACAAACTCATAAAGAAGGTTGGGAAATTGATGGGCTCAAGGCTGGTCACACTGGAGGAGGTGGTGGAGGAAAGTGATGGGCTCAAGGCTGGTCACACTGGAGGAGGTGGTGGAGGAAAGTGATGGGCTCAAGGCTGGTCACACTGGAGGAGGTGGTGGAGGAAAGTGATGGGCTCAAGGCTGGTCACACTGGAGGAGGTGGTGGAGGAAAGTGATGGGCTCAAGGCTGGTCACACTGGAGGAGGAGGTGGAGGAAAGTCATGGGCTCAAGGCTGGTCACACTGGAGGAGGAGGTGGAGGAAAGTGATGGGCTCAAGGCTGGTCACACTGGAGGAGGAGGTGGAGGAAAGTCATGGGCTCAAGGCTGGTCACACTGGAGGAGGAGGTGGAGGAAAGTGATGGGCTCAAGGCTGGTCACACTGGAGGAGGTGCAGGAAAGTCATGGGCTCAAGGCTGGTCACACTGGAGGAGGTGGTGGAGGAAAGTCATGGGCTCAAGGCTGGTCACACTGGAGGAGGTGGTGGAGGAAAGACTCTTGAAAAAACTGCTGTCTATACTGGACAACGCATCCCAACCCCTCCATGACACGATAGACAGTCTAAGGAGCAATCTTAGCTTCAGCATCAGACTCATACAACCTCAATGTCTCAGGGAGAGGCACAGGAGATCGTTCCTGCCCAGTGCCATACGACTTTATAACACATCTTCCTTTGCCAGGCATTAAACTGTCTGTGGACCTATCCATTTTATTTTATTTTCATTATCAGTTTTTACTTTTCAGTATTTTTATATCTAACTGTAGTTAGTTATTTAGTCCTGCTGCTTTGGGTTTTAGCCATTTTAGCATCACAGCCTCCTGGTTTCCTGTTGTTGTTTTTTATCTGAATGTGTTTTAATGTCTTTGTCATGTATGTCTTGGCTGCTGCAACATTTTAATTGCTCTCCAGGGATCAATCAAGTTTTTCAATTCAATTAAATTCAACACCCCCGGCTCCAGTACTTGTCAAACTGAGTTCTCTTTCTCTTTCTGGTCACCTTAAACAGCTGAATAGTAGTCTTAGGGTTGAACCTTTTTGACCTGAAGAAACATCCGATCCACTGCTGACTTGGACATAGAGTTGCAAAAACACACACTTGCTGACATTGTGTAAACAATACATACTGATATTACTGTGTGTCAGAAGACCTTACATAGGTTTTGCAGAACATGAAGACATAGTCTCACATAGTCAGACCCACCGTCGATGTCATCAAGCTTCCAGCGAGGTGCAAGCAAAACACTAATGAGGGTTAATTTCAATCTTCCATGATTGGAAGTTGGAAACCCTCATTAGTGTTTTGCTTGCACCTGTGTTTATCCTGCCTTTTTGACACAAAATGGCCCCCTTGAAAAGGGTTTATTGTGATTGTTACATGGAGAACTACATTTTCTTCAGAATATATTATAAAACTTCAGTAGTGCAACTACATGATAACTGATTATTAGGACAGCATTAGGTCAATGAAGGATGCATAGCACAATGTTCAGGAACATTATTGGTTTGTTAATTGTTTAATCAGTGATGTTTTTCTTCTGTCATAGATGGAATGCCTGTTCTGGCCTTATATTGGAAATCATCATCACATTATTATGCTGATTGTTGAATGAGACAATCACTACCGATCTTTCGGAAAAGACTAAAGACCAGTGTTGGGCACGTTACTTTAAAAAAGTAATATATTACATATTACTCGTTACTATTTTCAAAAGTAATATTATTACTTTACTTATTACTCCATGCCAAAAGTAATTTGTTACATACTCGTTATATTACTTTTCCGTTACATTCCACACAAATGGCAATAGGCCTTTTTCACTGCAGCGATTTTGTGTCTAAAAGGCAGGAGGGAACACAGGTGCACCAAGATGTTAATTAGGGCTTCCAACTTCCAGTCCATTTAGGTGTTCCAGTGCTGGAGCCCTAATTAGTTAGTTGGTTGCACCTGTGTATACTCTGTCTTCTAGACACAAATGGCCGTTGTGAAAAAGGCCCATGGCATTTTTCTCATCAAAATGCAGACTTTGCGGTGTGAATGTGTGAACTAGGTCTATTATGTGCCGTTCCATATAAACTAATGGCTTTTGCCAGAGCACAGCTTCCTACAGAGATGCTTGATGAAGAGCAAACCTGACAAGATGCAATCTTTTAAACAGCTTCTGTTTTTATAGAATGCAGTATGCACTGCCAATGCAAACTCAATACGTATAGGCTACATCTTTGCTTAACAAGTTTGTGTCACAAATAACGTTAGCTCTGCAACATTAACATTAACCTGACAATAATAACAGCAATGTTTGATGTCCACCAGCTTGTGAGTTTTTACGTTATCTCTGTATTTTAACAGTTTTCCGGTTTCTGTTGTGCTGTCCTCTCGTCTCGTAACGTTAACGTTAGGAAGTTTGAGCTCGTGTTTCTCACAGTGGAAAGAGTGTTAGTAGCCTACCTGTCCTGGACACTGTTTACATTTGACTTTGATGTTCGTGTCACCTTTCTTCCCGACAAAAACAAAGTCATGGGAATATATCCAGCCACGGATTTTCCTCCTTGGCTCAGCAGGGCAGAGAGGGTGCCCTGAATGTGCTCTGCGGTGACGTCACCTTCTTTTGGGAGCGTTAAAGCCGTGCTGCTTGTGACAGTGAATGCCGACTGTGTGTCGTTTTGCAGCGCAGCGGCATCACAGAATAGACTCAACAAAAGATGTAACGAGTTGTTTTATGTTGAAGTAACGGTAATATTATTACTTATATTCTATAGTAATTTGTTACACTACTCGTTACTTGGAAAAATTAATATTATTACAGTAACGAGTACTTCCCTAAACTGGCCCAGAATGTGAATAATGACAGACTCAATATCCAGGACACGAGTCAACAAATCAGCCCCTGCCTGCCCTGCACCGTGCTTCATCAATAATGCTTCAATATTCAGAGCCATTTCATTCAACTCCTTTGTTGTTTATGTTTATTTGGCCACATGCTTTTTTTAAACCTTTATGGGGGTATTTTGACTGAGCATTCAAGCTCTTTTTCAGCAACACATTGCATGACATTCACACAGTTAAATAAACACATTGACAGAGCAGCTGTGAATGTACTGCAGAGATGCCCGGTACAACCAGACTCTACTGTAGGACAGTGAGCAGCTGAGGGTTAAGTGCTTAGATCAGAGGTTCCCAAACTTTTCAGACCAAGTACCACATGTACCAAACCAAATTTCCCAAGTACCACTTCCCACTGTGGTTACCAACTTTATTCTCCATTAAAAAAAAATCACTGATCATGAAAGGCCCATACTACTAGTAGGCTACTGTTGCAAGTCAGACTGCAAATAACCAACACATGAACAGATAAACGTCTTATTTGCTGATAGGCTGATGACAGTCAGCAAGGCTCTTGAGTACCACCAGGTGAGCCTCGCCGACCACCAGTGGTCCCCGGACCACAGTTTGGAAATCACTGGCTTAGATCATGGCTACCATTTCCAGATGACGCGTCTTGGGTGCATTTTATATCTGGCTTTTACGTGTTCCCTTTGAATAAAATCATATCGCCTAGGATGCATGTTAATGATAGACACTTTATGTACCGGTAGGTTTCTTTCAGGTGGGCTGTTCTGTGTTAGGTAGCGCTGGGTTCCAAAAAAATCTATATCAATATTGAATCAATATTAATTTGAAGGAACTCATATCGATTCATGAATCCCAATATTGATCTTTTACTATAATGCCTTTTCCTGTGGATGCTTGAAGCTTTGACTCACGTGGTTTGGTTCTTAGCGGAACAAGATTTTGTAAAAATCTGTAAACATTAATATTTTTAATAATGCACCAAGGTAGAGGGTCCCTTGTACAGCATTAGTTATTTGAGAATCTCTTTCATATCCAAGCAAAATTGCTATTGTAACTGAAATATCGATATTGAATCATATCGAATCCGGAAAACAGTGGAGATACCCAGCCCTATAGGCTTTGGGTGATGTGGTGGTATTTTGTAGATTTTCAAAACGGACAAAAACCTAGACGCTCGGTCTTTAAATCTCTGGCCGCTCTCAGTGACAATCCTGTCTCCCTCACAGCCTCTCCCAGCTGCATGTGTGGAGGTGATCCTGTCTCCCTCACAGCCTCTCTCAGCTGCATGTGTGGAGTTGATCCTGTCTCCCTCACAACCTCTCTCAGCTGCATGTGTGGAGGTGATCCTGTCTCCCTCACAGCCTCTCAGCTGCATGTGTGGAGGTGATCCTGTCTCCCTCACAGCCTCTCAGCTGCATGTGTGGAGGTGATCCTGTCTCCCTCACAGCCTCTCTCAGCTGCATGTGTGGAGGTGATCCTGTCTCCCTCACAGCCTCTCAGCTGCATGTGTGGAGGTGATCCTGTCTCCCTCACAGCCTCTCTCAGCTGCATGTGTGGAGGTGATCCTGTCTCCCTCACAGCCTCTCAGCTGCATGTGTGGAGGTGATCCTGTCTCCCTCACAGCCTCTCCCAGCTGCATGTGTGGAGGTGATCCTGTCTCCCTCACAGCCTCTCAGCTGCATGTGTGGAGGTGACCATGTCTCCCTCACAGCCTCTCTCAGCTGCATGTGTGGAGGTGATCCTGTCTCCCTCACAGCCTCTCCCAGCTGCATGTGTGGAGGTGATCCTGTCTCCCTCACAGCCTCTCAGCTGCATGTGTGGAGGTGATCCTGTCTCCCTCACAGCCTCTCTCAGCTGCATGTGTGGAGGTGATCCTGTCTCCCTCACAGCCTCTCAGCTGCATGTGTGGAGGTGATCCTGTCTCCCTCACAGCCTCTCAGCTGCATGTGTGGAGGTAATCCTGTCTCCCTCACAGCCTCTCAGCTGCATGTGTGGAGGCCCTTTTCCCTGTCAGGTGCTTCAAGTTCTTGTTTCTGCCTTCTGAGCCTTCGCCAGCTTCAGAGGTCCTGCTCCAAGCTCTTTGATGATGTGTGTGTGTGTGTGTGTGTGTGTGTGTGTGTGTGTGTGTGTGTGTGTGTGTGTGTGTGTGTGTGTGTGTGTGTGTGTGTGCGAGAGAGAGAGAGAACAAGACCAACCCTTTCCCCCCCCAAAGGGCAGTTTGGAAACTTACCCACACGCAAACACAGCAACACAGAGCCTGGGGCCTCAGAGAGAGGAGATAGAGAGACAGAGACACATCAGGATGAAAAGAGAGAACAGATAAAGACAGTTACAGAGGGATATCTCACTCCCATCTCGTTAAATACTGACGTTTGGTCAGGACCTTTTTAAAACACTTTCTTCATCATTTTTCAGGCTCGGCCAATAGACTTCCATCAAGCTCCCACGCCGTCTGAACTCCACGCCACGAGTGTGTGGCAATGAAATAAAATGGTGGCCAGTAAAGGCGTTGTGGTCGGGGGGACGGATGGGAAGCTTGCCTTCCATAGAGGCAAAGTGGAACGTCACTGCCTGCTTCAGCACTGTACCAGAGATTTTCATCCGCCATCTATTTTCCCATACACATTTCGTAGAATGCGTATAAAAATAGTTTTACTGGTTCAAACCAAACGGTACAGATATATTTAGAAACAGGAGAGATCGCATCACATTTCACTGGGACCAAATTGTAAAAAAATGCGGGTTTAAAGAAAATATTTTTTCAATGTTGTTTTTTTAAGTTTTGGTCCGAGTGAAATGTTGTATGATCTCTCCCGATTATAGCGTTAGCTGAATCGTTTGGTTCGACGAAGTGAAACTATTTTTACAAGCATTTTACAAAATGTCTATGGGAAAATAAATGGCGGATGAAAATCTCTGGTACAGTGCTGAAGCAGGAAGTGACGTTCCACTTTGCCTCTCTATTAGCCGTAACACATAAGTTGTCGGCTGCAGTGTCATGGCGACGAAAAAGGTGGCATTGAAAAAGGACAAAAAAGGGGAATCCAGTGCGGTTAGAAAGTAACACCAACGTCAGTAAATAATTTGAGGAGTTGGGAGTCAGGTTGTGTTGGGAGAAAAGGACGGGACAGAGAATCCAGAGAGGAAAGGTTATTGATGGTAACTGCGGTGGGTGTGTCCCGTGTTGGGCGGTGCTGGAGGTCCGTGCAGCGAATGCGTAGCTCTGCAGGGGGTCTGCGGAGGGACCGCTGCGAGCTCCGCGGCGCACTCCTCTCACAAGATGAAACCCGGCAGAGGCCTCCGTAAACGCAGCAAACCAGTTCTGAGGCTGATTAGCCAATGGTTGCTACGTTAGTTGGTTAGTAGGGGATTTTTCTATTGGGGCCAGCTGACACACCACAGTAATGAACCTCGAGACAGTGGGAGAGAAGATATGGAGACACCTGAGGGTGAAAAGACAGGAAGAAAAAGAAGGAAGGGAAAAAGAACAGACTGTGACAGAGGAAGTATAAAGAGACATAGGGACCAGTGTTGGGGGTAACTCATTACAAAAGTAACAT
>NC_139638.1:6504570-6567070 GCF_964638095.1 Poromitra crassiceps | reverse complement strand
TGACGCTGCAAAGCTAACCTGGTCGCGACCAGGTTAGCTTCAGAGGATAAGATCAAAATCCATGAGAGACCCATATAATCGGCTCTCTGGAGTCACTCACCATTCATAAGATCGCCATATGAAAAATAGATTGCAGTCAACTGAAAATAGAACAAGCAAAACATTCGTGGCTCTGTAGGCTACATAATTAAATTAAGCCTACTTACCACTTTATGTCTTAACAGCTCAACGATGCGTGGAGAAATCACTATTAACACGTTCACTGCCAACGACGTGTTAACACGTTTTCAGAATCCAGCTGTTGACTGCCAACGACGTGTTAACACATTTTCAGAATCGATTTTTTTTTTTTGATGGTGGATCGTTGATCTGGCCCTTTTGCATCTCCTATTATAGTGTTAGAGCCGCCGGGCGTGTGCAATCCATTCCGCCGACCCACTGAGTGGCGACGGTGCTCAGACTATTGAGAGCCAAGCAAGCCAAGACAGCAGCATGGAAGCCATTATCATGAAAATGGATGGGGCGAAAACGCTTTCGCTTTCGCCTGGGTCCTGGCTGTGGGGGATTGCAAATTTGCATAATAGATCACGGATGGAACACACTTTGAAACACGCAGCATAAATATGACCAGAATCGCAAAAGCTTCATCAAAGCTCTCAACCAAAACTCCAAGAAGCGAGCGAGTCCAACCAGACTTCCTCAAAGAGCGGCCGCGCAGACAGGCACAGGCTAGCCGCACAGCAGCAGCAAAGCAGTGAGACTGGTGACAAGCTTGTGACACACACGGCCGCTGCAGCCAAGAAGAACGCCCACGGAGGGAGGAGTTGGAAGCAGAGGGGAGTTTCCTGCTGTTATGGAGGAAATTACTGTTCAAAACTATTGTTTAGGTCTTACTGATGCCAAAAATGAATGGTTAAAGTGACTGTTCTATCGAATTTCACAAAAAGCCGTTTATCTCTGAATATTTTTTCTGACGCTGAAACCATGCTGTATTCAACTGCTAATGCTTACATAACTACTAACTCTACAAACTAACTCTTTAAGACAGAGAAAGCACACATTCTATTAGTTATTTTGAGATATTGTGTGTTCACAAAATCTTAGCAGAAAAGAATCCTCGGGTCTTGAAAGATGAGCCAGAATCCTCAAAAAAACCCTCTGGCAAAACCTACCTACAGTAAAAAAAATGGCTGGCAGTGAATGTGTTAATCACCGCGGCGCATATCATGAACGGACCCTCAAATGGAGTGAGGGTGATATTCTCCTACATGCCAGAAAAGCCTATACATATAATATACTGTAGATATGGGATAAATATGGGATAGCCCCAATACTAAATATGCAGGCTATTCTTGCATCTTTCAGCTGGAACTGTGTCCTGTAGGCTGTATGCCAATATATGAGCAAAAATAGGCTAGTTTTTATCAATGATAACTATGCCCGCATCGTCTTAATTCAGTTCAGCAGTTTTCTCTTTTATAGTAGGCTATTAGGCTTTATACTAGGCTATTTTATATATGAATTATTCGATCAGTGCAACCACACACATGAGTGATAGAGATCATTATTCATTGAGCATGCGTTTCTAAATCTATGGTCTAAATAGGCTTACAGATTGTGGAAATGTATAGACTGAGATTACACATTTACATTTGTTGCTGCTGTATCAATGCAGCTGTATCAGACAGAAATCGCTGATCAAAGTAAATCAAATGACTGATGTGAATACAAGCTGCTGCTTTAGACAGCCCTTCAGCAGACTATCCAACGCGGATTTTCATTCTGACATTAAATCGCGGATACATTAAATATCCGCTAAAACTCTGATCATGCACTGCGCTTTCATTAAACGAGGAAATGGGTGTGGAAATGGGTGTGGGCGTGGATCAACTCAGCTGTTCATAATGTGATTGGCTAGCGCACCTCTTTCGCGTGGACGCGCGCCTGTGCACGAGCGAAAAACGTGCGCGTGCACAGGCAGATCCCAGCTTCAGTTATCGACTAGAAAACCAGCGTCGTAGTATCCTTAAACTAGATAGCTTTGATCCTGTTCAGTCAAACCAGATCAAAGTGACAGATCGCGGGTCTGTTAACACTTTGAGTGCCACGGCCCTTGGGCAAAAGGTGCTGTACTGTGCCACATAGGCCGCAATGCATTTTAATATAGCCATATCATTTTTTGTGTTCCTCTTATATGGACAACCAATAGCCTCAATGAAACTTTGAACCCTTCTGTTTCATTTAAAAAAAAAACTGTGTTTATAAACCGTTCCATTTTGGAAATACACCCCTCTGAAAAAGAGTGTTTTCGACCGAAAAGAGCATGCTGAAATTAGTTTCTGAGATAATCACATCTTTAAGTTAGAAAGGTGACAGAATGAATTCTGCTTTGAGTTGAACAAAATGCTATAGCTGAAATGAAAGGTTAGAATGTCTAGTTTACCTGCGGGAAAAAGTATGTCAAAAGAATGTTTTGTTTATTTTCTACAAATATTAGTATACAGCTTGGTCTAACATCAAAATGCTCACTTTCATGGGTCATGCTGGATATTGAAGTCTCTATTTACATAGGGAAACAAGATATCACCTTTATTTTTTATTTTTATGAAACTACACATTGAAAGCTTTCATTTGATGTGTAACATAATAACAATATTCAAAACACAACATGTCCTGCACTGTTTTATCTTCTTCACATGGACCTTCAAAATAGTTGGAAATCAAGACAACTTTATGTAAACATAGGCCAACATCGAGCCTGCTGCTGCCTGGGTGTGTGTGTGTGTGTGTGTGTGTGTGTGTGTGTGTGTGTGTGTGTGTGTGTGTGGCTGCATGTGCCCCTGCGTGCCCCACCCCCCTCCTCCTGCTCCTCCGTGGTGGGAGGAGTCGAGTGTCTCTGCTGCGGTTTGCTCTGTTTGATCTGCACTGAAAAGTCCGCTGCCTGCATCCCCCTGCTTTTTTACAGCGTGTCCTCGACTCCCATCTGAGAATAATGTAACTTTTCAGAAAGACGCTGGTGTCGCCGTGTCGGCAACTAAATCATATGGATGGACTATCGCAGCCGACACGGATGGGGCTCAATTGTGGCAGCAGATGACTGCTGTTCACAAGCACGGGTAACGTTATGCTTCAAGCATATCGATGCGATTTCCGTATTCCGTTTCCTCATGACTTCTTCTCTCTTTTCTTTTGGCCTTTGTCTAATCGGGAGGGCACTGTCGCCACCTAAGGGTTCTGTAAAATAGGTTAGACACATTCAATAGCTCCCATATTGTAAGAGGCGATGTAAGAGGCTTAGATCGACACCCCCCCCCCGTCAAAATATGAATTTGGAGTTATTGACGCCATTTGGCGTCGCTGGCAGCGTACGGTAAATTTATCTTGATGCCATATGGCGTCGCTGGCACTCAATGTGTTAAGACAGCTTCGTAGTACAGGGTACTGGACTTGCTACCATTTGAACCAGCAGTGAATGGGACACTAACAAACATTGAATTACCTTTAATTCAACTGGTTTAAACATGTGCCGTGTAACTGTACAGGATCTGTACTTGTTGTAATTGTGGTGCCTAGTTTGGTTCATTATTGGCCATTAGATCATATTAGATCATACTTATTTATTTATGGAATAGTTAAAAGAAAGACATGTCTAAATGTGGTCATTAACTACAGTACATTAGAGGGCAATAGAGGGCCCACAACACCTGAAGGTAATTTGTATAAATATCACCTACAGCCAACTGATTAATGAGATGGCAATCAATAGTATGACAGCAATTGATCATATTTACACAACCATAAACCCACAACACACTTGTAACATTCATGAGTTGAAAATGTTTTAGCCACTCAAATTGCATTGGGAAGCTGCGTTGGGCAGGTCAGGTGAGCAAGTAAAATCAATGAGGGTCTAATCAACAAGGGACAGGTGAATGTAATCAGACTGGAAGGTTTGCTGGTCTAGCCTATACACAAATCTACAACCAAATACCCCTATACACCCCCACCATGCTGTATTCCCATTTAATTCCAACAAAATGTTAATACGGCCTAAAATGATTTATACTTTTAACTTATAAAGTGGTTTGTTGTAGGTGAGTTGGTCTCAAAACCAGACCTGCTCTGTTGCCCCTGGTGGTTGAAATCTGAAGCGTTCCTGAATGGCTGGGGAGGAAAAGCCCTTCTGCCCATATTCTGTGCACTGACTGACAAGGGACAGGTGAATGTAATCAGACTGGAAGGTTCGCTGGTCTAGCCTATACACAAACCTACAACCAAATACCCCAATACACAAAATGCTACACACACACAAAATGCCTAAAATGATTTATACTTTTAACTTATAAAGTGGTTTGTAGGTGTGTTGCCTACTAGGAATTTGTTCCTTCTGGGTCTGGCAGAACCAGGTTTCCTGGTCTTGTTATGCCATGAGCTGGTGCTCTTGCCCAGCGGGAATTACCATGAATGCAATGGTAGAATCAGCATTTATTCCTGTGAGACTTTTCCCCATCCTCTCTACCCCCCACCCCCCACCCCCCACCCCCCGCCCAGTTGACTCTAGTTTTTCTTATTTTTTCATAATTGTGATTCTATTGCAGTTGTATGTTTTTTTTTTTTTATTATTTCTTTATTTCTTTATTTGGGGGGGGGGGGGGGGGGGGTAGTGCTTGTGTAATGCCTTACAACGGAGTGCTGGCAGACTCTGGTGGACATAAACCACAGGTGCAGCCTCAGGTGGCTCGCAAGGGATTATGGGATACGGGGATGGGTTCTAAGCCTCAGGTGCTGGTCGGGTTACTTCAGTTGTATCTCCGACCTGAGAATGACCGCATTTAGCCACTCAGCTGTGTACATGCTAATCTGTGCTAATAAACGACACAGGCAGAACAGTGCTGTCAATGTAAGAAGTTGTCTGTCTCCATGTTCCTGACACTTCTACACCCGGTGGTAAATAAATAGAATACAACCTATGGAAAAATATAGAAGGGATGTTTGACAGAAATGAAAGTGAGTGTGGTAATACGATAAAGTTAATGGGATGAGTTCAGATCTTACACTATAATATTTAATGGAGGGACAGATTAATTTTATTGCATAGAAACCTTTATGAGCCTCTCCCATTGGTGCATTCACGACCATGCCTAAACGTCTTAATACCTTAAAGGAACACTCCGCCCATTTTCAACCAGCTTTGTATCATTAGAACATCAGTATCAGAAAACTGTAAACGGTTTTGAAGTCTGTCATTTAATTTGACAGTTATTCAGTGTTAAAGTGTGGACCAGTGACATCACTGGTCCACACACTAACTCAAATTAATAACTCATTAACTCAAATCAACTCAATAACTGTCAAACTATTCATCATTCATCTAGTTTGACAGTTATTGAGAGTTGATTTGAGTTAATGAGTTATTCATTTGAGTTAGTGTGGACCAGTGATGTCACTGGTCCACACTTTAACACTCAATAACTGTCAAATTAAATGACAGACTTCAAAACAGTTTACAGTTTTCTGATATACTACTGATGTTCTAATGATACTAAGCTGGTTGAAAATGGGCAGAGTGTTCCTTTAAGTGTAAGGCCAATGTCATATCAATCTCACTGTGTGCTCAGGGGACAGAGCTACCGTGAGTTTGTGACTTAATTAGATTTTCACACAATTCATTATCGGATATAGTTCTGTGATTCTGGACCTATATATAATGTGTCTTACTGTACCTGCCTGTAGGACTTGGACCCACAGAGAATATTTGCTTCAGACTCAGCTGTTGGTTGAAACAGCTCCGCTGCCTCTTGCTGCTGACGTTGAGCCCAAACGGGACAGCACGCCGTTATTAGACAGTGTGCTGTAAAAATGTAATACCCCCATCACTCTATCTGTCTTTCATTCTTTCTCTCTAAAGTCATTGTTTGTGTGCCAGTAGAAATTGAATTGCAGACCTTTGAATCTCCTACTCTCGTAAGGAATCGTGTTTAATAATTAATTAAAAAAAACGGTCAGCACCATTTTAAATTGAATGTGATTGTTATTTAATCAAAATTGTAGCTATGTTTATTTAATAGTTTTAGGTTATGCGCACATTGTCATGTATTCCAGATGATGCCAAAGACAATTCTTCACTTGATGTAAATAATAACATCTAGAACTGTATTGTATTGTATTCTACTCTATTCTCTGCTGTTCTCTTATGTACTTACAGTGGTAGACGGATCAATAAGCGTGCCTTACCGCAAGCTGTGTATTGACGCGCGGCGGCATTAAAACTAATTGAGGTGTAGTTGCACCGTTGACCACCAGGTGTCATCTGTGAGCATCCTTGAGATCAAGTGTTGAATGTGACACAATAGGGCGCGCCGGGAAGAAAACAAAAGGTAATTACGGCAGCTAAATAGGCCCCAATATAGCGTTAAAATAAAATAAAAATGTAGGCTATCATGCAAAAAGTAGCCTGTAATGTTAATTTAATTTCGGACCGTCTGAATATGTTTTATTTATAGAGAGCGAGGCGAACCAACAGCAAGCAGAGAAAGAGAAATGGAGATCTGAGAGTTTCTTCATTGCCCAACCGTGACAGCAGCGAGAAAAAGGGAGCTCGATATATCATTTTTCAAAATGATTTACATGGACTGCGGGCGCTATTAGAAAAGGGTGATGGATTTGTCTTGTCAGCTGACATTTGGACAAATAGGAGAGGGCACAGCTTCCTGGGCATCGTGGCCAGTTTCATTGACGGGACGTTCAAGGGGCACACCGTTCTGTTAGGCTGTGATCACATACAGGGTCCCCATACCGCTGATCGCATTTACCAAAAGTATGAAAGAATTGGAACGTGCAACGACGTGTTTATTCGTGTCATATGCGGGGCAGGTGTTGAAACTGAAAGTAAGACTAGCGCCGTATCAGAGAGAGGGAAGGAGGGGATGGTGTATGTCTGGACATGTCTGGATGCATGCAGGGGCAGGTGTTGAAGCGAGTCATCCTGGAGCAGATGCAGCAGAAATATGACAATGATTCAACCCAGAGGATTATGCGGAAAGCAACTCTTCTGGACCCAAGATAACGGGCGGAAAACATGGATCCCACCGAAGTGATACCCAAGCTGAGCTGGTAGCAGAGATTGTGGCAGCAGTCGGCCCCGCTGCACGCGTGAGAGTGGAGGGTGAAGAAGACGAGTCAGGTGCTGGTGGAAAGATAACCAGGCACGGCTTCCACTCATGGCCGGCTTGGCAGGGAAATATTTGTGTATTTGTGCCACCAGTGTACCATCCGAGCGTGTGTTCAGCACAGCAGGGATTGTTGCAATGCCACTCCGAAGCAAATTATTGCCCGAAAAGGTAAAGCTGTTGGTATTCTTGGCCAGAAACCTGTAATGGTAAAACGAAGCAAAAAGGCTAATGGCTAAAGGCCTATAGCCTTTAACCAAGCCCAAAATGTTTAATTTCGAATTCCTTTAAGTTTATAAGATCGTGTGGTGGGCTTGTGTTGTTTAAATCCCTGAAGTTCGTTAATACAAGCTTAATTCATTTAAGATAATTGCATAATTCGTTTTGTATTTATTTTACACAGCAATATCTACTGGTTAATTTTACCAGGCTAATTTATTTTAATTTTTGTGTGTGAAATGATGAAGGTTTTCCCATTGTCCCACTGTGTTTTTGCAAATAAAGTGTTGTACGGAAACAAGCTTGTTTCTTTTATTTCTGTTTATTATAGTAACATTTTTATTTGTCTTATATGGCTATTATTAGGAGGGGGGGGTTGATTAAATTTTATGAAGTCGTTGCGGTGCTGTTTGGCTGCCCGGCCTGGCACTGCTGCGAATGCGCATTCACAAACATGTCATGTCACAGAGTCAGGCGCGACATAAACTGCAGGCTAGTAGGCTGCTCAGTTAAAAACAACAATAAATATGCTGGTCGGTTACTTATTTTATTTAGCCTTCTATATTTTAGAAGCATATTTTTATGTTTACATTTTCTCAGTTTCTGGGATAGTCGGACAAGTGAACATGAAGGAAGAGTAGAGACTTATGGAACCCTGACTGAAGACGTTTGTTTATTCATGTAGCCTAATTAAAAACATTTTCAATGATAGCCTGAGGTGTCTGACTGCTGAATGTAGCCTATTAAAGGCCTTTGGCCTAACTGCAAAGTGCAAACTCAGCAAGCAACAATAAATTAAACAAATAGCCTATAGCAGCATTATTGGGCACCTAAGTAAATACATGCACTGTCTGGCATGCCTAGAATGTCTCTAGAACGTGAAATTAAATAACTTGAAAACTAATAAATGAAGAATCACTTGTAATTTTTTTTTTTAATAAAGTGGCTGGCTGCTCGGTTCTGCCCGTTTTCGTTTAGCATTTATTTGCGTCGGGACTTCACTGCATTGAACTGCTCCGCTGCATGTGCAAAGTTGAAGGCCTCCAAACCCTTTCCACAACTTGCGATCTGCATCAGCCTTGTGACTTCTGCAGGGACACGGGAGACTGGAATTGGGGGAGGGGGATGGAGGGTGGAATGTTTCACCCCTATTAGACCCTACCTGTCTATTGTCTCATGTGGCCAACCTATTGAAATGTAAAAGGAACGGGGGCAGTCCCGATGTTGTACGGAAACAAGCTTGTTTCTTTTATTTCTGTTTATTATAGTAACATTTTTATTTGTCTTATATGGCTATTATTAGGAGGGGGGGGTTGATTAAATTTTATGAAGTCGTTGCGGTGCTGTTTGGCTGCCCGGCCTGGCACTGCTGCGAATGCGCATTCACAAACATGTCATGTCACGGAGTCAGGCGCGACATAAACTGCAGGCTAGTAGGCTGCTCAGTTAAAAACAACAATAAATATGCTGGTCGGTTACTTATTTTATTTAGCCTTCTATATTTTAGAAGCATATTTTTATGTTTACATTTTCTCAGTTTCTGGGATAGTCGGACAAGTGAACATGAAGGAAGAGTAGAGACTTATGGAACCCTGACTGAAGACGTTTGTTTATTCATGTAGCCTAATTAAAAACATTTTCAATGATAGCCTGAGGTGTCTGACTGCTGAATGTAGCCTATTAAAGGCCTTTGGCCTAACTGCAAAGTGCAAACTCAGCAAGCAACAATAAATTAAACAAATAGCCTATAGCAGCATTATTGGGCACCTAAGTAAATACATGCACTGTCTGGCATGCCTAGAATGTCTCTAGAACGTGAAATTAAATAACTTGAAAACTAATAAATGAAGAATCACTTGTAAAAAAAATTTTTAATAAAGTGGCTGGCTGCTCGGTTCTGCCCGTTTTCGTTTAGCATTTATTTGCGTCGGGACTTCACTGCATTGAACTGCTCCGCTGCATGTGCAAAGTTGAAGGCCTCCAAACCCTTTCCACAACTTGCGATCTGCATCAGCCTTGTGACTTCTGCAGGGACACTGACTGGAATTGGGGGAGGGGGATGGAGGGTGGAATGTTTCACCCCTATTAGACCCTACCTGTCTATTGTCTCATGTGGCCAACCTATTGAAATGTAAATAAAGGAACGGGGGCAGTCCCGATGAGAATAGGCCTACAGTAGCCTATATTACAATAGGCTATATATAAAATCTGTGGCTTTCAAGGCTGGTGTGAAAGAGCCTACATAACCAGAGTAGGCCTATATTGTTTGATAAAAATATGTTTTCAGACAATGGGCACGGCGCGCGCGCGCGCACACATACACACACACACACACACACACACACACACACACACACACACACACACACACACACTGCTCCCCTACGAGAACCGCAGGCTCTGCGCACGCTGTGCCTGCTGAGCGACATGACGGGCGGCCAGCGTGGCCGAGAACCAGATGACAAATAAATAAAGTAGCTACTCTCACCTCTTGATTAAGGTGTAGGCTATGGGAGTTATTTATTTTATTTATAATAATACAGATATTTATAATAAAACATATATTATAGTTTGTATGGTAGCCTAGCCTATAGCCTATTATTATTATTATTATGGATGGCCCTCTGCAGCTGTACTAAATACGAATAAAGCAAGGCCATAAAAATTAGTTCGTATAGTCTAGAGGGAACAAATAAAAGGAGCTGAATTGCCGTGGAGTGCGCAGTAGTTTTAATGCGGTTGATCAGACTTCTCTCTATTATAGGCTATTGCTTTAAGGGATGCGGCCGCGCGCCGGTCAAGCCACTGCTGTTATTTCCAAATACACACACAAAGGATACTGTTGGCAGAGTACATGAAACATTCCACCCCCCATCGCAAGTGATTTTATTCTGCATGTAGAATATTCAGCAGGAATGCACAAATGTCACACAAAGGAATAATAATAATAATAATTATGACGTGATAAGATCATTCATTTTAGCACCGCGCGCTCCGCTCTCTTCAATGAGGAAATGGAAATCCAGACCTTGTAGAAAAGTGTTGATTTTCGGGGTTAGGGTTTGAAAGTAATTCTCTCTCTTTTCAGAGGCACACAATTACTCACATAAGACCCTACATTTAATAGTTAATTTAATAGTTAGTTTGTGGATTTGGTTTCCAGGGACTTTAATCATCAAGGGGAGACAAAACACGATTGATTTCGTAGGCTGAGAGCGAGAGCCTCCCTGCTTGCTGCATATACTGTACTGTAGGTAGTTGTGCACTGCCGCCCCCTAGTGTCCCACTTTGATACCACATACTAACGGCAAACAGAATTAACGCCGCGTTGCGGTAAAAGACGCTTATTGATCCGTCTACCACTGTATTGTTCACTCTGTCTCTCACCACACACACTAATACCAACCCTCTCTGTCTCCCTCTGCTGGTGAAGGCTCCTCCTATTTCTTCAAGGGGAAGGAGTATTGGCGCGTGCCGGGCAGCGATATGGAGGTGGAGGCGGGATTCCCCCGGCTCATCGCTAAGGACTGGCTGCTCTGCACAGAGATGCAGTCGGACTCTCCGAGCACGGAGAGCAAAAACACTGAGGGCAGGGTGAACGGGCAGCACCACCCGGACCACGCGGAGAACGGCTACGAGGTTTGCTCCTGCACCTCGGACACGGCCTCTCCTCTGGGTGCCCGCCCCTCCCTCTCTCCCCTCTGGCTGCTGCTGCCGCCTCTCTGGACGCTCTCGCTGGCCCTCAGCTCTGAACCGCTATGATGCCAAAGCAGGGGAGAAAGGGCGTGATCTGAATCAGGAAGTACCACAGCCAATCCACTGGGAGCGCCAGAGAGTCAACAAGAGACTCATCGGTGGAGGGCCAGAGGCCGCTCGGTCAAAACAACAACTGGAATATTTTGTTCTTATACGTATAAATATCACCTGGTATCTTTGCTATCTTTTTGCTGTTATTTATTTCCCATGCTATTTGATGGACAGCGTTATCTGAAGCGCTTTGCAGTGTGGTGAGTGCATAGTATTACAGTATGAGTGTCCCTATGGGTGAGTGCATAGTATTACAGTATGAGTGTCCCTATGGGTGAGTGCATAGTATTACAGTATGAGTGTCCCTATGGGTGAGTGCATAGTATTACAGTATGAGTGTCCCTATGGCATCAAACCTCTTACAGTGACAATGGCTGAGTTTCCCAACAAAGAAGCTTCTTAAGAGTTAAGAAGCTTCTTAAGGAGTTAAGAAGCTTCTTAAGGAGTTAAGAAGGCTCCAAAGAAGTGTTTCCCAAACGCCTTCTTAACAGTCGAGAAAAATAAAAAAAATAGAAGGCTCTTAAGAAGCATCTTAACTGGAGCGGCTCACTTGATGGCACTCTGAGCCCAGCAGTGGGCCACGACTCAGTGGTTGAGAAACACTGTTAACACCTAATCATGGTCATGTTAAACTTTATTAAACATTATTTATTTCAGACATGGACTGCAGTTCAAATTGCTTTATATACACAGCATACAACAAAACAGAGAAACACTACAGAATTTAAGCGACCTTGGGTTCTGTGAAAGGTGCTATATAAATCCACAACATTATAAAAGGAATCCATTCTGATTAGAGGAATATAGCCTACGGTAAAACATTTAAAACACAAGTAACCATACATACAGGGGAGATTTTCAAGTGTTCCCTAATTTTAAACACTAAAGGGTACATGAAAGAAAGGAAAAAGGGAAAAACACAAGAGGAACAGTGGACACAAGTATCTCCTTTTGCCTGACGCGGCTGGATCTGCCAGTGTTTTGTCATTAAGAAGGTGTTAAGAAGGCTCCAGACCCTTCTTACAAAACCTTCTTAACGAAAGATCATCTTAGCGCTAAGAAGCTTTTGGGAAACGCAGCCTTCTTAACGGAGGATAATTGGAAGATAATTTTAGGCTAAGAAGCAATCGGGAAACGCGTTGGCTTCGTTGGCTTCTTACGGGAGCCTTAAGAAGGGTCAAAGAAGCTTCTTAGCGCTAAGAAGCTTTTGGGAAACGCATGCCTTCGTAAAGAAGCAATTGGGAAACGCGTTTGCTTCTTAAGGGGGCCTTAAGAAGGGTTGAATTAGCTTCTTAGCGCAAAGAAGCTTTTGGGAAACCCAGCCAATGTTAGTACCATGCTTGACTCATTGAGTTACACACAGGAACACAAGTCAAAGGTCAAAGGTCAAAATGCCTCATCTCTCTGTGAAGAAATAGGACTGATCATCTCTCTGTGAAGAAATAGGACTGATCTGATCAGAGATATGTTGACATGAAATGGAAGGTTGTTCCAACAGCATAAACAGTGATACTTTTCTTCATGTACAAGTTTACAGCAACAATGTCTGGCTGCCATTCAGTAGACAGGTGAGTGGCATAATGTATCCTGTCATGGATGACACTCAGTGATGGAGACAGATAGACACCCTGCAAAAACAGTCTCTGTTGCAGACACACAAACTGGTGAATGACATCCAGGGACATAGACTGGTAGGCACGTGAGTGGCCTCCTGGGGTATAGAGAGGTAATCAATCAATCAATCAATCAATCAATATCCTTTATTTAACCAGGTAAAAAAACTCATTGAGATTAAAACCTCTTTAAGAGCGACCTGGCCAAAACGGCAGCATAAAGACAGTTGCATCAATACACACAAACACAAAATAAACAGATAAAATACAGTCAGTCACACACTCAGGAAACAATAGTTAGGTTACACCGTGACTGCAGGGCAATCACAAGAGCCAAGAGAACTAATTTCTCTGTCTCTTAAAATTGACCTGAATTCCCCCAGAGTTATAAGATTAGATAATTTCAAGTCCTTCTGCACATCATTCCAGGTAGAGGGGGCAGAAGCCTTTTTACCCAGTTCAGTTCTGACTCTAGGGACCTGCATCTGAATGATGTCCTGAGAGCGCAGGCCATAATGGCTGAGGTTTCTACACATATGTAAACACAGATATGTAGGAAGAAGCCCAAGAATAGATTTATAGATAAAAGTCAGCCAGTGAGAGAGTCTACGGACAGATAGAGATGGACAATTTGCTACAGTATACAAAGTACAATGATGTACACGATAGCTGCAGTTAGTCATAAAACGCAAAGCACAGTGGTACACCGTGTCCAGTTTCTTTAAGTACTGGTCAGGAGCATTCATGAAAAGCAGATCTCCATAATCCAACAAGGGTAGAAAAGTTGTCGTGATCAAGTGTTTCCTGACTTGAGATGAGAAACATGATTTATTTCTAAAAAAGAAACCTAATTTAAGTTTCAGCTTAGAAACAAGTTTAACAACATGAGATTTAAAAGACAAGTTCTCATCAATTAAAATACCCAAGTATTTGTAAGATGTGACCATTTCAATTTCAATCCCTTGAACAGTTGACAGCCTAGGAAGGTGAGATGGAAGCTGCTTGCCATTTGAAAATAGCATGGTCTTTGATTTATCTGCATTTAATACCAGCTTAAGCTGAGTCAGACGGGACTGAACAGCGTCAAAGGCAGACTGCAAGAATTCAAGGGATTGAATAACTGAAGAGGATGAACAATAAATTACTGTATCATCAGCATAAAAGTGGGACACAGCATCAGACAAGTTATCACAAAGATTATTCACATAAATTGTGAACAACAATGGCCCTAATATGGAACCTTGAGGCACGCCCTTTAAAACAGGGAGGAAGGAGGAAGAAGACCCAGCGGCCTGGACACACTGTGTTCTACCTGCTAGGTAATTAGAGAACCAGTTTACAGCATGGTCAGATAAGCCAATCTTGTGGAGTCTGTCTGCCAGGATAACATGATCAACAGTGTCAAATGCCTTTGACAAGTCAATAAAAAGAGCTGCACAATATTTTCGGCCATCTAATGCCTCTATGATATCGTTTACCACTTTAATAGCAGCAGTAATTGTACTGTGCTGTTTACGAAAACCTGACTGATGCTGTGAGAGGAGACCATTTGCATCTAAAAATCCTTTAAGTTGTTCACCGACCAACTTTTCGAGAACTTTGGAGAGAACACACAGTTTAGAGATCGGCCTGTAGTTGTTAACTACAGAGGGATCACCACCTTTCAGCAGAGGAAGAACATAGGCAGACTTCCATATGCTTGGAATCACATTTTCAGAAACAGTGAGATTAAAAATATGACACAGAGGTTCTGCTATAAAATCTGCAGCTGACCTCAAAAAGAAAGGCTCGAGATTGTCAGCTCCAGCAGATTTACTAAGATCCAACTGATGTAAAGCTGTATGGACCTCAGCTACATCAAAAAGAGTCAGATCAAATCCTGGAGTCATAACATTAATAGGTGGTGTTGGAGGGAAAACCCCTTGCACATTCGATTGATGTGGATGTAGGGACTCAAATAGAGATCCTGAAGAGACAAAATGTTCATTAAAACAATTAAGAATAGCTGATTTGTCAGTTAGAGTATGTGCATCTTTTACTATATGAGCAGGCAATTCGTTTGTAGTTTCAACCCCAAATAAAGATTTAACTACTTTCCAAAACTTTTTAGGATCATTTAAGTTACGAGTAGTCTTATCAACATAAAATTCAGATTTCGCCTTTTTAACAAGAAAAGTAAAGCGGTGGCAGGTGAGTGGCCTCCTGGGACATAGACAGGTAGACAGGTGAGTGGCATCCTGGGACATAGACAGGTAGACAGGTGAGTGGCATCCTGGGACATAGACAGGTAGTCAGGTGAGTGGCATCCTGGGACATAGACAGGTAGGCAGGTGAGTGGCATCCTGGGACATAGACAGGTAGGCAGGTGAGTGGCATCCTGGGACAAAGACAGTTAGGCAGGTGAGTGGCATCCTGGGACATAGACAGGTAGGCAGGTGAGTGGCATCCTGGGACATAGGCAGTTAGGCAGGTGAGTGGCATCCTGGGACATAGACATGTAGGCAGGTGAGTGGCATCCTGGGGCATAGACAGGTAGGCAGGTGAGTGGCATCCTGGGGCATAGACAGTTAGGCAGGTGAGTGGCATCCTGGGACATAGACATGTAGGCAGGTGAGTGGCATCCTGGGGCATAGACAGGTAGGCAGGTGAGTGGCATCCTGGGGCATAGACAGGTAGGCAGGTGAGTGGCATCCTGGGGCATAGACAGTTAGGCAGGTGAGTGGCATCCTGGGACATAGACATGTAGGCAGGTGAGTGGCATCCTGGGACATAGACAGGTAGGCAGGTGAGTGGCCTCCTGGGACATAGACAGGTAGGCAGGTGAGTGGCCTCCTGGGACATAGACAGGTAGGCAGGTGAGTGGCATCCTGGGACATAGACATGTAGGCAGGTGAGTGGCATCCTGGGACATAGACATGTAGGCAGGTGAGTGGCATCCTGGGACATAGACAGTTAGGCAGGTGAGTGGCATCCTGGGACATAGACATGTAGGCAGGTGAGTGGCATCCTGGGACATAGACAGTTAGGCAGGTGAGTGGCATCCTGGGGCATAGACATGTAGGCAGGTGAGTGGCATCCTGGGACATAGACAGGTAGGCAGGTGAGTGGCCTCACATAGACAGGTAGGCAGGTGAGTGGCCTACCTGGGATGCCCGCACACGCACCGCTGCCTATTGGTAATTAGGCAAGTGCAATTACAGCAAGTGCTTTAATAAGATTCACAGAATCCACATTTAAATAAACACACGTATGTATCCATGTTTAGTATACGTTCTGAACTAACACGCTTCTGTCATGTGACGGACAGTTTTCTCATGTAAGCCTCACCATACGAGGGCTATGAGGTGGACAGATGAACAGATGATGGATCACACCTGAGCTCTCTGAGGAACGTATTGCTCCTGTATCTGCGCGGCTTCATCCTGTTCACCTCTGCTACAGACGCATTCCCTGCCCTTAGCACAGGCAGTAATGGATCATATTGATTTGGTTGTATTTTTGTAATAAACACAGATGGATTTTGATGATTGTGGGTTTCAGAGGTTTGGGCGTGTTGTTTATTTCACATTGCTTTGGTCGGATGGTAGAGCTGGTGGAGCCCTTCCCTCACTAGATGAACAGATGATGATGGCCGGATGAGGGACTGCAGGAGAAGACCAGCTCATCAGACGTCTTATAGACCTCAAAACATGGCAATTGGATTAATTCTTGCTGTTACAGTATATTTACCTACAGTATAAATATAGACTCGGATATATTTCATTTGACAGGTTCTATGACTATTGAAAAACCAACTGAACTGTGTACATTTCAAGCTGTTTTCTAATGTAAGATATTTTTGTAGAAAAATAAAGAAGCAGAATCTCTTTAACGGTCGTGAATTTGTCTGGATGAGAGAGGCTGACGAAGAGGCAGTGAGTGTGAGTGATAACAACCTCATTCAGATAACATGCACAATGTGTGTGTGCATGCTCATGCGTGCGTGCATGTCTGTATGTGTTTGTGTGTGTGCGCTTGTGCACGAGCGAGTGTGTTTGTTTATTGTACCCAAAGGGTGTGGATGATCCCTCCTAATATGCAGACGCCAAACTTTCTTTCTGTTTTCAGGTAAACTGAAGTTTAAAAAGTGATTTTTGCTAAGAGCAGCACTTTTTCTTCTTCTTTCTTCCCTCCTCAACTTACGCCACATGCCAAACTTTTTGAACGTACCAAGAAATATTGCGTAAAAAATGTTTTAAATTGAATATGCAATGAATTGATTGACTAACATGATATTTTTTTCCAGTGCATGCAGGTCTAAATCTATGTAAAAGAGTGAAAACATTATCATGTCCTTATTTTGTGGCCCTACACTGCCCCCCTCTGGTGTCTAAATATGACATGAAATGTGACACACATCACTTATAACATCAGGAACGTGCTCACATAACGTGACAGCTGCTGGTATTTCGACCCACATCTAAGCGGAGGTCATTTTTCAGTATTTTACAGAATATGAAAATGCAGATTGTAAACTTTCAAATGATGTGTCACACATTGTAATCTGAAAGGAAATTAAGGAGATCTGCTTATTTGAATGTTCACGCTCCTAAAAGCCACATTCAGAGAGAACGGCCCTCAAAGTTGGAGAAGCTTTTCACACTTATAGGCAGCCAGGTAAGAGGGGACTGGACAACAAGGACTTTTATTTACTGGTGGAATGGATAGTTCAAAACCTAAACTTGTGTATTAATGGAAAAAACTAAATTAAAAAGAAAAATAAACTATTTTCTCATTTTCTGGGAATGAGAATTGGCCTACATGTGGTCCCTTCCTCTGAGGTGTGTCACTCTACCTCTCTCTCTCTCTCTCTCTCTCTTTATATCTCTCTCTCTCTCTCTCTTCCTCTCTCTCTCTCTCTCTCTCTCTCTCTATCTCTGTCTCTCAACTGAGATTTTTTTTAACCCTTTCTCTCCTCCCTAGCAGGCCCGTATCCAGGGTTTCGAAATAGGGGAGGTCCAGCAAGGGAAGGCGGAAAAATTTGAGGGTTTTTTTCCCCCTTTTTTTAGCCATATTTAGAGTAATATATCATTTTAAATAAATAAAAATGTTTTTTTTAACCTTTTTTAGCCATATTTAGAGGAATATATCATTCTAAATCAACATTAGGATTATACTGTTGTGATGTCATTATTCAGTATATTCTCTTTCATGTTTTCAACAAACACAAACTGTTTTAGCCAAATTCATATCAAAATGACACCTACAAACACAGGTACACAACCCAAGCCGTACACAACACACAAAGTCATCATCGATAATAAAAAAACATACAGAGGAGCTTTTTTTAATTTTTTCTCTGAAATATTAGGGGAGATCCGGACCTCCCTGTGCTCATATCTAGATACGGGCCTGCTCCCTAGTAGGCTACTGCTTCAGTGCTTGCTAGATAAATGTGTGATATATCATTGCTCTAAGGATGATTAAAAAAAGGTGTATTAAACTATTCACTGTCTAACCATTCCTGAACATTTACACAAAAATATTGCTTTGTGCCTATTTATCCCGGGCAACGCCGGGTACATTGTTAGTATAGACGGTTTTAACTTGACAACAAAACATTCTAAATTGAACCCCAGCTCACTTCCTGTTGCAGTGTTTGCTATGTAGAGCAGGACTAACAGGACCAGCTCATTTCCTGTTGCAGTGTTTGCTATGTAGAGCAGGACTAACAGGACCAGCTCATTTCCTGTTGCAGTGTTTGCTATGTAGAGCAGGACTAACAGGACCAGCTCATTTCCTGTTGCAGTGTTTGCTATGTAGAGCAGGACTAACAGGACCAGCTCATTTCCTGTTGCAGTGTTTGCTATGTAGAGCAGGACTAACAGGACCAGCTCATTTCCTGTTGCAGTGTTTGCTATGTAGAGCAGGACTAACAGGACCAGCTCATTTCCTGTTGCAGTGTTTGCTATGTAGAGCAGGACTAACAGGACCAGCTCATTTCCTGTTGCAGTGTTTGCTATGTAGAGCAGGACTAACGGGACCAACTCACTTCCTGTTGCAGTGTTTGCTATGTAGAGCAGGACTAACAGGACCAGCTCATTTCCTGTTGCAGTGTTTGCTATGTAGAGCAGGACTAACAGGACCAGCTCATTTCCTGTTGCAGTGTTTGCTATGTAGAGCAGGACTAACAGGACCAGCTCATTTCCTGTTGCAGTGTTTGCTATGTAGAGCAGAATCAGCTTTATTGGCTAAGAATGTAGAAATGCAAGGAATTTGACTCCGGTATACGTTGTTGCCCTCAATGTAGGCCTACAGGGGGGAAAGGTATTGTTGCTCTCAATGTAGGCCTACAGGGGGGAAAGGTATTGTTGCTCTCAATGTAGGCCTACAGGGGGGGAAAGGTATTGTTGCTCTCAATGTAGACCTACAGGGGGGAAAGGTATTGTTGCTCTCAATGTAGGCCTACAGGGGGGGGGGAGGTATTGTTGCTCTCAATGTAGGCCTACAGGGGGGAAAGGTATTGCTGCTCTCAATGTAGGCCTACAGGGGGGAAAAGGTATTGCTGCTCTCAATGTAGGCCTACAGGGGGGAAAGGTATTGTTGCTCTCAATGTAGGCATACAGGGGGGGAAAGGTATTGTTGCTCTCAATGTAGGCCTACAGGGGGGGAAAGGTATTGTTGCTCTCAATGTAGGCCTACAGGGGGGGGAAGGTATTGTTGCTCTCAATGTAGGCCTACAGGGGGAAAAGGTATTGTTGCCCTCAATGTAGGCCTACAGGGGGGGAAAGGTATTGTTGCTCTCAATGTAGGCCTACAGGGGGGTAAAGGTATTGTTGCCCTCAATGTAGGCCTACAGGGGGGGAAAGGTATTGCAAACAAGCTAAAATAACAAACAAGGACATCGATCAAAGACTGACTGACAATTCAGTGAAAACCGTCTCTATCTATAACTATAACGGCCCCCCGTGTTGTTCACAAGTGTAAAATAATCCCTCATAAATACATCCTTTATTTTAAAGTGATAAACCAATGCTTAAAGAAAATGTAGTTCATATTTGCTCTTTAATCAGAATCCTTTAATTGGTAAATATATTTGCACATGCAAGGAATTTAGCTGAGTGGTTGTTTTGTTAAAATTAAGAATAAAACACAATTTAACAGACTAAAAACAGTACATAAAGAAACAGTAGATATATAAAACAATGTATCGAAAGTATACAACAAACAAAATCCAGTCTCATAAAGATCTGGTCATGGAAATGTGGAAAATATCAAGCTAGATACTGGCCCCGCCCCTCCCCCGCCTCCTGATCTCATGTCTCATCTTTTAAACCCAAAACAAAGGCACAGGGAGACACAGCATGATGGCCTATAGGCATCACATGTGATCACAAACACATTTCACTGACTGCTTTTCATATAGGAAGAGAACGTTTCTAATTTGCCACCATGTATTTTTTTGCTTCAAACCGTGGAGGACAGCCCACAATGGAGAACGCGTTGTTCATCCAATCACGTGCAGCAAGCAACAAACATGGAGCCCTTATATTCAGACTGGATAGAGCACCGCAGGAACCCAGAAGTATACTTCCGGGTTCATAAGAGGAAAAGTGAGGTTTTAGAATGGAGATTTCACTTAAATGCATAAAATAAGGTCTGTGGTTAACAGAAGTTTATGGGAATGTGAATTTGGGTTCAGCAGGATAATCTTCACAAACATGTTTGTAGTTTCTTTCTCATGGTTTTTGTTGGGTTTGTTTTGTAACCTTGTTTTAAGAAACCCAGCGACATGGTTTTAAACAGCTAAAAATAGCATCATATGGGACCTTTAATCATTTTGACATTTTGTTCAGTTGAAAGCGATGATATTGATTAGTGAAGTTTACAACTACCACATTTAGTAGCCAAAGCAGAGATAGCCTGTCTCTCTTTCTGTTGTGCATGACTAGCTATAGTGCATGACTGACAACAGCGTTAGCCAATCAGTGCCCTCGGCGATGCCAGACCAAAGAACAGCCAACTTCACAACTGTGGAGTGGGCGGGACTTTGAAGGTCTGGAGCCAGGCTATCGAGACCCTCCCACAAGCGTACAATCTTGTGGGAGTGGGGCGGTACGGTGTGAAAAAACCCAGACAAGTGGACATGCACCATAAGACAAAACACATAATTTACTTATGAAGATAGAAACATCAAATGAGATGATCTAAATTGGCTTTTATTTTCAATCGCTTGTCTGTCATGAATGTGCTATGACTTTACCAAAGAAAAAGACCCAACAACAATCTGGGTTTGTCATGTGGCCCCCCAGGAAAAATATTTACCCTCCCCTGTTATAAGCATCATATCTACTATCTACTAAATACACTGAAAGAATTTACTGCATGGTGTAGTAATGTTTAGTAAAGAACTGACATAATTTCTACTTAGTAATATTAGGAAGTATAATTTCTAAATATTATTTTGTAATATGTACACATTTTATTCTTGAAAATACATTAAATGTGTGGGATGGGTACATTTTAGTAAGAGTGTTTGCGTAATATTTACTTACATAATACATAATAATATTTACATACATAATCCTAAAAACAGTAAGTAAATTAACTGTGTGGAATGGGTACATTTTTGTAAGAATGTTTGCGTAATATTTACTTACATAATACATAATAATATTTACATACCTAATCCTTAAAACAGTAGGTAAATTTTAATCAAGCATAGCTTTATTTAATCCGCGCATGCGCATTTGCACCAGGCAGTTCTCTTTCGGTTTCAAGCACATGGAGTTGGTGGGTGGCTGCATTTTTGCAAGAGGATTGACTTGGTTGCAAGGTAAGTTTGCCTTTCTGTTTAATTCGATTTGTGATACTAATAGTGGAGCCGTGTGCGTTTGTGATACTTGTTGTTGATGTTACTGTTCATATTTTAATCTCATAAACTCGTGTTGCTAACAGTGCAGCTGCACCGCGCCTGGTTAATAGTTGCCGCCATTTGACTGCCCTGTATTTTGAGCTGAACAATTCACAGTTTAAGCTGCCTAGTTGCTCTTGTCAGTCCACTCTCGTTCCCCACCAGTGTGGGACTGAGTATCCCGCCAGTCCCGCGCTGTGGAAGAGCTAATTTAATGTAACGTTATGTCTGGACATGCCTGTGGCTGCGTTCAGCTGCGTTCGGCTCTCGCTCTCGCTTGCTCGCTCTCTCTCTCTCTCTCTCTCTCTCTCTCTCTCTCTCTCTCTCTCTCTCTCTCTCTCTCTCTCTCTCTTTAATGTAACGTTATGTCTGGACATACATGCCTGTGGCTGCGTTCGTCTCTCTCTCTCTCTCTCTCTCTCTCTCGCTCTCTCTCTCTCTCTCTCTCTCTCTCTCTCTCTCTCTCTCTGTGCTGTGCTCACTGCATTTGCATCACACACACACACACACACACACACACACACACACACACACACACAAAAGGGCTAGTCTGCACACAATGAAAGAATGTGTGAATACTTTTGCAATTAGGTGAATGTGATCCATGAAATTCACCTGTAAAAAAACATGTCTCTGTCAACAGGACACAGGGCAGCACCACAGCTGCAGGATGAGACAGTGGAGTGACACTGCAACATTAGTCAGGCAAGTAGAAATGTAATGCATTCTATCATGTTGCTGTTATTTCCCCCTATCCTAATGTGATATAAAATTGTGGCTAAATGTTTTAGATCGGGGCTGAGATTATTCTCTGACTGGAGGGGAAAATAAAAAATGATCTCTGAACTATCTCTTTAACCAAATCACATACATTTAGGCTATTCTATGTGATCTCCTTTTGATAACTAATAGGGATGGGTATCGTTAAGAAATTAACGATACTAGTACTCTTATCGATACTGCTTATCGATCCGGTACTTTAACGGTACTCTTATCGGTACTTTTTGTTATTTTTAAGAGAAAAAACCCCCGAAACAAATGGGACTAGTTGTTGTCGGCTCTTTTTGTTATTTTTAAGAGGAGACGGGGGGAAAAAGAGACAAATTAACCTGGTCACAGTTAGGTGGCACTCATTTATCCTTTCCTCAGTCATTCTCCCACTAGCTGCCATGGTGAAGGGGTTTCTGCTTGGACCAGCAGTAGAGGGAGGAGGGGTGGGAGTGGGACTGGGCTGGTTCATTGTAGCTGCAGGCTCAGCTTTAACAAAACAAAAGTTGCAAAATCTTAATGGGTGCGTTTTTATTATTCATTTAAATATCCTAAAATATCCTTCTACCACACTGTGCCAATAGCAACATTCAGCTATAGGGAAAGCATAATAAAAAAAAAGCAAGACAGTATCTGTCTGCTGTACTTCCCCCCCAAATCACTAAATATCCCCCCTGCTCTGAAAGTGAAATTTCTCAATGACAACTGAGAGGATGGCCATCACCTGACGATGTATATAAGACTGGATTTATGATGATTAACACACCCAAACAGCGGGGAAATGTTTACTACTCTCGTCTTAATCATTACCACGTTCACATTATAGTTACCTGATGAGGTAGACTGGGTAACGCAACCGTGGCATCATTGACAGGAGATGATGGAGGGCGAGCTAGCTTGTCAAAAACGGTGCATTTCTCAGTTTGAATTTGATCCACTTTGGCCAAGTGTTTAGACAAATTGCTCGTGTTTCCACCTTTACTAGCGAAGGATTTATTGCACTTGCTGTGACAACATGAGTTGTCACCATCGACTCGAGTGAAGTACAACCACACTCTAGATCGCTTCGTTCTTTTGGCCATTCTTAACGTGTTCTGCTGCTCTGCTGCTCTGCTCAGTTGTGTGTGGTGGGTGCTGTCAGGCACGCCCCCAGCCCCTCCCCTCTCTGTCCTCCTCACTCCAGTACTCCTCTCCTCTCGGCTGCAGGCAGCAGCTGTGTCTCTCTCGTCTGACTGAGAGCAACGCGGAAACGATTATTCCTTTTCTTGTTCGGAAATCGTAAAAAACACATTCATAAGCCTGTCTTACGGAGTTGGTGAGATAAAATGTGCAAGATAACGTAACGTTTTTGTAGCAATTATATATAGGAAATCTATTTTCTTAATTTCTCCACTCCAGTACCGATAAGAGAACCGTTAACGTGAAAGCTTATTGATCCTCCGGTATCTAGAAATCCGGCCCCGGGGCCCGTTTGGTACCGGGTCTCGGTACCCATCCCTAATAACTAATGAAATAATGATATATGTTTTAACTTCCATTCACTGAGCCTTCCCTGAAACTGTTTGGAGTCCCCCTGGGGAGGCCCGCCTCTCACTTAGAAAACCTCTGTTTTAGACCATTGTTTTAATATCACAATTGTGTCTGTTACAGGATGACCTTACTCTTACGATGAGTCGAGAGTGGACAGTTGAGGGAGGAGGACACACCAACACCAAGGGAGGTGTTGTGGGGACAACTGAGGCCGTTCCTGGACAAACTGAGTCAGGTGTGCTTGTTTAAAAAAAATTCAGGAAGACACACCAATCCAATCCATACACAGCACAAATCCTCCATCTTTCCACCCATGGCTCTTGTAGGGGTGGAAATCACACGTTTGATCTCAATACAATACTACATGTATATGGATTCATTGGACAATGATGCGATATTTGCCAATATCACGATTTCTATACGATTCGATTGAGCGGCTGCGATCGATATTAGACTATATGCATTGATTTATATCCGAGAGGGGAGCGAATATCCTCTCCCTATTTTTCTTGCGTGCTTGCTATGGTGCTCGCATTGTTTGTATGCGAAAGAGTACGCTAATAATTCATATTGATGTTTTCACTGTCCATCGATGCTGAACAGTCACATGACATCTCTTGCCCCGGAAGTGAGTTTCCCATTAATTTTTTCCATAGACATTTAAAAAACCCTTATATAACAAGTTTTAAGGCTGGAACCAAGCCAACTCGTGACCTACTGAACTGTGAGTGACCATAAAACATTGGAGCAAAAACAAAAAATGTATCAGATCATTGAATCGATGCATCAATGCAGATCGATGTATCGTTCCACCCCGAGGCTCTTGCTCCGTAGCCTGGTAAACCAGCCCGTCACGTGAACTCACATTTCATTTGGTTCTCCGTGACGGTCTGGCCCCGACGCCAGTGGGGGGGTTTAGCAGAAGCGGAAGAGCGGAAGAGCCAATCAGCGACTCCGCTGGGATTGACAGCGCAAGTTGGCCAATCAGGAACGCCACTAGCACTACACTAACAAAACAGTAATGGCCGCCTCCTTGCCTGATGGTCTCGAGGAGTCATGTCAGCGTTTGTCTAGTTTAAACAGCCATAAAGTGCAGTTATTGCAGAAATAGACTCAATAACAACAATTAAGCAAGTACAGGAGTATCTTGGCGGAAAATATGTTTTTGCCATTCTCCCGAGTGGATTTGGGTTTGATTGGATCCGACGCTGATTGGCTAAAGGAGTTGTCTGTCAAGGCAACTAAGCCCGCCCATGCTCCCGCCCCTGCTAAACCCCCCCCCCATGGCATCGGGGCCAGACCGTCACGCAGAACCAAATGAAATGTGAGTTCACGTGACGGGCTGGTTTACCAGGCTACTTGCTCCGTGCACTCAAATCACATGTTGTGTTCTCTCTTGACAGTTCATCGTGTATGAATAATGGTTCAGTATTGACACAATATTTGTTGTGCTCTGTTCACAGAACCAAAGCATTGAGATGAGACATGAAGCTGTTATCTGCACCTTCATACTGTACCTTGGCGAGAAAGAAGAGGAACTTTTTGACGAATGCCAGGTAATGCATGATTTTTTTAACACTTTAAAATATTAATTTGTTATTATTTAAAATGCTAATTAACGGTAAGAGAGGAAGGCAGATGAAGGGATGGAGGGAAGGGATGGAGATATTACACTCAGCGATGGCCCAAATGGCAGATAAAAAAAATAAAAAATCATAATGTATCATCTGGAAGAACAAACTCAATTTCAATGATTCAAATTAAGTACAATCACAAAAATTAAACGTGCTCTACGGTTACAAAGCCATAGGTGGGCCTTTTCCATTGGCCCCTTTGGCCACTTGAGCTAAACCATGTCACCCTGATTTATGTTTCCTTTACCACTTTAAATGCGCCGAGCCTTGCCCGACATGGACATGGGGCCAAAGGCACGGCTCATGTGATCAGGAAATGGTACAGTAAAATGAAGCAGATATCTGAAAGTACAAACCGAAACACACGAGACAAATTAAACATCAAACCACAGAGATTGAATTATTAGAAGCTACAAAATAACACTTGAGAGGCTTTTAAACACACCTTTCTCTCTGCTCTCTCCACTCTGGAGAGAGACAGGAGAGTTTGCTATTACAACCTATGCTGCAACACAGCTGTTTATTTGAGGGGGAGGAGGGGGGTCGTCAAGGGTTGACTGAGGCGTTGCTTTAGCTCGCTTGCAATTTTGCAACCCGCTCGAGGTGGGTCTAGTGTGCTTTGGTCCCATTCCAGAGAAGGTCCATCTCGATCGCAGCTCGGCATGGCTTGGCACATAAAAAAAATTGTAATGGAAACTGAAATCAGCTCGACATGGCATGGCTTTACACAGCTAAAGGTGACAATGTAAAAGGCCAATTAAGGTGCAGAGGCACACGATTGGCTGAAAGCAACATGTATGCAGGGGCTACCATCTGGAATGCAGCCATCTTGTGCCATGTTCTGCAAATATTTTATGAATGCTGGCTTACTGTAAAAGCATCACAGTGTGAACTTACTGTAGATTTGACACAATTTAACATAATCTGAGCTATGTTTAATAAAGGTCATTTTTAACACTACTGTATGTGTTAATTCTGCCCTGACAATGTAATCACTTCAAATGATTCAATCACTCTATTTTGTATTTGTTTCTCAACTGAATTGTCTTCTTTTTTCTTGTCAATTGTATGAGGGGGACAGTCGCAGTGATGCCACTCAACACATCCTCAAGATCCTGGTCGTCCATGGTGCTGATCGAGAGGAGCCAGTGGATGTATCCGTCCTTCTTGAGGGCAAGGAGATGTCAGGATGTGACAGTACTGCTGCCTGTCGCCATGGCAAGTACTGTACAATCTGCTGCTGGTACGCCTCAAATCACTTCTCCATCTTGCAAAAGACTGTAACAATTCACCTGCATTGGACCCTCGTCTCGCATACAGCAGCTTGTGGACTTTCCAATGTCATGACGGACATGAATCAATAACACATGCATCTGATATAGAATGGTTGTTTTTTTGCTGTAACTGAATGTTCATTCAAGTGTCTGCTTTTCTGTAAAATGTTTCCAAAGTCAAGTCCTGGACATATTTGACCAGATCCAACACAAGTCTTTTAGAGCAGTGGTTTTCAAACGTTTTCACATCAAGGACCCCTACATGACACAAATTAGACCATGGACCACATTTGATAAGATTTTGTCCCAGGGTCCACCATCTGATACAATATTACAGAAAGTGTACGAAAATCCATGACCAAAATAGTCATACATTCTGTCATTGTATTACTTTTGGATGGAATTATAGTAAAATAATGTCTGTCGCTTTTTGATGGGGATCTTCTTAAGGACCCGTGGGGGTCCCCAGGACCCCACTTTGAGAATCACTGTTTTAGAGAGTCAGAACATTTATGGTCGCTATGATTAACGCACTTAAAGGGGTAGTTTGGTTTGTTTGAAGTGGGGTCCTATCAGCTAGTTGCATACACTAACTGAAATAGGTACAGTGTTCTGGACGCTGAGCGCACCGTCTATCGAGACCCAGCACTCCAAGCAACAGCCTCCACAGCTCTGTCTCTAGTACACGGGGCCAATAACTAAAACGTAATTTAGCCACCTAAAACAACGCCCACCTAAACAAATCAATATCAGTGTACATGCAAGCTCTACTTTGACAATTTTCAGCACTTTACTTTACCGTCAAATAGCCCTCTTATTCGGCACTATTTCCTGCCAACCGTAGAACTACCGTTCCTCCGCTAAACACCTGCACAGAACACAGAACAGGAAGGCTTAGAAGAGAGACAAAACACTGACTTACTTTAGAGACAACAAGTCACCTGGCCTCTCACGTCTGGGACGTTTTCCCCAATTCATCCTGGGAATGGTGAAAAAGGTCTGCAGGACACCCCGGCATTTAGGCAGCATATTATGGCAGTTCCTCGTATCTCTCTTTCTGCCTGTTCACTCTCTCTCTGCAAAATTCCTCTTCTGTATATTAGTCTCTATGGTTCATAATTGTATTTGTCACCAAGGTGAATGGCATATCGTCCTCGCTATCAAAATCACTCATATTTTCGTTTGTGTATTCTATTTGTTGTCTTCACTAACAAGCCGGGAGAAATAACCCAAAATAACAGCTGATCTGCGGAGTAATCCAGCGCCGCGGCTCTGTGCAGGCGTTTAGCGGAGGAATACGGCAGTTGTACGGTTGGGAGAAAAAGTAGTACCGAATGAGAAGGCTGTTTGGCAGAAAAGTAAAGCTCTGAAAATTGTCAAAATAGAGCGTACATGTACACATATATCGATTTGTTTAGGTGGCCGTTGTTTTAGGTGGCTAAATTACGTTTTAGTTCTTGGCCCCCTGTACTAGAGAGACAGAGCTGTGGAGGCTGTTGCTTCAGAGTGCTGGGTCTCGATAAACGGTGTGCTCAGCGTCCAGAACACTTTACCTATTTCAGTTAGTGTATGGAACTAGCTGATAGGACCCCACTTCAAACAAACCAAACTATCCCTTTAAGTGAATGATTTTTGAGTGGTCTTGTGTCTGCCCTGGTATGTCACCTTTTTCATTATCCATGTTTGCATCCCTGGTCAAGCGAATTCCACGGTTTTGTTGTTTCAACCATTTGGAAGGTTTTACGGAATGCACCTTAAGTAGATGTTTCCAGATGTCACATGTGATGTGAACGTTGGTGATTCATTGTTGGGAAAAAAATAAACTGTTAAATGGTATTTTAGTTGTGATTTGTGAATATTTGGTAACATTTATGGAAAACATAATAGACCCTTCTCACGGGGGCCATTTTGTGTCGAAAAGGCAGAATAAACACAGGTGCAAGCAAAACACTAATGAGGATTTCCAAATTCCAATCATGGAAGTTGGAAACCCTCATTAGTGTTTTGCTTACACCTGTGTTTACCCTGCCTTTTCGACACAAAATGGCCCCCTTGAGAAGGGTCTAATTATAGTGAGTAATTATTAAGTAATTAAAATGTCAAACAGAGAACAATACAGATGAATAAGATGTACTTGATAGTTTTAAATAACATTTACTTAAAGGTTTTAAGTAGATTTTACTTGATACTGGCAAGTGAGTTGTACTTAGTATTTCAGCACTAAAATTTACTTGAAAATCGCTGTGCAATTTCTTGCAGTGTTTTATTTAAGTAAATCTTACAAATCATTTCTTTGAGTGTATGTGTTGATTACAGTATCCTGTATGTTGATGTACCATGTTTGCACCCTGTTGAATGATATAGACGCCTGAAGGTGAGCGCTAAGTTCAGAAGAACTTGGCGGCCATCAGCGGGCCACTCTCCTCTCTCCCTCTCCCTCTCACCCTCCCCCACTCTCTCGGCCTCCCAGCTGAGCCCGTTCAACCGGGAGGGCTAAGCTTGGAACGGTCTGGAGGTGTTCAGAATGTCTACCCGCAAGAATACAGTTAAGCTGAATTAGAGAGTTTGATCAGTCACTCACACCGAGTGATCCAGGCTAAACAGTCCTTCCTCAATTTTGGCAAAACCGCCATTTTGAAACGGCGGCGGTCTTAACACGATCAGCCCGCCCCTCAGCCAATCCTGGGGTGACATAAGACACTCCGCCCTTCTCCTCCCTCCTCCTCTCTCTCTCACACACACACACACACACACACACACACACACACACACACACACACAAGTACTAATTAACACACACACACACACACATTCAAGCCTGCTTCGGACCGGCGGACGGAAATCATCGCACACACACACCCACACACACACACACACAGTGATATAATGTTGATTCATATTAGTTATTAGCGATAGATGTGGTAGAGTATTAGTCATAAAAGTAAATGTGATGAACTGATATTTTAATCATTATGTTAATGTCAATTGATATTGTGATTTATTAAATCTTTTTATTACATAATGCTATGAATCTTGGTGGTTATTCATGAGGTATTTTATCTGTGGAAATCTGTGACAGAAGCTTACGAACTTTGACCTTCAATTAACTGTACAATGTACACTATGGCCCCTATCGTTGCATCGGCGCAGTTTCTAGGCCGAGCGGCAGGCGCAGATCAAAGCAGTGGGCGTGGAAAGGCGCACTTGATATCGTCGTGCTGGCGCTAGATGCAGCCCAAAGCATTACAACCACGCCTTTTAGGCGTAAAATTATGCACCGTCATGCTCATTGGATAAGTGCAATAAACGAATCGCACGCTTGCCTTTTTAGCTCCAATTCCAGTGATCCCGCAAAACCAGACGAAAGCCAAACGCTCTGCCCCCCCCCCCCCCTCTCTTCATCCAGCCTGTCTGTCTGCATTATAGGCTATTATTCCATATTATTATGCTTCTCAAACCAATCTAACTGCAGTTTCAATACTGCAAGCATGTAAATACGCTACACTATAGCAAGATCAAAGTGAAAATAATGTACTAAACGCATCAGCTAGAAAAATATAGCCTATTAGATTGGTGAAAGTTTGTCCAGAAAGATATCGTTTTCTCTCCCCTGCTGCAGGTAGAATGATGCACATAAATATACCCTACATTATGTAAAGTCATTGCATAAATGTGTTTTTATTGTAAAACTAAATGTGGAGTAGGGCGAAGTTATTGGAGCGCACATCACAGTATAGCAGATGACAGTAGAAGCTTCCGAAGCGCGTTCCGCTGTCACTTACCTAAATCACGTTAAATCCACACAGGGTATATATAGGCTCAAGAGGACATATATGTTTCACATAGGGTGGTGTTTCATTTCATGTTTTATTTGGTCCAATATTGAAATGTTCGACAATTGCAGGTTGTCTTACCATTACACATTATTTTAGATCTACCTTTTATATCTATTTCGGCTCTATTTAGTAGCGAAATGGAGGACCCAATTGCATGCTGGGAGTGGACATTCACAGGCAGTAAACTTACAACTGCTATTTCCTATGGGAAGCTGGGTGCTGCGTGGCTGCTATGTGTTGTGTCTGTTTGAGCGAGGGAGTCAGAAGGGTCTTTCACACCGGCCATGAAAGCCGAAAAATGCGCGGAAATTAGGATTCGCGGCTCCGATGTGAAAGGCAGGAACGCGCGTTGGTGGGTAATTCTTGTACGCCTTTTGTCCCGGCACCAAAGGTTGTCACATCGCCGTATTGGCGGACAACCCGCCTCCACTTGAAAGGTCGTCGCAGCGAGCCGGAAAAGGTGCGAATGGTCAGCTCATTCATAAAAAAATTACAGGGGAAATCACCTCATGCATCAAGAAAGTGAGGAGTGAAAGTAAAAAAAGTAGACTGATAGACAGACCTATCTCCACACACCACACTGTGCGAGGCAGCGCTTCATACGAATCGCTCATAAGATCGTGGTGTTTTTGCAATGTCAGCGTAGGTAATTATTATGTATATTAACTTTATTACAACTTTGGCATGACAATATCTGCTGCTTTACCTTAACACAGTGTGAATGTTAGTTACAACAGCCAACTAGTCCGCTGCTCTCGCTTCAGGCAGCCTCGCACTGTCCCCCTGTCTAGTGCAGGCTGCGGCTGAACAGAAAGCACTGAGGTGAGGTGTCAAGATTTCATCTCTGAGCTCTCTGATAGGCTATTGCTTGATGTGTAACCAATCAGATAGCGCTGTGGGCGGGACATTGCTCCAGACACAGAACTACTGTAGGAGGGGATTCTTCCAGGTGCAGCAGCCGCAAATTAGCGCATTTTTTTATTAAGTTATGAAAACAGCCAATGAAAATGCCGATACAGATCTCCTCAGCGGACTAGGAGAAGGAGGAAAGTCTGTTGTTGAATTGAATTCGTTCATCATACAGTAGCCTAGGCTACACTAACCTATGAAAATATTAATTTGGGCTAGGAGGAGCTGGAAATCCCTCTGCTCGCCTTTCAATGCGGGAGCGGGGGATTTCACCTGAAAGTACAGAGCAGCACGGTAATGTGGCCGTGCTGCTTGGCTCGTGTGAAAGCAATTTCTGTGGCGAGGCGGCTGGCTTTACGGGACTCCTAAACGGCTATTTTTCCGCGATCTGTGTATGAAAGAGCCTACAGAGAGAGAGAGAAGGGTGACTCAGAGGCAGAAGAGCACTGGCGCACTGAATACACCTGGTTTCAGAGAGAGACAGAGAAGGGTGACAGGGGAGAGGCACAAGTGCACTGGCGCAGTGAATAGGCCTGGTTTTCAAAGGCGCAAAGCGCTAAATTTAAGGCAGGTGCCAAGATATCAGTACGCCGAGATTTAAGGCCGACACGCCCACTTTGGCCCATTCTGGGGCTGCGCCACGCCCATTCGGCCTAAAGCGCATTTGGCAGCCTAAAGCCATATTGATATCGTCCCAAAACAGGCGCAAGGCACGTTTTTTTGCGTTTAAGGCCCGTTTTAGCGCCGAAGGCTTGTGGGAGAATAGGGCCCTATATCATTATGAGACTGATATGACAATTTGGTTTGGTGTCTAAACAAGTCATAACTTGACTTTTAGACAGGTCTGTAGCCTTAACTACAGTGGTGCCCCGAATCTTACAGAGAATACAATATTTTCTGTCAAATCTAATAAATTTATGAATATTAATAATTCATAATTATTAATAATCATATTTCATAACCAAACCAGCTCCTGCGAGCACAACAGTGCATGGAAGAAAATGTTTAAAGTGTTCAGATTGCTTTCCCCCCCTCCACCCCCCGTTTGTGACATTGTCTAGAAACGACACAGAAGTGCAGATAAACAATAATCATATAGCAGTCAAGTCAAGGTAAACGTTATTATCCCATAGAGAAATTCAGGTGGTCGAAGGTGCAAACATATAAAAACATGTAAGAGCATAAGAAACATTAAATCACATGAGACATTGAAGGTGCAAAACATAATATAAGAGCATAAAATACATTGAATCACATGAGACATAATAGTTTCAGTTTCGTGCACCACATGTCTCTGTCCAGTGCAGAGACACTACTGTCCATGCAGTGGGCACACACGCACACACACACACTCTCACACACACACACACACACACACACACACACACACACACACACACACACACACACACACACACACACACACACACACACACACCAAAGATAAAACATAATACTGTAGGCTAGTTGTCAGCAGTGGTGTAGTAGTCCCTATATATATATATATTCCACTTACATATATATATATATATATATGGTTTTCACGGAATTGGGTTGCTATGGGAACAGTTTGAACCCTAGCTTATTTTCTGTCACTATTGTATTAGCAAACATTGCAACAGGAAGTAAGCTAGGGGCAATGTTGAATGTTTATGTTGTCAAATTAAAAGCGTCTATATATAAATATATATATATATATATATATATATATATATATATATATATATATATATATATATATATATATATATATATATATATACACTGTAACAAACTTCCTGTAAAATTTACAATAAATAACTGGCAAAAAAGTTGCCAATAATATCCTGTAAAATAGCTATTATTTACTGTAAAACTGGATTACAACAAATAATTGTATATCGATTGACAGCAAATTACTGTAAATAAATTACAGGATTGTATTGTTTTATCTACAGTAACTATATTAATCTTGTAAACCTGTTTACAGTTATTTCTTGTAATCTACGTGAATTACAGTAATTAACTGGCAACTCGAGTTGCCAATAAATAACTGTAAATTTACCAGCATACAAGATGTTACTGTAAAACCAGTTTACAGTAATTTCCTGTAATCCACTTTAATTACAGTAATTAGCTGGCAACTGGAGTTGCCAATAAAGACCTGTAAATTTCCATTAATACAATATGTTGCTGTAAAACATTTACCAATAAAGACATGTAAAAAAACTAAAAAATCCAAGATTTAGCTGTAAAACGCTTTACAGTGAACATTTTCAAAAATGTATAAATTACAATATTAGCCAGTCAAACCATCTTTACCAATAAACTGCTGTAAATCAAAAAAAGCTTTTTGAATTGCATTCGATCTGCACAAATAAAAATCAAAGTCAGAGCTGCAAGTCAAACATTTATTAAAATTAACAGTGAGATTAACATTTTCAGTAACAGTAACATTCCCACTTAAGCTGTGTTCACACCGACCTATTAAAGTATTTCGCTGGCATCGAGTTTACATACAAAGTCAATGCAAACGAGCGATTGAGCGTATATTTGCCCGGGAGAAAAATCGCTGGGCATCCGAGCGGCAGAGACAGAGCGATAGGGAGAAAATACGCTCGTCGCCCGAGATGAAATATCCCAACTCGAGCGAAAATCCGCTGGCATCAGTCGCCCGCTGCCGTGTGAGAGCGAGTCAAGGATCACACTGGCTTGGAACAAACCACTGGTTTATTGTGTGGCAACAAACCGCATTGACAGCTGATTGACAGGCTGACAGCTGACATGAAGTGAAGTCTGTACTACCGGTATGGAGCTCGCAAGGGGAGCACGCTGATCGGCTTAGCTTGTAAGCAACGACAGGGGCTCGTAGTGGACAAACAGCATGACATTGCGTAACGTTATAGCCCCCACATGTTTGTCAATTTGTGTGCCTGTTGATGAGCGATTTAAACAGAGCGACAGAGCGATTCCAAAGGGTTGAATCAAGCGACAGAGCGAAAAATAAATATCTCGGTGTGAATACAGCTTTAGAACATAAAGAGCAACACAGGGAGAGACGAGGAGAGAGAGAGGGATCAGATGAGAGATACACACAAACACAGAGATAGAGAGAAACACAGAGATAGAGAATAGGAAGGGAGATAAGAGACCAGCCCTGTCGCCAGGAGAAAACCTTAGCATTTCACATGTCTGAACAGTCTCTACATAACATTGAAACAAAATGCTGGTTAATCTGAAAACCTCGCTGCTTTTCCAACGTTAAACACAAATAAAATTACACATTTGCAATGAAAAACCTGAGATAAGGCACAGACATATTTTAAAAGAGAAAGCAGCAATATGGTTTCTAACCAACATCATTTTGAATATGTCAACTTTCGCTGCCGGTGTGGTCAGGTATTCAAGTATTTAAGACAGGCCTTTAAGATCAAACGCAAATAAAAATAACATCGTACAAATACAAAACCTGTGATAAGGCACAAACATCTTTTAAAATAAAACGCTGCAATATGGTTTCTTGCCAACATCATTTTGAATAATCGGTCAACTTTCACTGCCGGTGTGGTCACGTATTCAAGTATTCAAGACAGGCCTTTAAGATAAAAATAGAGCAACAGCTTAAACAGCTTGCTAGGGCTGACCTGAGGCTTCAATGCCATGGTAATCAATGTCCAATTCAGTAATCAAATGCTTTGTTTGCTTTCCTTACATTTATTTCTATATAGTAATCCAACATTATTTATCATGCATCAGCCTAAATTATTTTTACATATTCTCTAAGAAAAGGACATTTGACATTTGTGATGTGATTATTGTTTACTTTGTAGCAGTTTTTCTTACATTATTAAGCTAAAACCTCACCTGTTACGTGCCCCGTCAAAGCATCAAATATATTGGAATACTTGTCACTGAAGCTTCGAAGCAATACAACCCATTCTCACTCCGAGCGCGTAGCATATTGACGCTTTGTCCCGTCCCTTGTGCGTCGCTTGTTACTAACATGGTACCCTTGACCGACCCATGAAACGACTTGGGCTTTCCGACTAAACTCAATGTAAACCCATGGAAGTCATCTTTGACGCTTATGGCAACTGCTCCCCCATTAGCCTAACTGCTCCCCCATTAGTCAACTGCTCCCCCATTAGGGTCTGGGGAGAGGAGCTAACTTCTCCCAGACCCTAACCCTAAACCTAACCTCTCCCACCCCCCACGCCTAAACCCAACCTCCCCCAGACCCTAACCCTAAACCTAACCTCTCCCACCCCCCACGCCTAAACCTAACCTCCCCCCAGACCCTAATGGGGGAGCAGTTGACTAATGGGGGAGCAGTTAGGCTAATGGGGGAGCAGTTGCCATAAGCGTCAAAGATGACTTCCATGGGTTTACATTGAGTTTAGGCGGAAAGCCCAAGTCGTTTCATGGGTCGCTCAAGGGTACCATGTTAGTAACAAGCGACGCACAAGGGACGGGACAAAGCGTCAATATGCTACGCACTCTGAGTGAGAACGTGTTGAGCAATATGACCAGTTACACCAAGGGTTTTCAAAGTCTGACATTGCGGGCCTCCCCTCTGCCCTGGGATGAACCCTAGAGTAAAAACTCAATAATTTAGCCAAGATAGCCCGATATTGCTAATGTATAAACTAATGGAATATTTTTTCACTTCCATTCACTGAGCCTCCCCTGAAACGGGAGCCCCCCTGGGGAGGCCAGCCTCATTTTGAAAACCCCTGACTTACACTTTAACATTAATAAAGCCTGAGAAATAGGCATCTATTCATGAACAAGTATCAATGTAGAAAAAAATCTCAGCAATCCAAAATCTTAAAAGGCCATAACAAAGATAGTGAGATTAACAAACATTTCCATATCTCACATTCACACAACGCAGGTGTAAAAACTGAATGTCCATAAGGCAGAGAGAAACCTGACTATGGTTCCTGAGCATGTTGTATATGCAAGACTTACGCAACTGATTCAAAGTCCATCATCCGTCGGAGGAGTGTAGACACTTGAGGGTTGTTGGTGTTGTTCCTCTTCTCGGTGACCTTTCCAGTTCTTTTGCCCACAACCTTCGTGGTGGGCGTCTTGGTGCCGGTGGTTGGGTTGATCCCAAGGTAACATCTGAAATCACACAATCACAGGAACAAACAGATTAGGAAAATGTTTGGGTAGGTGGGTGGGTGAGTCCATCTGTCCGTGTCATTTGCATATCTCGAGAACCGTCTGATGTACTTCACATTTGGTGGGTGTGTTGCTGGGCAGCTCACCCTAAAAGACTGATGTTACTCATCCATAGATGGTTTTGTGTTAGTTGGTAGTTGGAGATACCAGCCCTAGAGATGTCTGCCTTCTCTCCATTACAATAGAACTTGATGGTTGTGGTGCTCAAAGTGGCAAAAAAATACTTTCGAAAATCTCAACAGGAATGTCTCCTTCCAGAAATCACGACCCGGTGAATCAAGATAATCCATAGACCTTGTTGTGAGCAGCTTCATGTAGGAACTAACTAGCAGCTAGTGGGTGCAGTTCAGTCAAAAGAAAATAGTTCCTACATGAAACTGTTCACAACAATGGATTATGTGGATTATGTTGAGTTAACCGGGCCATGATTTCTAGAAAGATGTTGCTGTTGAGTTTTTCAAATCTTTTTTTTGGTGCTTTGAGCACCACACGCCAAGTGCCATCCAGTTCCATTGTATCAGAGAAAAGGCAGACACCTCCAAATATTGATATCTCCAAAGCCCAGGCACCTAACACAAAACAATCTAGATGGATAAACAGCACGACAGGTGAGAGGATTTTTTTTTATTTTTTATGGTGAGCTGTCCCTTTAATGTGATCTCTGTCCAGCTGTAAATCAATTTAATAAAAAAGCACTACAAATCTTAATATGAAAATGGTTACCTTTGGATGAATTCCAGCGTGCAAGCCGCCTGCCCCTGGTACATCAGATTGAAGTTGTAGAAAACCGAAAATAATGCTGCCATTCCAGCCACGAAGTTGGGATGTGGAGGCACAACCACCTGGCTCTCGACACTCAGCATCCATTTGGTCGCTGTGAGCGTCTCACCTAAAATCCATAAACATAAGAACTCCATGTAAATAAGCACTTTCTGGATTTCCACATACCATATCCACAGGCTGAACTGTTAAACTAAGACATAACAATCACAGTTCCTCACAGTTTATGAAATGCTTCATGACAGATTTCAAAACATTGTTTATACACTACCTAAGACAATCAGTCTCGGAGAGTCTGCAAGCGACACATCTCGTTCTACATCAGCTGCTGTTGCAGATACCTAAAAGGCAAAAGCACAAACAAAACATACAAAATTGAATAACAGCTTAACTCATTGAGTGCCAGCCACTTTTGGAGAACGGACGCTCCCAGTGCCAGAGTTTCAGAGCGTTTTCAGTGATTTCTCGAGGCCCACAGAATATTGTGTGATATTACTATGTAAACACTGAACACGCACAAAGAACGATGAGACTCTATTCTATCATCTGCAAAAAAAAGTTTATTGATCCCATTTTCCGTTCTTTAGTTATGAGCCGGAGAAGATAGCTTGATTCATCCAAAAACAGCAATTTTTTTCTAGAAGCTGAGATAATTGGCCTTTTGTGAAATTAAACATTTCAAGCACATCACTGACTCTGAAGCTAATCTTTTCTAATGTAGTCACACCTCAAAAATAATTTCCTTCAATAAAACAGTTTAGGCCAGGGAATTTTGTTTGGCAGAATAATATTTTTAGCTACAACCAGCAGCGCTGGCCCCTGCATGCGCTGCTGGTTGCAGCTTCTTGCTGGTTTTGATTTGCTGCTGGTGGGCATCGGATATTCTGGCTTGCGTTTGTCAATCCTGTCCTGCTGCCTGGGTCTGTCTGGGTGTTGCGTGCTGCTCTGCGTGCTGCTCTGCGTGCCCCCCCCCCCCCCCCCCGCCCCGCCCCGCCCCGCCTCGCCTCGCCTCGCCTCAACTGCACACTCCTCCTCCTGTCTGTGGTGGCTCTCTGCTGAGTTTGCTGTGCGCACAGTGAAGGGTGCGGAACAGCCAGGCTTTTTTACAGCGTTCCGCGTGTGTTTGTCACCGGCAACGATGCTTCCAGTTGAGAATAATAACAACTCCACGGTGTGGATGTGCGGATGTGCTGTCGCAACCGACACGGAGCGGCTCAATTGTGGGAGCAGATTGGCTGCTGCAGGCACAGCTGCAGTAACGTGCTTCAGCATATCGATGCATACGGATGCGATGCGATTTCCGTTTCCATAACGACTTCTTCTTTGTTTTTTCCTTGCCTTTCTGTTATGTGGAGAGCACTGTCGCCACCTAAGGGTTCTGTAAAATAGGTTATAGACCTCCAATAGCTACAATAGTTGTACCAGAGATGTATCAGGGATTGATCCACGTCCCACCGTCAAAAAACGCAATTGACGACAATCGTCGTCTTTGGCACTCTACGTCAGTATTTGAATTGACGACAGCTGTCGTCATTGGCATTCAATGAGTTAAAGGAGATTTTTTTTTTTTTTTTTCAAACCTGGACCCTATTTTACACACTGTATGCGTCTAATAAACACATCGTGACAATTTTTTTTCAAATTGGTCGAGTACAAACATTAACCGATTAATACTATCAGTTAAACGGTCTGCAAAAATTGCACGTGCCCTTTAACACGTGCCATGTGGGCCCTGAGCGCAGAGCAGGTCACTGTGACAGGCTGTAGCCACACCCATACACAAGCTGCATGCAACCTTCGAGTGATTTTCCTCCAAGTCCCCCATCCCCTCTGCCTATAAAGATCTATGACAACTGTTAACATCAGTCAAAACACAAAAACAAAAAAACAGTCAAGCATCAAGCTGCCATGTCCAGGGACCCCCATCCTGCATAAGATGAGTAAAACCTGGCCATTTCCATCACTGAGTCTTAGTAGTTAGCAGCAGGGCTGGTCACTTAGCATTTTCAGAAGGAGCACGTGTGCCCCTAAGTTGAAAAAACTAGGAGCACAAAAATAATTTTAGGGGCATGATAAAAAATGTATTAGATCATGCGTTTCTTCTTAACTCATTGAGTGCCAATGACGTCGATCGGCGTCAAAGTAAATAGTAACGTTCAGTGCCAATGACGTCGATCGGCGTCAAATGCGTTTTTTGACGGTGGGACGTGGATCAAAGCCTCAGGCATCTCCTGTACAAATATTGTAGCTATTGAAGGTGTATAACCTATTTTACGGACTCATTAGGTGGCGACAGTGCTCTCCAGATTAGAGAAAGGTCAGGAAAACAGCAGGAAAAAGCCCCGTGATGAAAGAGAAACCGCTCATGCTGCAGCCAGAGCCATATAGATTGCTCTGGCTGGAGCTGACGTTGGCTGCGAACAGCAGTCAATCCGCGCCCACAACTGAGCCTCTCTGTCTCTGCTGTATAGTTTCTGCACATGATTAGCCGCCAGAAAAGTAGCACCCGACGCCGAAGGGCCAAACCATTCTCAGCAGTCCGGTTTGGCTTTTCCATGTCGCGCTGGGAGCCGGCGCACAAAAACGGAGCACTCCGAAAATAGACGCTGGGTGCGTGTTAGGCTGTGTGTTAGTGTGGGGAGGAGTTTGCAGCTGAGGGGGGGAGAGGGGGGTGGGGCACGCAGGGCACCACACAACTACACCACGTCACTACATCAGAAAATATTAGCTTCAGACTCAGTGAATGTGCTTGAAATGCTTCATTTCACAAAAGGCGGAATATCTCTGCTTCTAATTTGAAACGCCTGTTTTTGCTGAAAACAACCTATCTTCTCCGGCTCATAACTAAAGAACGGAAAATGGTATCAATAAACTTTTTTTTTGCTGATGATACAATAGAGTCTCCTCGTTCTTTGTGCGTGTTCGGTGTTTACATAGTAATATCACACAATATTCTGTGGGCCTCGAGAAATCACTGAAAACGCTCTGAAACTCTGGCACTGGGAGCGTCCGTTCTCCAAAAGTGGCTTGCACTCAATGAGTTAATAAAGGGATATTAGGAGCATTCAACGTTATCTGTTGCTGTGGCTTCTGTCCCGCTAGCGCTAGCTTCTTCAGCTAATGATAACGTTACATCTTCGTCTTCACCACCGTCTACTCCGGCTGAAGCTTAATTTTCTCCCACATTCGCCCATCTAAAATAATGCTTAATGGTAGAGATGCACCGATTGCCATTTTCTTGGCCGGTTCCGATTTCCGATTTTTGAATAGTCTGACTTGCCGATACCGATTTTGGCTCTATTCCGATTTTATTTCTAAGAACAATAATTGACGGGTAATTTTTTGATTTTTTGATTTTTTTTTACTTTGCTTTAATAGAAAATTAAGATTCATGTGTCACATTTCTTATCATTTGCATGAGGTAGGACGATCTCACTCAAAAACATCTAAAAATAAAAGTGTTCCAGGTTACTGGACAGAGCTTTTCTTTTTTGTCTAAATACAATGAATATAAAACAATTAATTCCAGTAGGCTATATCCCACAGCTATCATGCATTTACTTTTCCAAAAGAAAAAAGGTGCAACAGAACAGGGGCTCCAGATGGAAAGTAGCCTATAGCTAAATCTGTTACAAAGCATCTCTTCCCCTATGGGGTTTAATGTTTTTTTGTATATGTCCCTGCCAAATAAACGAATAAAATAAAATAAATAAACATCAAAATGTTATCCATGGACAAGGAGTTTATAGCCTATAGGTCTGGAGAGGAGGGTGAGGTCCGCCCACGTGTCTGCAGCCAGGTACTCTTGGGTCTGGAGCCCAGACCTTCGAAGCCATGCCCACTCTACAGTTGTGGATTTGGCTGTTCTTGAGTAGATGAGGAAACGAGTTTGAGTTGACTCAGTTTGAATATCAGAAGTTTACACACAGAGTCCGTTTTTTTAAATCCGCCATCTGAAAAAAAAATCATCGCGCACACAAAACCTTGCACACTGGTCCGATGCGTTTTATTATTATGTTTGTCGTTCTATTCGCAATACGAAACAAATAGTCCTCTCCTCTATCCACCGGGGTGAAATTGGTTTTATATTCGATATTCGCCTGTTTTACCCGTTTCTAGAGCAGCAGCAGCTGATCTGCAGCAGGCAGCGGTGATGTGGACAGCAGCTGGTAGTACCTTCACTTCGCCAAGTGTGTGTTGCGCTGTGGCCGGGGAGAGAGAGAGGGGCCGGTGAGGTGAAACGAGTCGCTCAGACTGGAGTGGACTCCAGCCGAGCGGGACTCGGCAACGTACCCTGCCCCTCCGTCGCTTATTTTCAACTTGCATGTGTGTGACAAACTGTCAAATTTCCACAATGAGGAGGACATGCTGGCGTGTTTCCTTTTGGCTGCTTGGGGTGCGCGCACGTCACAAATCGGCTATGTGGGCCCAATTCCAATCCGCCCCCTTACTGCCTCAAGCCCTTAGAGGCGCGTTCACGTGAAGGGAGTGAGGGTTTAGGGATGTCCCACAGTGAAATCGCAAAGTGAATGAGGGCTCGGAGTGAGCCCTTTCTGCCCCCTTACCGTAAGGGAGCAGCTATGGCCACTTACGGAAAGGGAATTGCCCACAATGCATAGCGTTGTGACGTATAAAACGGGGAAGGCTGCAAATATCTGTCAAAAAAATAAAACAACACACGCGCGAAACGAACGGGGTGTTTGCGAGTGCGCTGGAATGCCTTAATTGACAATGAAACATTACATTAATAGGGATTTCAGATTAGACAAAAATATTATATCAGAGGAATGCAAGTAGTTATTTTACACAATCCTAGAATAATCATCGATCATTTCTATTACAATTGCAATCCACAACTTTTTTGATGAATGAGAAATAGTTTTACCGAATCTGTAGGCTATTGTACAGTATTGACATTGTGTATAATGTTGGGTGACATGTCATTATTATGCTTATTTTAATTATAATTACACATGTTACAGATTGCAGATTTTGCAGTAGGCTACATTTATTTTTAAATGACCTGTTGTCCAGAGCCTGGATGAGAACAGACTCATCAGGGAGTCTATTCCTCAAAGCGTCTTGTCTTAACAATAAACAATATATAGCGAGCCCCAAACCTGCCAGAGTCAACATCATCTTGTCAAGTGCAAAGGGCTCTGCTGTCCCAATCCTCTTATTTATCCAATGTGGATCCCTTCCACACTTGATGACTCAACCACTTTCAGATGGCGGCCATTAGAGGGACTGAGGGTTCAGGGCTTGAGTGTTTAGGGGGCGGATTGGAATTGGGCCGTGGACTCCCTCTCTCTGTCTCTCTCTAGTTTTGTTTCCGCTGAGATCACGTGCTTTTTTTCACCAGTCACCATTGGTTCAAGGCAACGCTGTGTTACCTTCAAGTGAACTGGGACACAGGCTCTCAACTTTAATGCCGGTCTGATTTTTAACGCTCTGAAAAAATAAATATATATATTGAAGGTGGAATTCTGTACTCGCACACGTGCCCCAAAAGGCATTTTACAATTCGCACTGTTCTATTTTTAGTCGCATATGCGAGTAGAACGGGCGCAGTCACCAGCCCTGGTTAGCAGTAGTATTGTACTCACCGTGCAAAGTCCTTGTCTCCTCACTTAGAGTCCCACACTGTGATGGCATAACTCGTACTGAGACCACATCGACCAGAATCTTCCCATTCACTGCAAGAGAGAGAGAAAGTGAGCACAGTTCAGCTAGCTCTGTCTCACCTCTGCAATCTGTTCCTGTACTGTTTTACTTATTTTAACCATTTTAGTAATATTCACTGGTTTAAACTGCACCTTGTATTTTCTTATAAACAGCATATTGTAAATGGCACTTCAATTGGCAATAACATATTCAGTAATAAACATTACATCCGTCACAAAACAAATTCAAAACACCATATTACACCTTCAACTGTGTTACAGGATGAGCTGCTAACCAGTTTAACTATGCCCTTCTGCAAATTATACCTGCTGGCTGGCATATAAACCTCTCTATAGCCACTCCAACTACAGGCTAAGCCCAGACTTAAACATGTGAGCATTGCAGGTCTGACTTGGCTTAAACACTGAAGACAAATAGCATTATTATTGACAAGACACAGTAACATAAACAACGTGGTTAGTGGTTAGCTCACTAGCTAGCGCCAAATGAATACCACATTCACTCATACTTTAACAGATAGGCATCTCCCGGCCCCACATTCACATTTCCATCGTATAAATCTATCTTGTTGCCCTAACAGTCCTTGCCTGCATGTGCACAAACATTAAACAGGTCCGTTTTGTTTTGATCAGTTAAGCTAGCTAGTTAGCTAGCTTAACTGATCAAAACAAAACGGCGGCTACGTTGGGCTAGCTAATGCTAGGTCGCAGCCCATGTGTCCCACTTTACATCGCAACAGAGAATATAATGCTACACACCCACACACAATATAAAAGTAACGTTTTAAAGCTCTCACCAGTCACCAAGCTGAAATAAATGTCCCTCATTCCCATTCCCCACAGTGCTACACGTACACTTCTCTTACTTGGCTAGCTTCTTCTTCTACTAATGTTTAACGGCAGTTGGCAAACAACTTGGTGCATCACCGCCACCTTCTGAAATGGAGTGTGAATCAGAACTGACTTCTAAAACACTATCCTGGCTATATTATTCTTCTATTTAGTCCAGTTTCCTCTAAAAATTAAAACATAGCCCTATACCCCACATTCCCTGAATTAAAATAGTTATTTTAACTCCAGCTTGATGCAATTGCACTCCACTAGCTGGTGATTTACTCCACAAAGTAAAACCATTTTCAAAATACGCGTTATTTTGATAAACTGACCTTACAACGGGGCTCTATAGAGTTACGTGTGTCTAGTAACATTATTAACACATCATAAAGATAGCGCTGTTTCTGATAGTTTGCTAAAATACTAGTGCTAATCTGTTAGCGAGCTATTGGCGAGCTTTTCTTCTGCTGCTTTTAATAGCTATGCAGCAGACTAGATGCCTTGCGGCACATTGCTGCCTCTCACTGGTTGGAGATATTACTGTTTCTGCTTGCTGATCTGTGGTTGTAGGCTACGTGACATCCATTTGAAGGAACGCTAAATTAACTCTGCCAGTTCTGACTTATACCATATAATGTCACGGTAAGCGATATTTTCCCCAAGATGGATTGGCGAAGGCATGACCCGTCCACCTTGACCAAGCTGGGCAAGAAATATCACTCACAGTAACGTTTACAAGTCGGCAGGGAATGTTACAGTGCGAACCTTTCATGCAGAATAAGGTTACATACACATTATCAAATATAATGCAAATCGTTATGGGTTAAAATATTGAACTTACCGAGGAGCAGAGGCGAACTTAGGACGAGGCGGGTAGACTAATAATAATGGCGTCTCTCCAGAAAGTTTCTGTTCACATAGCTCCACCCATACTTTCCATGTGCCGCCAAAAAACACATTCAATTATTGTATTATGGTAGAAAATACAGTCAAAACACTCACCTGTTGTAAATGTGTTTATGCTGACTGTAAATACACCGGTAATGAATTGTAGTTGGTTTTTGAACCCATAATGCATTGCAAACTACAATTAAAGAATGTAAACTGATTAAACAACAACTGATTGTAAAATTTTACTGTAGAAACTACAGCAATTTGTTACAGTGTATATATATATTAGCCTTTATTTATGCCGCTGTCTACATGCGTCTACTCTCCACCACACCACTGGCATGTAGGAACTAGGGATGCACGGTATACCGGTACTACAATGGTACCGCAATACCCTGCCGTTCAAAACGGTACTATACCACGTTAATTTAGTACCGATACTTTAAACAAGGCTATGTCGAAACCTAGCATAGAGCTAGCGCAGAAAAGCGTTGACGAGCCTGTTCACTGTAGCTGTTAGTGGCAAAAGTATGAAGGATATTTGTCAAACATATTTCATTGCAGGATGATGTTGTGTGTTGGTCTGGCTACACCTTAAAATAGCCTACATGTTTGATTTTAAGATATTTTTGACCCCAAAAATAGGCTATTTATTTACCCCTGTTTAACCCAATGTTTTTGTGTCTTTTAATCAATCACCTAAATATCATATTGTATTATATTATCATATATTCTCTTAATTGTATTATTTGATCTAATTTGATATCTTATAATGTATAATATATTGTATATATATAGATTTATAGAGCCTATATACAATTGGATGTGATCAGTGTTGTAGCTAGGCTACTGATGTAAAATGTTATTTTAGGGGTAAAAAATCTCAAAGAAAATATTGAATACTATAAAATCTGGCCCTCACAAACACAACAAAGAAAACATAACCATGCAATCAAATCTGTTTGAACAGTCTGTAGGTGATTGATATTAATTAATTATGTATTAGAAAACATTCACTTTAGTAAACGTAACCCCCAATCCGTTAGGGCCCCTGGACGGCTGACAAACTTTACTTCACAGCAGTGACCACAAACCCCTCTAGACAACCAATGGACAATTTGCAATGGCATTTAAACCTCCCTAAAGGGGTTCCATGTCATTGAAAGTGAATGGAGGAAATGAAATATATGGAAGTCAAAACTAAAGAGAAAAAAGAGGATGTGGGGGAAAACAAGTTCACGCAGATACTGATTAGGCAGATAACTGAATGCTGTTATTTTAGTATAGCCTATGGGGAGATACTTGAATAAATTCAGCTAGCAATGGTGTCAAAAAAAATTGTTTTTGTTGTTGTTAGTTAACCTGGCTAAGCTAATAGCTAAGCTATGAATTGCTATGAAAGAAGGCACACAATTACCACCAGTCACCACTCACCAGCCAAATGTTGATAAAATATAAATGTGCAAGTGGCTGGTAGGTAGATTTGATTCACTCACCACTAGGGGTGTCACAATATATCGTCCCACGAAATTTCGCGATAGTAAAACGTCACGATATGTATCGTTGAGATGAAATCTCATATCGCAATTTTTTTTTTTTTTTTCAAAAAATAGACTAAGAAACGTCTTTGTTTGTTGAAGTTCAATTATATAAGTAATAAGTAGTAGTAGTAATAAGTAGTTCAGTTGAACAAGTCTCTGAAGAGACACATGAGAAGTTATACAGGAGAGAAACCATTCAATTGAGTTTCTGGCAAAACTGTTTACTTGACAGGAAAAACTGAAGATGCATAAAAAATAGATTAAGAAAAGTCTTGTTGTTTGAGTTTGAAGAAAAACTGAAGATGCATAATGAGAATTTATACTGCTGAGAAACCTTTTAGTTCAAAGTAAATCTAAGTGACGGTGTAACTCATTCTATTTCAAGATAAGCCTTATCTCCAATCTCATGTTTTTTCTAGTTGTTATTGTAATAACAATTTCCCACAACAGCATGTTTTGTATTTGTGCATTTCAAATAAAATACTACTTTTCCAGTCATATATTGTCATTATTCAAGTTTAAAAAAATATTGTTAAAATCGTATCGTATCGTATCGTTATTGTGAACCCAGTATCGTGATACGTATCGTATCGTGAACTGAGTGTATCGTGACACCCCTACTCACCACCAGAGATGGGAAGTAACGAAGTACAAATACTGTACTTAAGTAGATTTTTCAGGTATCTGTACTTTACAAAACACGTTTGTTACTTTAGTTTTAATGGATGACAACAACGAGTAAAGAAAGACAGAGAAGAAACGTGGCAGAATGAATAGAGATAGCTCATTCCAGGCTCTGCCAATACTATAAAATGGCACTCGTCCAGTCGCCTAAATGTCAGCTTGTGATTGGCTCTCTGTCAAGGTTACAAAACTTTATTGGCTAGACCAGAGATACTCAACTTGCTTTGCCCGGTCGCCACTTTTGTGAAATGATAGGAGGCCAGGGGCCAGTTAATAAACAAATAATATACATTTCTCTGTAGTGGATTGTAGCTTTTTGGGGTGTCAGCCGGAGTTTAGTCTGACAATGTTGTGCACACCGGATAGTTAGTTAGGTTAAGTTAGTAAAGTACATACATAAGTGCCTGGGTAGCGAGCAGACGGCGGTATTTGACAATTTAGCTGGAGCTCAGTCAAATCTAATTAGTTTGAACTAATCTAATTAGATTCTAATTTGAATTAGATTGAATTAGATTCTAATTCACAATGAAAACTAACATGAAATTATTAGAAAATGGTCGGGGGGCCACTCTGCACCCTGTCACGGGCCGCATCTGGCCCCCGGGCAGCAAGTTGAGTATCACTGGGCTAGACAGCCTCCTAAGGGGGCGTGGACATAACCTGGAAGAGAAGTGCACAGTCCACCCACCACACCACATGTATCGATGTATCAGAACGACGCACCAAACATGAGATCACTCGGTCACACTGAAATTGCGTCTGTGAATAATGTGATGTCCATGTCAGCAATATGAGCGCCGCCGCCGAATATGAGGTTGAAGTTGTCAACACTCGGAGTGGGATGAGCCAGATGCTCTGGCAGTGTAGCATTTTTTTCAAGTCTCTTGATTACATGGCGTAATAGTTATCTGACCAGACACTAGAGTTAGTCAGATTTTGAAAAGCATGGTGGAGATGGAGGGAACTGAAGGTGAAAATGGATGAGTGGGGGAGGAAGACACAGAAGAAACAGTGGATGACAGGGAGGGGGAGAAGATAGGTGCATGGAAGAAAATGTTTAAATTGTGCATACAGGTAGTTGTCAGCAGTGGTGTAGTAGTCCCTATATATATATATATATATATATATATATATTAGCCTTTATTTATGCCGCCGTCTACCTGCGTCTGCCCTCTACCACACCACTGGCATGTAGGAACTAGGGATGCACGGTACCGGTACTACAATGGTACCGCGATACCCTGCCGTTCAAAACGTACTATACCAGTACTATACCACTTTAATTTAGTACCGATACTTTAAACAAGGCTAGGTCGAAACCTAGCATAGGGCTAGCGTGGAAAAGCGTTGCCGAGCCTGTTCACTGTAGCTGTTAGTGGCAAAAGTACTTGTCAAACATATTTCATTGCAGGATGATGTTGTGTGTTGGTGTGGCTACACCTTAAAATCAAATAGCCTATGTTTGATTTTAAGATATTTTGTACCCCAAAAATAAATAGGCTATTTATTTACCCCTGTTTAACCCAATGTTTTTGTGTCTTTTAATCAATCACCTAAATATCATATTATATTATATTATCATATATTCTCTTAATTGTATTATATGATCTAATTTGATATCTTACAATGTATAATATATTGTATATATATAGATTCATAGAGCCTATATACAATTGGATCTGATCAGTGTTGTAGCTACATTACTGATGTAAAATTTTATTTTAGGGGGAAAACATTTCAAAGAAAATATTGAATACTAGAAAATCTGGCCATCTCAAACACAACAAAGAAAGCATAATCATGCAATCAAATCTGTTTGAACATTCTGTAGGTGATTGATATTAATTAATTATGTTTTAGAAAACATTCACTTTAGTAAACGTAACCCCCAATCCGTTAGGGCCCCCCGACGGCTGACAAACTTTACTTCACAGCAGTGACCACAAACCCCTCTAAATGCAAACATGCGTGGATGCTATATTTAAGAAGGGCCAACAGCGCTTGTATTTCATTAGGAAATTTAGCTTTTTTAACGTTGATAACAAAATTCTTATTCTTTTTTAAAAAGTATTTTATTGAGAGTATTCTTTGTTATTGTATTGTATGCTGGTACGGACATTCCAAAGTTACTCACAAAAATAAATTGGGAAAGATTGTTAAGATCTGTGGAATAATCATGGGGCAAATTGAAACTGTTGACTCTTATAAATATCTAGGCCTATGGCTGGATTCTAAGTTAACCTTCCAGACCCATGTGGAACACCTTACTAAGAAATTGAGGAGAAAAATCTGGTTTTTATACAGGAATAAAGCCTGTTTTTCATTTGATTCTAGAAAGACTGTTGTTCAATCTTTAATTTTGTCTGTATTTGATTATGGTGATGTTGTATGCTCATGCCACATCTGCTATCTTAAAGCCACTTGATGCGGTGTATCACAGCCCCCTGCGTTTTATAACGGGTGATAGATTTCTCACGCATCGATGTATTTTATATGAGAAAGTGGGTTGGCCCGCTCTGTCAGTTAGAAGGGAGCTACACTGTCTTTTATTCATTTATAAAGCCCTGATAGGGAAGCTTCCTTCCTACCTGTCATCGCTCATCAATCTGAGTAACACATGTTACAGAACACGTGCACAATCGCACATCAGATTGTTTGTTCCGCGAGTAAGGACGGACCTAGGAAGGACTGCTTTCTCTTTTTATGCCCCTGACAGATGGAACAAGCTCCAGAACATTTTAAAACTTGACCAATTTATTTCCTTTAATTCTTTTAGACCACTCCTTGAGGATACCCTACAGAATGTATGCTCTTGTTTTACTTGATGTATCCTCTGATTTGTTTGTAACTGTCTGTCTGGTAACGTGTTTACTGTAAATGTTTTACTGTAACAGGGCTCCCTTGAAAATGAGAGCTTGCTCTCAAGGGACTTTTTTCCCTGTGTAAACAAAGGTGAAATAAACGGCAGGCCGACCTGTACCACCTGTACTTGACTAGGCTGACCGTGAAGGCAGACACAACCAGCAGCGCTGGCCCCTGCATGCGCAGACCCTACACCTTCTTGCTGGTCTTGATTTACTGCTGGTGGGCATCAGATATTCTAGCTTGTTTGCCTGTCTCTGTGCATCGAGCCTGCTGTCTGGGTCTGTGTTTACTGTCAATGGTTGTATGCTGCCCTGCGTGCCCCACCCCCCTCCTCCTCCTCCGTGGGAGTGTCTCTGGTGGCTCTGCTGCGTTTGCTGTGCGTTTGCTCTGCACTGAAAAGTGCGCTGCATCGTGCTTTTTCACAGCATGTCGCCGGCTCCCAGCTGAGAATAATGTAACTTTTCAGAAAGACGCTGGTGTCGGCAACTAAATCATATGGAGGGGCTATCGCAGCGGAGACGGAGGGGCTCAATTGTGGCAGCAGATCGACTGCTGTTCACAGGCACAGCTAACGTTATGCTTCATGCATATCGATGCGATTTCCGTTTCCCATGACTTCTTCTCTCTTTTTTCCTCACCTTTCTCTAATCTGGAGAGCACTGTCACCACCTAATGGGTCCCTAAAATAGCTTTTACACATTCAACATCCACCATACTTTCACAGGAGATGGATCTGGCTTTGATCCACGTCCCACCGTCAAAAAACGCAATTGACGAACATACTCGTCCTTGGCACTGAACGTTACTATTTGAATTGACGAACATACTCATCCTTGGCACTCAATGAGTTAATACACAGTATTATTGCGTATTTCTGTAGTATTTTTTACCACTACAGATGATTTTATGATTTTTATGAGTTGTGTATGTTATTTTAATGTGACATGTCTGTGTCCTCATGTACTGTGCCGTACAACAACAAATTGCCTCCTTGGAGGACATTAAAGTTTTCTACTACTACTACTACTACTAAACAACCAATGGACAATTTGCAATGGCATTTAAACCTCCCTAAGGGGATTCCATGTCATTGAAAGTGAATGGAGGAAATAACATATCTGGATGTCAAAACGAAAGAGAAAAAAGAGGATGTGGGAAAAAACAAGTGGAGCAGAAACTGATTAGGCAGATAAGTGAATGCTGTTATTTTAGTATGGCCTATGGGGAGATACTTGAATAAATTCAGCTAGCAATGGTGTCACATTTTGTTGTTTTGTTGTTGTTAGTTAACCTGGCTAAGCTAATAGTTAAGCTATGAATTGAAAGCAGGACACAATTAGCACCAGTCACCACTCACCAGCCAAATGCTGGTCAAATATAAAAATGTGCAAGTGGCTGGTAGGTAGATTTGATTCACTCACCACCAGAGATGGGAGGTAACGAAGTACAAATACTGTACTTAAGTAGATTTTTCAGGTATCTGTACTTTACTGAGTATTTATTTTTCTGACGACTTTTTACTTTTACTCCCTACATTTTAACACAAGTATCTGTACTTTACTCCTTACATTTTCAAAACAAGTTTGTTACTTTAGTTTTAATGGACGACAACAACGAGTAAAGAAAGACCGAGAAGAAACGGGGCAGAATGAATAGAGATAGCTCATTCCAGACTCCGCCAATAGTACAAGATGGCACTCGTCCAGTCGCCTAAATGTCAGCTTGTGATTGGCTCTCTGTCAATGTTACGAAACTGTATTGGCTAGACCAGAGATACTCAACTTGCTCTGCCCGGGGGCCACTTTTGTGAAATTATACGAGGCCAGGGGCCAGTTAATAAACAAACAATATAAATTTTTCTGTAGTAGTTAGTAGCTTTTTGGGGTGTCAGCCAGAATTTAGTCTGACAATGTTGTGCACACCGGATAGTTAGTTAGGTTAAGTTAGTAAAGTACATACATAAGTGCCTATGTAGCGAGCAGACGGCGGTATTTGACAATTTAGCTGGAGCTCAGTCAAACTTTATTTCACGTTTTTATTGTGAATTAGATTCTAATTAGATTCTAATTAGAATTTGATTCTAATTCACAATGAAAACTAACGTGAAATTATTAGAAAATGGTCGGGGGGCCACTCTGCACCCTGTCACGGGCCGCATCTGGCCCCCGGGCGGCAAGTTGAGTATCACTGGGCTAGACAGCCTCCTAAGGGGGCGTGGACATAACCTGGAAGAGAAGTGCACAGTCCACCCACCACACCACATGTATCGATGTATCAGAACGACGCACCAAACATGAGATCACTCGGTCACACTGAGAAATTGCGTCTGTGAATAATGTGATGTCCATGTCAGCAATGATAGCTCATTCCAGGCTCCGCCAATACTATAAAATGGCACTCGTCCAGTCGCCTAAATGTCAGCTTGTGATTGGCTCTCTGTCAAGGTTACAAAACTTTATTGGCTAGACCAGAGATACTCAACTTGCTTTGCCCGGTCGCCACTTTTGTGAAATGATAGGAGGCCAGGGGCCAGTTAATAAACAAATAATATACATTTCTCTGTAGTGGATTGTAGCTTTTTGGGGTGTCAGCCGGAGTTTAGTCTGACAATGTTGTGCACACCGGATAGTTAGTTAGGTTAAGTTAGTAAAGTATAAGTGCCTGGGTAGCGAGCAGACGGCGGTATTTGACAATTTAGCTGGAGCTCAGTCAAATCGAATTAGTCTGAACTAATCTAATTAGATTCTAATTTGAATTAGATTGAATTAGATTCTAATTCACAATGAAAACTAACGTGAAATTATTAGAAAATGGTCGGGGGGCCACTCTGCATCCTGCCACGGGCCGCATCTGGCCCCCGGGCCGCAAGTTGAGTATCACTGGGCTAGACAGCCTCCTAAGGGGGCGTGGACATAACCTGGAAGAGAAGTGCTGCAGTCCACCCACCACACCACATGTATCGATGTATCAGAACGACGCACCAAACATGAGATCACTCGGTCACACTGAGAAATTGCGTCTGTGAATAATGTGATGTCCATGTCAGCAATATGAGCGCCACCGCCGAAAGTGAGGTTGAAGTTGTCAACACTCGGAGTGGGACGAGCCAGAGGCTCTGGCAGTGTAGCATTTTTTTCAAGTCTCTTGATTACATGGCGTAATAGTTATCTGACCAGACACTAGAGTTAGTCAGATTTTGAAAAGCATGGTGGAGATGGACGGAACTGAAGGTGAAAATGGATGAGTGGGGGAGGAAGACGCAGAAGAAACGGTGCATGACAGGGAGGGGGAGAAGATAGGTGCATGGAAGAACATGTTTAAAGTGTTCAGATTGCTTTCCCCCCCTCCACCCCCCGTTTGTGACATTGTCTAGAAACGACACAGAAGTGCAGATAAACAATAATCATATAGCAGTCAAGTCAAGGTAAACGTTATTATCCCATAGAGAAATTCAGGTGGTCGAAGGTGCAAACATATAAAAACATGTAAGAGCATAAGAAACATTAAATCACATGAGACATCGAAGGTGCAAAACATAACATATAAGAGCATAAAATACATTGAATCACATGAGACATAATAGTTTCAGTTTCGTGCACCACATGTCTCTGTCCACTGCAGAGACACTATCCACACACACACTCTCACACACACACACACACACACACACACACACACACACACACACACACACACACACACACACACACACACACACACACACCAAAGATAAAACATAATACTGTAGGCTAGTTGTCAGCAGTGGTGTATATATATATATATATATATATATATATATACTCCACTTACATATATATATATATATATATATATATATATATATATATATATGGTTTTCACGGAATTGGGTTGCTATGGGAACAGTTTGAACCCTAGCTTATTTCCTGTCACTATTGTATTAGCAAACATTGCAACAGGAAGTAAGCTAGGGGCAATGTTGAATGTTTATGTTGTCAAATTAAAAGTGTCTATATATAAATATATATATATATATATATATATATATATATATATATGTTGTGCTCGCGGGAGCTGGTTTGGTTATGAAATATGATTATTAATAATTATGAATTATTCATATTCATAAATGTATTGACAGAAAATATTGTATTCTCTGTAAGATTCGGGGCACCACTGTAGTTAAGGCTACAGACCTGTCTAAAAGTCAGTTATGACTAGATTAGACACCAAACCAAATTGTCATATCAGTCTCATAATGATATAATGTACATTGTACAGTTAATTGAAGGGTCAAAGTTTGTAAGCTTCTGTCACAGATTTCCACAGATAAAATACCTCATGAATAACAAACAAGATTCATAGCATTATGTAATAAAAAGATTTAATAAATCACAATATCAATTGACATTAACATAATGATTAAAATATCAGTTAATCACATTTACTTTACAACTAATAATCTATCACATCTATAGCTAACCCCTAATATGAATAACATAGTATCACTGTGTGTGTGTGTGTGTGTGTGTGTGTGTGTCTTAAGTCTGCAGGTCAGAAGCAGGCTTGAATGTGTGTGTGTGTAAGTGGGTGTTAATTAGCATTTGTGTGTGTGTGTGTGTGTGTGTGTGTGTGAGAGAGAGAGGAGGGGAGGTTCGTTCAGCCTGTCTCTGTGAGGTAATCACGGGATTGGCTGAGAGGCGGTCTGGTCGTGTGAAGACCGCCTCCTTTTCAAAATGGCGGTTTCGCCAATTTTGTGGAAGGAGAGAGAGGGGGATCGAGAGGGAGAGAGAGAGAACAAGGGAGAGAGAGAATGGCCCGCTGATGGCCGCTAGGTTCTTCCGAACTTGGCGCTCACCTTCAGGCGTCTATATCATTCAACAGTGTGCGAACATTGTACATCAACATACATGGTAATGCATTTTAACCCCTAACTCTGCCCAGACCATTAAACCATGAATGAACTCTCACGTGGGTTCCACTCCGTTGAGCGGGATCCTGTTGGTTAGGGAGTTGTCCTACGCGCGGTGGGTTCAGGCGCAGTGAGGAGGAGGTTTGAGGTTGGCTGAGTTGACGCCGGGGCTGACGTGCAGTTCTCCCTGTTCGTTGCAGAGCAGTGGTTGGCTGCGCTCTGTGGCTGGCACCACGGTGGGTCTTTTGCGTCCTTCGTCTGCAGCAGTTGGTTGGCCCTGCTGCAGTGTGTCTCTTCTGCTTCTTCTGCTCCTCTTGGTCTGCTGAGCGGTCTGCTCGCGGTACGTTCTTGTTGTCGGGTTTTGCGGTCCAGCTGGGCTTCTCTGGGCAAGGAGAGCGGCTGGTCTACGCGCGAGTTTGAAAGCACAGGAAGGGCTTTTCCGTGCGACTTATAACACTAAACCGACTTAAATTAAACTGAGATTAAGTAGAACTATCTCAGTTTACGCATGCTATTTCTCGTGGGACTTACGGCTGGCCTTTCAGCCGATTTCTGGTGCTGCTGTGGGCTCGGAGTCCTCTGGGCCCTGGTCAGGCCGTTGTTGCAGGCCTGTGTTTCAGAGAGGGTACAGAGAGCGGGGGAGGGGAGCCGGCTTCCTGGCCCCTCCAGCCCTTTCCGCATCAAGGTCTGACGGAATCAAAGCTTACTGCCACTGCAAACTGGTTTCCAAACAGTTTTGTCTCACTGTATGGGGAAGTCACGAAGGGTTCTCATTGGCTTGTCATGTGTCTTTGGTGATGGTTCTGGCCAATGGTTGCTCTGTGAGCTGGACTATGCCCAGTCCACTCTGTAAGGTGAACTCACAGGGTGTTGGCCCTTTGTGTACCTTTCGGTTGTGGGGGCACTTGGTCTTTGAAGCTCAGGGAGGTGTGAAACGTCCTGGGGGTTGAGAGATAAAACAATGGCCGGAACCCTTTTAGGCTCGGCCTCCAGCTGGGCTGGTATCTGTAGGGTGTGACCCAGCCATTTGGTTCTCCCTCCAGCAGGAATGTCAAGACAAAGAAGAGAGCCTGTTAAATCATGATATGTTCATTCATATTTCTCATGATACAGTACAGTCCATAATGTGTCGATCACAACATATATATATATATATATATATATATATATATATATATATATATATATATATATATATATATATATATATATATATATATATATATATATTAGCCTTTATTTATGTGCCGCTGTCTACATGCGTCTACCCTCCACCACACCACTGGCATGTAGGAACTAGGGATGCACGGTATACCGGTACTACAATGGTACCGCAATACCCTGCCGTTCAAAACGGTACTATACCACGTTAATTTAGTACCGATACTTTAAACAAGGCTATGTCGAAACCTAGCATAGAGCTAGCGCGGAAAAGCGTTGACGAGCCTGTTCACTGTAGCTGTTAGTGGCAAAAGTATGAAGGATATTTGTCAAACATATTTCATTGCAGGATGATGTTGTGTGTTGGTCTGGCTACACCTTAAAATAGCCTACATGTTTGATTTTAAGATATTTTTGACCCCAAAAATAGGCTATTTATTTACCCCTGTTTAACCCAATGTTTTTGTGTCTTTTATTCAATCACCTAAATATCATATTGTATTATATTATCATATATTCTCTTAATTGTATTATTTGATCTAATTTGATATCTTATAATGTATAATATATTGTATATATATGGATTTATAGAGCCTATATACAATTGGATGTGATCAGTGTTGTAGCTACATTACTGATGTAAAATGTTATTTTAGGGGTAAAAAATCTCAAAGAAAATATTGAATACTAGAAAATCTGGCCCTCACAAACACAACAAAGAAAACATAATCATGCAATCAAATCTGTTTGAACAGTCTGTAGGTGATTGATATTAATTAATTATGTATTAGAAAACATTCACTTTAGTAAACGTAACCCCCAATCCGTTAGGGCCCCCGGACGGCTGACAAACTTTACTTCACAGCAGTGACCACAAACCCCTCTAAACAACAAATGGACAATTTGCAATCGCATTTAAACCTCCATAAAGGGGTTCCATGTCATCGAAAGTGATTGGAGGAAATGAAATATATGGAAGTCAAAACTAAAGAGAAAAAAGAGGATGTGGGGAAAAACAAGTGCACGCAGATACTGATTAGGCAGATAACTGAATGCTGTTATTTTAGTCTAGCCTATGGGGAGATACTTGAATAAATTCAGCTAGCAATGGTGTTTTGTTGTTGTTAGTTAACCTGGCTAAGCTAATAGCTAAGCTATGAATTGCTATGAAAGAAGGGCACACAATTACCACCAGTCACCACTCACCAGCCAAATGTTGATAAAATATAAATGTGCAAGTGGCTGGTAGGTAGATTTGATTCACTCACCACCAGAGATGGGAAGTAACGAAGTACAAATACTGTACTTAACACATTGAGTGCCAGCCGTTTTTTCAATCCTGTAGGTAAGTTGTGCCAGTTTTTTTTTTGAGGATTCTGGCTCATTTTACAAGAGCCGAGGATTCTTTTCTGTTAAGACTTCGTGAACACCAATCATCTAAAAATAACTAATAGAATGTGTGCTTTCTCTGTCTAAAAGAGTTAGTTTGCAGAGTTAGTAGTTATGTAGATATTAGCCGTTGAGTACAGCATGGTTTTAGCGTCTGAGACAGGAAGCTGAGATAATCGCAGTTTTGTGAAATTCAATCAAACAGGCAGAACAGTCACCTGCCTGTGATTATGGGTGCCCTTGGGCAAGTCTGTATACTGTATTGTGTGTGTGTGTGTGTGTGTGTGTTCGCGCGTTGCTCCGCGGCTCTGAGAGGAAGAGATCTCTGTCCGTTCTTTGCCCCCACAGCGTGTCTGTCTCCCACTCTGTGTGCTCTCTCTCTCTCTCTCTCTCTCTCTCTCTCTCTCCTCTCTCTCTCTCTCTCTCTCTCTCCTCTCTCTCTCTCTCGGGACTAGAGAGAGAGAGAGAGAGAGAGAGAGTGTGTGTGTCTCCAAACTCCTCCCTCCGCACAGACGGAGGGAGGAGGCTCCGCGGCCGCTTTCGGGCAGTCTGGACTGTAAAAAAACTGGCTCGTTCGTGTCGGCTGAGAGCTTTGAAGAAGCTTTTGCGATTCTGGTCTTATTTATGCGCAAAGGTACTCGAGTGTGTGTGTGTGCGCGCGCGTGTGTGTGTGTGTGTGTGTGTGTGTGTGTGTGTGTGTGTGTGTGTGAAATCGAAAGAGTTTTTGCCCAGCTATTTCCTTGTAATTAAACTGGCTTTCTGCAGCGGACCCGTGGCTGTGGCTTTCTCTCTGTCTTGGGAGAGAACTGTCGCCACTTAGTGGTCGGTAAAATAGATTATACACATTCTCTTCCTCCAATATTGATATAGAAGACGTAAAAGGGGTTGATTGATGTCCCACCGTCAAAAAAAAAAAATGTTTATGTAAGACGAGATATCTCGTCTTTGGCACTCAACGGTCGGATTATGTAAGACGAGATATCTCGTCCATGGCACTCAAGGTGTTAAGTAGATTTTTCAGGTATCTGTACTTTACAAAACACGTTTGTTACTTTAGTTTTAATGGACGACAACGAGTAAAGAAAGACCGAGAAGAAACGTGGCAGAATGAATAGAGATAGCTCATTCCAGGCTCCGCCAATACTATAAAATGGCACTCGTCCAGTCGCCTAAATGTCAGCTTGTGATTGGCTCTCTGTCAAGGTTACAAAACTTTATTGGCTAGACCAGAGATACTCAACTTGGTTTGCCCGGTCGCCACTTTTGTGAAATGATAGGAGGCCAGGGGCCAGTTAATAAACAAATAATATACATTTCTCTGTAGTGGATTGTAGCTTTTTGGGGTGTCAGCCGGAGTTTAGTCTGACAATGTTGTGCACACCGGATAGTTAGTTAGGTTAAGTTAGTAAAGTACATACATAAGTGCCTGGGTAGCGAGCAGACGGCGGTATTTGACAATTTAGCTGGAGCTCAGTCAAATCTAATTAGTCTAATCTAATCTAATTAGATTCTAATTTGAATTAGATTGAATTAGATTCTAATTCACAATGAAAACTAACGTGAAATTATTAGAAAATGGTCGGGGGGCCACTCTGCACCCTGTCACGGGCCGCATCTGGCCCCCGGGCCGCAAGTTGAGTATCACTGGGCTAGACAGTCTCGGGGCGTGGACATAACCTGGAAGAGAAGTGCACAGTCCACCCACCACACCACATGTATCGATGTATCAGAACGACGCACCAAACATGAGATCACTCGGTCATACTGAGAAATTGCGTCTGTGAATAATGTGATGTCCATGTCAGCAATATGAGCGCCGCCGCCGAAAGTGAGGTTGAAGTTGTCAACACTCGGAGTGGAATGAGCCAGATGCTCTGGCAGTGTAGCATTTTTTTCAAGTCTCTTGTTTACATGGCGTAATAGTTATCTGACCAGACATTAGAGTTAGTCAGATTTTGAAAAGCATGGTGGAGATGGACGGAACTGAAGGTGAAAATGGATGAGTGGGGGAGGAAGACGCAGAAGAAACAGTGCATGACAGGGAGGGGGAGAAGATAGGTGCATGGAAGAAAATGTTTAAAGTGTTCAGATTGTCCGTTACACTTCATTAGGGGAGAGACGAAACAAATAATAACAGCTTAATTACACCTGAAGTGTGTTTTGTTGTTTCTGTACTTCAGTTGAATGTTTCAGCTTCACATTTGTCTGCTGAAACTGGAAAGTTTCTCTGTGCTGATTAAAAATCTGATTTCAAGAGGTGGACCTACAAGCATGATTCATCACATCGCTTGGAAACATGGTCCAATATTCAACTCAAACAAGTATAATGTAGAAACTTGAAGCCCCCAGACCATATACACATACTGAGATTCAAAAACACAGGACAAGCACAAGCACAGGGTATACAGTAGTTCTTGCACAAAGGATAGTTAGGCTACTTTTTTTTTTAAAGTGGAGAAAGGGGAGAAAGGGAAATGAAACAACCGTTTTATTTCACTTCCTGATCTGCCCCGGCCGCAGACAGACTAATCATCAACACAACACGCGATTCACTCGGTGTTCAAGCGAGACTACTCTGCATTGGTCTCGTCTACTATTAGAGGTAAGTTGTGAGGCATCCATATTAAATTTAGACTGTTTAATAACAATCAAAAATCTTGCTCGCTGCTTTAAAAAGATAATTATTTTATAAGCCACACACTCACTGCAGTTGTGACCAAAATTACCATATCGGTCAAGTTGTGTAAGAAGCACGCGACCCAGCAGCTGTACGGCTGTTGTCCTGGAAGAAGGACATTAATAAACAGGACATTAATTGTAATGCTGATATCACCAGTCTGCAGGAGGGCAGGGCAGAGGACTCTATGGCTGAAAGTGATTGTTGGGAGGGAAAGTAACCAAACTACTCCCCCTGCTGGCTGCATTAAACCCTGAGAGAATCCCCATCAATTTCCTCACTCCTCAGTGACACAAGTAATTTTTCACAAGCAATTACCTGCAGGCATTTTGTCATAAGAGTATCAAGGTTACAAACTGTAATGGTCTTTATAGCCTTGAGGAATCACCAGCAAGATGAGAAACTGATAAGGATCCAAACTAGAGCCAAAACCATCAGAGTAAAACATCTGACAGAAGCTCACAGATGGAACAGAGCTTTTCTCGTTATGCCCTCTGAACAATGACCTGTTCACCACACACACCCATGATCCACTCCCTGACTTGAGGAAACCTGTTTGGTGGCCTCACACAGATCAGTCAGCATCCAGATCTACTGGATCCCAGCCGATTTAGTACCTGGAAAGAGCTGGTCCAGGTGACATATCAAAGAATGCAGGATACCGTGCATCCTCACCTGGTATAGCACGTACGACGGAGGCTCGGGTCCGAATCCGACCCGAGGTCCTTTGCCGCATGTCATCCCCTCTCTCTATCCTCACCTTTCCTGTCTGCCTACTGTCCTATCTAAATAAAGGCAGAAATGCCCCAAAAAAGCATCTTAAAAAAAAGACTGCAGGATATTTACCGAAGATTTTCAGGCTCTTATGTCCGGTAAAGAACTTCCTAATTGTGAAGCGCAACTTTCTTTTTCAAATAACACATTCATATATATTCCTCTCATATCTCCTTCTTGTCAGACCTACTTCAACAGTCACAGATCAAGGTTTAAAGCTACAATATGAAACAATATATATGTGTATATATATATATATATACACCACGTGATCACAGTACCGGTGTTATGTCATCAGAAGGGTAGAACGTAATTTAGTCTTCAGACCTTTCAGTTAGCTTCAAAAAGTGACCCCACACCTCAATGAAGACATCTTCTCTTCCTGTAACTCTATAAGTTACCCTTTCATATGATGCTGTGTGGCACATTACTTCCAACCATTCCTCGAATGTAATAGGAGTAGGTGACTTCCAATTTCTTAATGCGATTCTACATCCTGATATCATGGCCATTCTATACCACAGCCCTTGGTATTTAGACGATATAGTATATTTTGGTATGCAAGTCGCAGGAGACTTATGCAGTTTTTTATTCAGTACTTCACTCAGAAATACTACAAGTTTGTCCCACAAACGTACCTATATCTTTATCACACCTCCAGCAGGTGTCATTATTTCTCAACTTAAGTTTGGCTATAGCTTACTGGGGATCCAATAGCTTCTATTTAACACTTTGTATAGGATAAGTTGTGACTGTGCTTCCCCAGAGCATTTATACCATTTGGGCACTAACTTCTTCCAAGTATCTTCAGAAATATCTTCACATATATCCTTCTCCCAGCTTAATTTCAGGCCTGTCAGGTTGGGTGCCTGATGATCTCTGATGACATCATAACACCTTGATGCACCTCCCTTTCTATACCAGTCTTGATAAAATACCTCTTGAATCCCAGTTAATGGGTCAAGTGAAGAATTTGTCACATAGGATATACAGTGCCTAATCTGCAAGAACCTATAGAAATGTTTGTTGTCTAATCTGAAATCATTCTTGATGTCCTCAAAGGGTATTACCCCATCTTCTCCTGCTATGTCCCCTAGAACAGTGATTCCCAACCAGGGGTACGTGTACCCCTAGGGGTACTTGAGCAGCTTGCAGGGGGTACTTATAAAGATTGGGATTACAATGTATTTCCAAGATGCTAAAAACTGGTGATTTTTTGCAATTGAAAACTGTCAAAATTGTATTAAAGAGGAGTCATTCAAATTATTTTAATTTAATGAGATGTGTTAGAGCGGCCTACTAAAAGTTTAATATAAGTTTAATATAACAACTTTAGGAGAATTATGGACACACATGAGTACTATCGGCATGGTAAAACAGCTCAAGGGGTACATAACACAAAAATGGTTGGGAACCACTGCCCTAGAACATGAATTCCTGATTTGATCCAGTCCTCCCACATGAAAGACTTCTTTCAATCAATTTTCAATTTTTTATTAAACCAAACGGAG
>NC_139638.1:6412070-6502070 GCF_964638095.1 Poromitra crassiceps | reverse complement strand
CTAATTCAGCCAGATGTGGACGTCTCTCCTGTCCACTGGCTGTCCCTCAGCTGCTGGCAGCTCCACACATAATGGGCTGCTAAGACGGTGCATTCGGGTTTCTCTCCAAGGAGGTATTGGAGTGCAGATGTGTCTGTGACATTTTCGAATTCTTTCTATATCCGGTTAATTTGGGGGGTGAATGACGCTCTAATTTCTTTATATTTGTCACATTTTAACAGGAAGTGTAGCTCTGTCTCCACCTCTCCTTGGGAGCAGAGTGAACACAGCCTCTCCTCTCTGGGTAGCCAGGTCTGTCGGTGTCTGCCTGTTTCTATTGCCAGGCTATGATCACTGAGTCTGTACCTGGTCAATGTCTTCCTCATTTTTGGGTCAGTAATAGTGGTCAGGTAGTCTGCCACTGTGTAGTCTCGATTTAGGGCCAAATAGCAATCTAGTTTACTTTGGGTTTTTGTGGTATTCTTCCAATAGGTAATATAGTTTTCTTTTTGATTTGTGATAATTTGGTTGGGCCGGGTAGACTGAGGGCTGTTCTGATGCTGGGGGGGGTTGGGAGTCAGTCTCAGGACCAGCTGGCTGAGGGGGCTCCTCTCTATGCGCTCTTCTTGGCTTTGTAAGGCTTGGTGATGGTAGGAGGAGGGGTCACTAGTTTTGAGGTGTCTGTAGAATGTAATGGCTCTCTTTTGAATGTCAATTAGAAGAGGGAATTGGCCAAGTTCCGCTCTGCATGCATTATTTGGGGTTTTTCTTTGTACTTTTAGGATGAATCTACAAAATTCAGTGTGAAGGATCTCAATTTGGTGTTTGTCCCAGTTAGAGAATTCCTGGCTTGCTAGTGGGCCCCATACCTCACTACCATATAGGGCGATTGGTTGGATTACTGTTTTGAAAATTTTGAGCCAGATTCGGATTGGGATATTAATTTGGATGGATTTCCGGATGGCGTAAAAAGCCCTTCTTGCCTTTTCCCTCAGGTCATTCACAGCCATGTTGAAGTTCCCTGTAGAGCTGAGTTTTAGTCCTAAATAAGTGTATGTGTTTGTGTGCTCTATGGTGGTGGAGCCCAGGACAAACTGGAGTCTGTTTCCCTGACACCTGGATCTTTTCTGGAACACCATGATCTTAGTCTTTTTTATGTTGACTGTCAGGGCCCAGGTCTGACAGAACTGCTGCAGATGATCTAGGAGCTGCTGTAGGCCCTCCTTGGAGTTAGACAGCAGCACCAGGTCATCCGCGTACAGGAGACATTTGATCTCTGTGTCGTTGAGGGTGAGGCCGGGAGCAGATGAGTCCTCCAGTGTTTTTGCCAATTCATTGATATAAATATTGAATAGCGTTGGACTGAGGCTGTTTCCTTGCATCACTCCTCGGCTTTGGGGGAAGAAATCTGTTCTACTATTGTCTATTTTGACTGCACATTTATTGTTGAGGTACATTGTTTTGATGATGTCGTATGTTTTACCTCCCACCCCACTTTCTAATAGTCTGAGTAGGAGACCTTCATGCCAAATTGAGTCGAAGGCCTTTTCAAAATCTATGAAGCAGGAGAAATTTTTTGATTTATTTTGATTTACATGTTTTTCTATGAGCGTGTGGAGGGTGTAAATGTGGTCAGTTGTTCGATGGTTCTGTAGGAATCCGATTTGGCTTTTCCTCAGGATATTGTGGTCACTGAGGAATTGTTGTAGTCTATTGTTGATAATTGAGCAGAACATCTTCCCCAGGTTGCTGCTAACACTCTCTCTCTCTATATCTCTGTCTCTCAACTGAGATTTGTTTTAACCCTTTCTCTCCTCCCTAGTAGGCTACTGCTTCAGTGCTTGCTAGATACATGTGTGATATTTCATTGCTCTAAGCAGTGTTGGGCAGTAACGCGTTACTGTAATTAGTTACTTTTTTTAGTAACTAAGTAATATAAGGTGTTACAATTTCCAAAACAGTAATTAGATTACAGTTACTAATCCAAGTAACGCATGCGTTACTGCGTTACAAACAATGCAGTGTTTTCTATATAAAAGAAGAAAAGAAAACATTTTATCCTCACGGACTCAGATAGACCTGTCGCGCACACATATACGTCATAGTGTATGTGCGCGCGACAGCGTCAGAGCGTGCACGCCGGCTTTCAAAACAAACCAACCGAGTCAGAAGAAGGAGACGAGCAAGAGAAATATGCATTCAAAAGCTGGAACATTATTGTCCTTTGTAAACTATGTGCGAGCAGCTTGGCAGATGCTACCTATTTGCACTGGTGACTCACCCTCATATCGATGCATCATAGAGAAAATAGCCACGAAGAACAATATCAAGCTGCCGCAGCCGCACACAGAGAAAGACGTTTGATGGCTACCTCGAGAGAGAATATGCGGGGATAGAGCATATGGATGGAGGCTAAATTGAAGGCGACGCCACGTGAGGTAGACTTGGGTGGTGTAACAGTACTGGATTAACAGATACACTTTGGGTAAGTGTTGTACACTTTGTTACTTCCTAACCTTCTCGTCAAAGCCTTCTGACCTCTCCCGAGTCCCTTCACGTCTTTTCCAGTGTGAAGCTAGCCAGTCTTAACACACCACTTCCTGTTCTTTCTAACCAAATTTCAAAGTAAAATGCCTTTGGCGTTTCTTTTAACATAGCTTCTTTTGTGTGTTTTTTACTGAGATGTACTGACATTGGCTTCTGCTGTAACACAAGAATTTCACCCAGGGGATTAATAAAGTACTCTATCTATCTATCTATCTATCTATCATAATACCAAAGCGAAAATAATTAATACAGTGACATGCTAGACATGTAACAACTTAAGTGTAAGGTATTTGGGGTAAAAAAGAAAAAGTAACTAGTAACGTAACTAGTAACGTACCTAGTTACTTTTTGAAAAAGTAATCAGTAAAGTAACTTTTATTACTTTTTTAAGTAGTAATCAGTAATCAGTAACTAATTACTTTTCCAGAGTAACTTGCCCAACACTGGCTCTAAGGATGATAAAAAAAGGTGTATTAAACTATTCACTCTCTAACAATTCCTGAACATGTACACAAAAATATTGCTTTGTGCCTATTTATCCCCGGCAACGCCGGGTACATTGTTAGTATAGACGGTTTTAACTTGACAACAAAACATTCTAAATTGAACCCCAGCTCACTTCCTGTTGCAGTGTTTGCTAGTAGAGTAAGGCAGGACTAACAGGACCAGAACCAGAATCAGCTTTATTGGCTAAGAATGTAGAAATAGAAGGAATTTGACTCCGGTATACGTTGTTGCCCTCAATGTAGGCCTACAGGGGGGGAAAGGTATTGTTGCTCTCAATGTAGGCCTACAGGGGGAAAAGGTATTGTTGCTCTCAATGTAGGCCTACAGGGGGGGGAAGGTATTGTTGCTCTCAATGTAGGCCTACAGGGGGGAAAATGTATTGTTGCTCTCAATGTAGGCCTACAGGGGGGAAAAGGTATTGTTGCTCTCAATGTAGGCCTACAGGGGGGGAAAGGTATTGCAAACAAGCTAAAATAACAAACAAGGACATCGATCAAAGACTGACTGACAATTCGGTGAAAACCGTCTCTATCTATAACTATAACGGCCCCCTGTGTTGTTCACAAGTGTAAAATAATCCTTCATAAATACATCCTTTATTTTAAAGTGATAAACCAATGCTTAAAGAAAATGTAGTTCATATTTACTCTTTAATCAGAATCCTTTAATTGGTAAATATATTTGCACATGCAAGCTGAGTGGTTGTTTTGTTAAAATAAAGAATAAAACACAATTTAACAGACTAAAAACAGTACATAAAGAAACAGTAGATATATAAAACAATGTATCGAAAGTATACAACAAACAAAATCCAGTCTCATAAAGATCTGGTCATGGAAATGTGGAAAATATCAAGCTAGATACTGGCCCCGCCCCTCCCCCGCCTCCTGAACTCATGTCTCATCTTTTAAACCCAAAACAAAGACACAGAAGCCACTTTCACACATGAACTCCGGATCAGGTCAGGGTTGCCCCCCACTGAGCCTGCCCCGGATGATAGGTGAAGTGTACCCTTTCACACATGAGGCATGTTGCATTCACACATGAGTAGCACCTCCGCAGAGTTTGTAAAGTAGAGAGGGGGCGGGCGGCGGGGGTGGGGGAATTTGGGCATGACCACACAGTTGTGAAAACTAAAAATACATAATGGGCGATAACTGCCTAACGTTCACGGCATATAATCGTTTGCGCATAACGTTAGTAAGTAATTAATTAAACAACCCTACAACTCACGCCCAGATGCATCGATTTCCTCGAGTCGCAAGCAGTACAAACAAAACAGGTCTTTGCTATGTTCAGTCCTAAAATGCCTCAAACCTACTAGAATTATACAGAATACAGGAAGCTAGACGTTTTTACCTTCAAAATAAAATAAATGTTGTATTACTTAGTAACAAAAAATCAGAATGTCGACTCACTACGGGTTAAAATTGACTTTTCGAAGGGAGCAGATATTCTTCCAGTTTATCTCCGTTCTGTATCTTTCGAAACACACACAAAAAAACATTACACGTGCATTTACTTTATTTAATTGCCATTATTGCGAAGGTTATACCCGGAAGTTTTCGTTTTATACTGCCTGACTTGACGCTACTTGGAATTTGCGCGAACGCTGTGTAAACGTTAAATCAAAGACATGAACGCAACCAGATCCAGATACCCTACCTAGCGATGTCCAATACTGGGAAGCGGGACGACCCTCGCGTCCAAAAATGCTTATTAATGTGTGTGCTGTGCGAAGCAGACATTAAATCAGATCAGAGCCATGAGCCTTTCAATCCAGCAATCCGCAACATGTTGGCTGTCGCACACGGAGCAGTTTTGAGCTTCATTTGAAAACCAAATGGCATGTGTTTTTTGCTCGCTCATTCACATCGACTATTTATATAATAAAAATCTGTCACGATCGTCTCTGTCCTCATGCACTCACGAGCTCACGGAGCTCTGGAGGGGGGGGGGGGGGGGACAATACGCTTCTGCGACTACGGCTGGGGGTACACTTCCCTCCGGCTAGGACGAGGCTCCGCGGGAGCGTGCATGAGCCGCATGCAGACATTCACACATGACAGCCAGCCGTATGGCCTCTAGATAACTCCTGAATTCCAAACATGTGTGAAAGCAGCTAGAGAGACACAGCATGATGGCCTATAGGCATCACATGTGATCACAAACACATTTCACTGACTGGTTTTCATATAGGAAGAGAACGTTTCTAATTTGCCGCCATGTATTTTTTTGCTTCAAACCGTGGAGGACAGCCCACAATGGAGAACGCGTTGTTCATCCAATCACGTGCAGCAAGCAACAAACATGGAGCCCTTAGCCTGATATATATACTTCTGGGTTCGTCAGTGGAAAAGTGAATGGGGTTTTAGAATGAGGATTTCACTTAAATGCTGTGCACTTCCTGAATAAGTGCACAGCACGTTTTCTATCATTTAAAATGAGAGGTTATGACTTTACCAAAGAAAAAGACCCAACAACAATCTGGGTTTCTCATGTGGCCCCCCAGGAAAAGTATTTACCCTCCCCTGTTATAAGCATCATATCTACTATCTACTAAATACTTTAAGTGGTTCAGAGTTTTAAAGCTGCACTAGGCTTTTTATTTAAGGATTTCACATGCAAATTTGTTTTCTTCTAAATGTGTTTGTTTATTTATTTAATTAAGCTATTTTATTGATTCTATTTAAATCAGCAAGCTGCAACAGAAAATAGCATCATCCCATGTCCACAGTGTGTAGGGTTTAAGGGTGAGCTGAGATACATTTTTAAAGTGAAATTTACAAAGTGAAGAGCAGGAAGCCGCTGAAGGTGGACTGGCAGCCAGCATTGTCAAAGATTGTGTACTTTGAGATGAGTTTCATGTAGACCCTGTCTCCAGCCTGCAGCTCCAGGACCAGACCGTTGGAGAAGCTGGTGGTAAATCTGACGGTCTCGGTGCGGGGCGCTGCGTTCGACATCGGGTTCTCGTTGTTCTTGTAGAGACGCACTCCCGTCATGGTGCTGGGGGTTTTGAAGCCAACGGCGGTGAATCTGAAGTAGTAGACTCCTCTCACCGGTGCTGTGAAGATGCCTGCAGCAGAAAGACTCCAAAATGAAAGTCTCTGTGAACTGAACTCCCGTTCCTGTTCCTTCCAGGAGAACAGTGTGTCTTCAAAGCAATATTCCACTTAGTTTCAACATGGGGCTTATTATGAAAAGCAGAATATATTCTGCTCACCAACATCAGATGCAGCTGAGCCAGTTTCAACCTTCACATTTTTACTTCCCATGCATTTCAAATAAAACTGACGTTTAACACAAGGTTAGGTGTGTGTGTGTGTGTGTGTGTGTGTGTGTGTGTGTGTGTGTGTGTGTGTGTGTGTGTGTGTGTGTGTGTGTGTGTGCGTGCGCTCGCGCGTGCGTGCGTGCGTGTTGCATCACTACCTGTATTGGAGTTGTAAGCCCCTCCAGTGTTGGTGATGACTTTACTGTAGATCAGCATTGTCTCGTCACTGAAGGGTCCCCTTGTCCCACTACCACCCAGAGAGGTGGAGAACGCCACCTTCCTGATGCCTGTGTGTGTGTGTGTGTGTGTGTGTGTTGGGGGGGGGGGGGGGGGGGGGGGGGGGGGTCAGCAGGAAAACACACAGAAATGAAACAGTTGTCTTTGAGATATTTGTGTAGAAAATATTTTTTGTGTGGACAGAATCGTGTATTTTTGAAATACTGGCAGGTGAATTTGAGGTCAAATTAAAGGAGAATTTCGTTTTTTTTTAACCTGGATCCATCTCCTGGCATTAATTATGATTTGGCCACTCACCAGGCGATCTCCGCGGCGTTTCTGGCCGTCCTAGCGTTGTTTTGACATCAATAGCGTCCAAGTCAGTTGTAAAATGGAGCTGACTTGGGGCCAAGTGTGAGCCTGTCTTTCCTGCATCTAAATAGCTATTTTTATTCCCGTTTTCGCCAAATATCGTCAGAATCTGATCCCTCAAGAAGCACCACAGTGATATTTCGCCAAAGGCTGTTTCCTGGAGTCCCACAGGGATCAAATTACCTCAAACGTGATCTCGGTCACCAAGTCTCGTGAAGTCCCGCGATACTTTCCTGCCGACTGACCAAGTACAGGAGGACGCTTTGCGGTGGTGGTTTTAGCGCAACCTATGTGGGGTTTGGCATAACCTTCGTTATTTCGAATCCCACATAGGTTACGCCAAACCCCACATAGGTTGCGCTAAAACCACCACCGCAAAGCGTCCTCCTGTACTTGGTCAGTCGGCAGGAAAGTATCGCGGGACTTCACGAGACTTGGTGACCGAGATCACGTTTGAGGTAATTTGATCCCTGTGGGACTCCAGGAAACAGCCTTTGGCGAAATATCACTGTGGTGCTTCTTGAGGGATCAGATTCTGACGATATTTGGCGAAAATGGGAATAAAAATAGCTATTTAGATGCAGGCTCACACTTGGCCCCAAGTCAGCTCCATTTTACAACTGACTTGGACGCTATTGATGTCAAAACAACGCTAGGACGGCCAGAAACGCCGCGGAGATCGCCTGGTGAGTGGCCAAATCATAATTAATGCCAGGAGATGGATCCAGGTTAAAAAAAACAGAAATTCTCCTTTAAAGCCCTTTGAAAGGAAATCATCATTTAATTGTTGTTATTGAGTCTATTTCTGGCCAGTTACGATGTCAACTATGAGGCAGGTCCCTGATTGGCTAGTGCACTTTGTAAATTCTGAAAGCCTGGGGCAGAGGCCAGATGAAACACAATGTGAGGTCACATGACCTGATGCTTTACACAGGTGTTCCCAACCTGTTTTGCACAGACCAGTTTATTACTGACTAATTGCTGCGGCCTAGAGGGGGAGAAGGGGTGTTGCAGGTTACGTTCAACCGTTGAATATTAGACACACAGCGTGTATTTTCCTCATATGGACTGAAAACTTTACTGCCTATAAAAACATTGTAAGTCACCCTGGGAGCCCTGGGCTGTCTTCAACAAGACAAAACTGTCTGATGGGACAGTGATGGGAGAGATATGAGGATGATCATGTTCTCTCATGATATTTAGCCTTGACTTTGATCCAGAATGCTGACATGTTGTCAAACATACTTTTCAGCTCATCGTTTGCTCAAGTGTTGATGCCAAGTTGAAAGCTTTTTCTTTCTTTCTTTCTTGTGTACAGTCTCCGCCCCTCTGTGCTGTCATCCTCGTTAGGTCAGGTCTCCTTATCTCACCTATTCTGAACAAACTCTCAAGCCACGTTTCTCAACCTCACTGCAACTTTTGATCAGTGGCCCATCACCTTTTGATTACCTCACGTGTGTGTGTGTGTGTGTGTGTGTTGTGTGCGCAGGGTTGAGGAAAGGTGCAGAGAGAGTGAGGTCCCTCTCTTCCTCTCTCTCTCTCTCTCCCTCTCTCTCCCTCCCTCTCTCTCTCTCCCTCTCTCTCTCTCTCTCTCCCTCTCTCTCCCTCTCCCTCCCTCTCTCTCTCTGCCTCTCTCTCTCTCCATCTCTCTCTCTCCCTCTCTCTCTCTCTCTCCCTCTCCCTCCCTCTCTCTCTCTCTCTCTGTCCCTCTCTCTCTCTCCCTCTCTCTCTCGCTCTCCCTCTCTCCCTCTCTCTCTCTCTCCCTCTCGCTCTCTCTCCCTCTCTCTCTCTCTTTCTCCCCCCCCTCTCTCTCTCTCTCTCTCTCTCCCCCCCTCTCTCTCTCTCTCTCTCTCTTTCCCTTCTCCCTGCCACTTCCTTGCGGCCTGGCAGCAAATGGCACCGGTCCACGGCCCGGCGGTTAGGAACCACTGGTTTACCAGGCTAAGCCACATGTTCAGTTTGGTTCCAAAATGAGATCTCAATCATTTGAAAAACAGACGTCACATCTGATCTGACAAAATCACTGACGGCACAAAATGAAAACTAATTCTGATCCTTTTTCAAGATCAGCAGTGATCAAATGACAGCTCTTTTGATCAATCCATTTAAAATACCCCCTTAACTCATTGAGTGCCAGCCACTTTTGGAAAAAAAAGTAACGGAAGCTCCCAGTGCCAGAGTTTCAGAGCGTTTTCAGTGATTTCTCGAGGCCCACAGAATATTGCGTGATATTACTATGTAAACACCGAACACGCCCAAAGAACGATGAGACTCTCTTCTATCATCAGCAAAAAAAAGTTTATTGATATCATTTTCCGTTCTTTAGTTATGAGCCGGAGAGAGACGTTTCAAATTAGAAGCTGAGATAATTAGCCTTTTGTGAAATGAAGCATTTCAAGCACATGACTGACTCTGAAGCTAATATTTTCTGATGTGACACCTCAAAAATAATTTCCGTCAATAAAACAGTGAAAACAAAGGAATTTTGTTTGGCAAAATAATATTTTTTAGCTGCAACCAGCAGCGCTGGCCCCTGCGGTTGCAGCTTCTTGCTGGTCTTGATTTACTGCTGGTGGGCATCAGATATTCTAGCTTGCCAATCTGTCCATCGAGCCTGCTGTCTGGGTCTGTCTGGGTCGGTGTTGTATGCTGCCCTGCGTGCCCCCCCCCCCCCCCACCCCCCTCAACTGCAAACCCCTCCTCTGTGGGTGTGTCTCTGGTGGCTCTGGTGGCTCTCTGCTGAGTTTGCTCTGCACTGAAAAGTGCGCTACATCCAGCTTTTTTACAGCGTTCCGCGTGTATTTGTCGCCCGCTCCCATCGCTTCCAGTTGAGAATAATAACAACTCCACAACTAATCATGCGGATGGGCTATCGCAGCGGACACGGAGGGGCTCAATTGTGGCAGCAGATTGGCTGCTGCAGGCACAGCTAACGTTATGCTTCATGCATATCGATGCATACCGATGCGATTTCCGTTTCCCCATGACTTCTTCTCTCTTTTTTCCTCGCCTTTCTCTAATCTGGAGAGCACTGTCGCCACCTAATGGGTCCGTAAAATAGCTTTTACACATTCAACATCCACCATACTTTCACAGGAGATGGATCTGGCTTTGATCCGCGTCCCACCGTCAAAAAACGCAATTGACGACTTTAGTCGTCATTGGCACTCAATGAGTTAATGACGTGCCCTCACACACACACACACACACACACACACACACACACACACACACACACACACACACACACATTTAGCCAGCCTCTCTTACCTGCCAGTGTTCCGTCCAGCCTGGTGTTGACCCGGCTCAGGTCAGTCCTCAGCTGGCCCAGCTCCGCTCCACTGACCCTGTTCACCTGAGACATTAATAATAATAGTAAAGCAGTGGTTCTTTCTCATGTCAAGGACCCCTAAACTGACACAAATTAGACCACAGACCATTAGACTCCTCCTTATTTCTGGGGACCCCCTGGAGCCCCTGGGGGTCCCCGGACGCCACTTTGAGAACGACTCTTGTTACTGTAATTGAGTAGCTTTTTTGTGAGGCTACTTGTACTTGTTTGTACTTTTTAAAAGCAGTAATTTTATCTTTAATTTGGTTTGAAGTAATGTACCATGCTACATTTTAAATCGCTTTGTTACAGAGTAGAATATATCCAAAATTTCCCCAAGTTTTCTATGAACTGCGCACCAGAAAATGTCCAATCTATTGGCCCTGGCTACGTGGCCACACCCTGGTCCCTCGCCTCAGCACGACCGTGACCTGTAGCAAACAGCCCCGCTGCACCCAGACAGAGCCAAGCAGACTGCTGCATATGCTGCCTACACACTAGAGGATTTTCAAATCTTAACCAATTTTAAAAACATGAGAGACCACAGACATAAGGACAATTTCATCAGATTTTAACATTAAAATCGCCTGAACGCACACACTAGACGATTCAGGAAGACTGCGAGACCACACACCAGCCGTTTGAAGTACAGCAACTAGACTGTAGGCTGTTTATATCCCACAAAACCGCAATTTTTTCCCACAGACAGGGCATTTTATCCTCTAGTATGTGGCACGTTTATTCAGTTTATAGCCTCACTTTCCAGACTTCCCTCCCTTCCAGGAGGGACGTCACATGACTGTTCAGCTCTATTTTATTCACCTTATTCTTTGCCCATACAAGGACGCTTCTGCATGACATCATTTTGTAATCGTCTTTCCGTTTTAGACACGGAAGTAGATGACGCCAGGTGCGGACTGCATAATGGGGCGTTTCTGGCAGATTCCCGGTGGCCTGGCCTGGCATTGCCTGCACTTTTTTTTTTTTTTTGTGCAGGCCAGGCCACTCACTGAACAGCAGGCCAGTATGTATAAGTGTTCCTAGTTGCGCAGATTGCAGGCAGGCAGGCTGCAGGCAGCCAGGCAGGGAGGAATGAGTTAACTTTTCAGTCAGAAGCTGCTGAGACCCCAGCGCCGGTGGGCGGGGCTTGCTGTTCAATGGTGCCAAAATGGAGAAGAAAAGAGGTGCAGAGACGTGGAAAGCAAGGAGCCTATGTTGTGTATTGGCCTAAACTACAATATCAGTGGTAGACAATTGTCTATTGCCTCTAGAATATTCGAGATAAATTAAATTAACACTAATTTGTATTTATTTATTTATTTATTTATTTATTTATTTATTTATTTATTTATTTATATTAGGCTATATAAAAAAAATCCCATTGGTCAAATAAACAGTAGTGGCTAAATTGAAAGTATGGGTTGGATTGCTTTTGGGGTTTTCTTCACAAAAGTGGAGAAGGAGGCAGAAGCAGCACTGCAGCAGGTGCTCCTGCAGAGCTGGAGGTGGTGTTGAACTTATCAGAATCAGGAACCTTCAGGTAGGCTACAATTTCAGAGCATAGAGTGAAACATGTAGGCTATATGCTTATTGCTTTCACATTAATGTGCTTTATGGGATTATCAGTAGGACTGCAGAATACAGTTTAAAGTGGAGATGAAGCAGTTTGATTTTTTGTATTTGCATTTAACCTCAGACAAGACAGGACACGGCACTCTTCCTAAAATGAAGTTTGCTGTGAAGCTTTTGTACAGAGGCGTGTTTTTGTTTTTACGTCTTCATTTCAGTTTCTTCAGTTCATATTATACTTGCAGTTATCTAGGCAATGTTGCATTATATTAGTGAACAAATAGGTAACATAACATGTAACATCACGTTAGCATTATCTAGCTTCAAACGGCCCACATTTTTCACGTGTCTGCATGTGTTGGCCTGGCCTACATGGTATCTAATGCCCGGCCTGAATTATGGTCCCAGTCCGCCCCTGGATGACGCCTACCATAGTAATTTTTAGAGTTGCCAAAAAGCTGTTTTCAAGCAACAAATAAAATATAAAGTTATAACGTTTTAATATTTTTTCGGATGAGAACATTCCAAATATGTGACCAGTTTATCAGAATAACGCCTATTTGGAAATATTTAACAAACAGTGAGGACTGGGAGCGCTGGATGTGCTGACCGGTCGGACTAGCTATCTGTCAAACCCTACTGTAGGCTACTGGCAGTGAGAAAACACTGTCGACGTGCTTTTGTAACTAACGTTAAATGCCGACCGGGTACAGCCATCGGCTCCTCGCAGCAGTAACGTTATGAATGCTATTGTAGACGTTTTGTTTTGAAATTGGCCGCCAACTAGCGCTGAACCGGAAGAACAAATACAATTGTAGGTAATGCGGAAGAGAGAAAAAGTCGGCGTGGTGAATAAGGTGAATACACTGTTACAACTTCTTGTTGTTCCACATCAGGGGTACAGTTTTAACAAGGCGCAAACAGAACTAAAGTGAAATCTACTAAGCTAAACTTCACCGAACTTTACTGATCTGAATGAAGCAAAACAAAGTGAAAATGAACTAAGTTGAAACTGCCTTGTCAAAAAGAGATCTGCTCAGTGAAATGATAAAGCGTCAGCCGGACTTTGCTCTGCAGCGCCCCCTGGTTGCTCTGCAGCGTCTCCAGTTTGCTCTGCAGTGCCTCCAGTTTGCTCTGCAGGCTCATTGTCTCCTGGCTGTTGTTGAAGATAAGAGGAATCTGATTGGTCGAACTGGCGGCAGAATGTGAGGACTCCAGTGTGAAAACTGGAACAGAGACAAATTACCAAAGAGTTACATTTCAGTTTTTAGCAGATTTTATCGCTACAACAAATATGAATGCATTAATTTGAGTCCGTTTCATACTCTGAATTATTGGAACCAACTAATGATGTGCCTCTTCATGCTATCAGTGATAAGGCAACGGATGTATGAAAACGTTTCAGTTCTACCTTTATAGAGAAGGAGAGTAATCACTCCGGTCAGCAAGATGAGGTAAGCAATATGCACATATAAGCACCACTGCCTTTTTGGCTGCTTCATATCTGAAACAGAAACAGAAAACAACAATAGAAAACAGTAGAATATGACCAGAGTCCTGCAGGAAACTTTCTCTAGAGAGAGAGGCAGCATCTCAGCATTTCTTGCCAATTGATACTTGTAGTTGTAGTAGACTAATTACCAGCCTGACAGCAGGGCTGGTAGTGTTTTCACCTTGAGTCTGTGTGTATTCAATGCTATTCAATGCTGGCATTGGTTACTATGGCTGAACAAACCCAGCATTACATATAGGGCTGTCCCAAACAATTATTTTCTTATCGATTAATCTAACGATTATTTTTTCGATTAGTCGATTAATCTAACGATTATTTTGTATTTAATTCTTTTATTATATAACAATAAATTTACCCAAAACCAATAAATAACCAAAAACTTCTCAATTTCAGTATTTTATTTAACCATCTCATTCTCTTTAACAGTCCAACATAAAATCTCTCAAATAAAATTAAAGCAATATAGTGCAATTCAAAATAAAATAGTAGAATAAATAAAATTCAAGTCACTTTCAGGCGGAATACCAAAAACCTTGTGCAATGTCAACTGAGTTTAGCAGCAGTCCAACATAAAATCATCATCTTACAGTACAATGGTGTGCAATTTTCAGTAACAGTGCTCTTAATTTTGGAGAAAAACAAAATGCTCCATGTAAGATGGTTACTTTACTTTACTTTTACTTTATTGTATTTAGCAGACGCTTTTATCCAAAGCGACGTACAGAACAGTCGTCATCCAGACATCATCCAGACATCATCCAGACACAAGACTGTGTCTGTAGCATCCACACCCAACATCGGTTGCACCAACTGGTCTTAACTATGCCTGGTCGTAACTCCTACGTCGGTTAAGACCACCAGTCTTCAGAGTGCACTTACGCCTGTTGCACCAACAGGGCTTACGTCTGATCTTAACTACGCCCGGTCGTAGCGATGCGCGTCCATGTGAAAGCATGGGAATGCCCACTGGAATGCGGCACGCGACCTGTTTAGAAGAGTCTGCTGACATCAAATGATGCTGCGCTGATGGGTAATCGGCTGTAGTGTGGCTAATGTTAGGGGCTAACTGTTACTTGTTGTTACTTTAAATGGCAGTAAAACGCCACTGAATGATCAAATTGATTTAACTTTTAACCATTTCGATTTCCACTTTCCATACGGACCCCCAGCATTGGTTAGTTGTTTATAACGTGACTATATTTATAACGTTTATAACATACTCCGGTTTCCAGTTTATAACTCGGGTCTGATACAGCCAGAGTGACAGCACAGCTGTATTCAGCCCTCAATTATAAACCGCAAATCGGAGTACGTTATAACGTTATAAATATAGTCACGACGTTAACAACTAACCAATGCTGGGGGTCTGTATGGAAAGTGGAAATCGAAATGGTTAAAAGTTAAATCAATTTGGTCATTCAGTGGCATTTTACTGCCATGTAAAGTAACGACTGAATGAATGAATGAATGAATTTATTTGGTGATAAAATAAATTATAAAACGGCTCTCTCAAATCAAGCAATCTGATTGGTTCACAGCCATTGTATAAATCCCGTAACCCACTCCAATAACCCATGGCCATGGGTTATGTGTTGCCATGGCAACTCTCTTACTAAAAGGCTTTGGTTACCTCAAATGACAATGTAGAAAAAACAAATGGCGGAGACAGCTGTCAGATCCTTGTGAATCGATCTTCGCTTATAACTTTACTAATACTTCGCAGAAAATTATGTTTTGTACAAGAATAGACACGGGCTAATGTCTTCTTTGCAAAAAAAAGACTTTTAACCCCGCATTTAACCCCGTAACGTTAGTTGGTGTCGGGCTTTGCAGAAAGCACTCAGCTTCTCAGCAAGCGCTGAGAATGCAGCGCTGCGCTCGAGCTGCGTGTCAGGCTTTCCAGAAAGCTCTCAGCTTCTCAGCAAGCGCCAGGATTGGCCAATGTCAACTTCAGTCTCCAGAACGATCCAATCAAATCACCCGCACGTTCTTGCGGTCCCACCTTACAGTAGTGTTTCAACTGACTCTACCAGAATGCCATGCCAGTCGGACTTATAGTATTACTATTATTATTATTATATTATCATACTTGGAAACCGTTTTATAAAAGCAATATAGCACTCGAGCTGCGTGTGTTGTGGCATATATCCCGCTGCTCAGCAGTTATCCCACTCGGCCTGCGGCCTCGTGGGATAACAGCTGATCAGCGGGATATATTTGCCACAACACACGCAGCTCGAGTGCTATATTGTTTAAATAACTAGGGCTGTCAAACGATTAATTTTCTTAATCGCGATTAATCGTGCGATTAACTATAATTAATCATGATTAATCGCATCTTTGTATCGCATGTTTAAAATGCTATTATTCTGCATTGCAAAGCATTTTTAATTAGATATTAATAATTATTACCAGTGTGTCGTGATTGGGAATCAAATGAATGCAAGTAAATGTACTTTGTGATCTTCAATTTTTATTTATGAATTGTTATTTATTTTCAATTCAATAGAAGTGCAATGTAGACAGGAGGTCACAAAATGTCTACAAAATGCATCTTGAATTGAAAATAAATGCACAATAATTGTAAACACTCCAGAACGCTCCACAACCGATACTTCCGGCGGCGGCGCTGTGGAGCAGTCGAAGCCCAAAATGACACAGCCGAAGAAGGCTGTGTCTGAGCTAAAAACTTTGGCACTTCCATGTGAATAATGGCTCGGTATTGGAAACTGTGTATTGATAACGTGTACAGTATATCGCGTGAAGCCATTGGAGCCGACCTCCCAGTGGTTAGAGGACCCGCGCATCCAAGACTCTGAAGGAAGAATGAGTGAGGAGCATAGGTGAGGAGTCTCGCGCTAGCTAGCTGGCTGCTAGCTGGCCGCTAGCTACTTTTAGGTGATCGCTCGCCTCAAACTCGATGTACTTCGGTGATATTTTAATTCTGTTTTACACAAGGTGCAAACTACGGCTCTTGACTTATCCACTGTGCCATTTGGGAAGTAAAACAAGCCATTTAAAAGCGTATTGCTGTCGTTCTCTTCCATGCCTGCCTGCACAAGCAGGAGACAGGAAACCGAACGGCTTGACTACAAGTACGGGTGCGCGAAGGGACAAACTGCGGCATGCTATTAACGCGATTAAAAAATATATAACGCGTTATGATCGGCGCGCTTTTTGACCGGCGCGCGTTAACACGCGAATGCTGACAGCCCTAAAAATAACACAACAGTACATATAGTAATGAAAGAACAGACAATATATCAATCACCGAGGATAAAAATACAAAAAAGTCTGAGGGCTTATTTCCATTGTGGTCCTCACATAAAACATATAGTAAGACGAGGCATAAAAAACATAAAACACTTAAAACAATTTAAAAGAAAAATAAACAGCGGAGAGCGGTTACATTAAAGGAACTCAAGATAAAACAAATAGCAGCAGATCAAGCAAATAGCAGCAGGGCAATGTATCACTTATAAAAAGACTAAAATAAATAAAAAGGCTATAAAATAAATGTAAAGTGCATTGCCATGAAGCCAGTAATTTAAAGTGCATTTCTATGGAGCCAGTATTTAACTACGACAAGTAACAGTTAGCCACTAACATTAGCCACACTATTTTTGTTTTGTGGCGATTGTGACGCGTCGAGGCACGTAGCGTGCATCACGTAATTACGTAGTCGACGTCATCGATTACGTCGACTGGCCAGGACAGCCCTAATTACATAATATGCAAGTCACACCATAAGTGACTTGACTTTGACCGCAGCATGGCATGGTTATTAGTGCCAGATGTCCTTCTGAAAATTCTGATCTCACAACAGTTAAAGAAATGACAGAGAATGGTGTGAAAAGAACTTTGGTAGATGGTTGACACTGAGCTGAAAGCTGATACCTACCCAGTATATTAGTATGGTCTTCCTAATAAAGTGCTCAGTGAGTGTAGTTATAGGGCTCTATCGTTGCAGCGGCGCAGTTTCTAGGCCGAGCGCCAGCCGCAGCGCAAAGCAGTGGGCGTGGAAAGGCGCACTTGATATCTTGGTATCGGCGCTAAACTCAGCCTCAACCATTATAACCACGCCTTTTAAGCGTAAAATTATGCATTGTCCGCTCATTGGAGAATTGCAGGGAAGAGACACACGCTTGCCTTTTAAGCTCCAATTCCTGGACAAATCCGGTAAAACCAGACAAAGCCAAGGGCTCCGCCGCCCCCCCCTCCCTTCATCCGGTCTGTCTATCTCCATATAGGGGCTATTATTCCATATTATTATGCTTCTCAAACCAATCTAACTGCAGTTAAAATACTGCAAGCATGTAAATACGCTACACTATAGCAAGACCAAAGTGAAAATAATGTTAAATGCATCTGATAGAAAAAAATATTGCCTATGGCTGGATGTCATGAGATTAGATGAAAGTTTGGCCAGAATGATATCGTTTTATCTCTCCTCCCCCACTGCACGATGCAACATCCTCTGAATGACACCTATCACTTTTACTGGATCTGATAACTTTATTCTATTTAATTTACAAGATTTTATTATTGAGTAATAGTATTTTATTTGGCCTATATATGCGTCCCCCCCACCCCCTGCCCACAGGCTCTGACAAATATGTTCATTCTCAATAAAATCTTCAGTAATCAATCAGAGTGACTTTAAAAGCCAGATTGGCAGCAGCTGGCCAGTGTGATCAATATGGCAGAGCAGAACAGAGCCACCAAATTCACAGCTGAGGAGAAGATGGTGCTGGTGAATCAGGTGATATATCTGTCCACCATTCATTTTGAATAGCTACAAAACAACTCTTTACTGAAGTCGTTTATTCATCTATCCATTCAGGTTCAAATGTACCATCGCGCACTGTTTGGGGAGGGGAATAACCCCGCCGACGCCCCGCGCCCAGTCATGGACCACCTGAGTAGCCGCCCCAGGTGGCCGTCTATGCGCTGCTGTTCAGCACCTCGGACAGCTCCGCTGCCACAGACGGGGGAAACATTTGGAAATAAATCTATATGCTTTGCACACAGAAAATATAAATACAACTGTGTAATGAATAGCTGTAATTGTAGATGTGATGGAATAATGTCAGACAGTTGACTTAATGAAGAGTGGGGTTTGAAGAAGCGCGACACAACAGTTTATCGAGTTTCTCTCTTTCTTTCTTTCTTTCTCTCTCTCTTTCTCTCACATTAAACGATATACATGCCTATAATGTCAATTATCTGAATGAAATAATAATACATATTAATTAGGAATATTAGTAATATTAGTAGCCTAGCTAATTTCGGGGGGGGGGGGTGTAATAAAACGTAGAGCTATATTACACATAAATGGGGATTATTATGATAGCCTAAACTAAATTTATGAAACTGCATTACAGCTTCACCCAAAGCCTGAGAAGGGTTGCAATCTTATATTCTATTGTATTCTAAAGTATTTTTTTCTATATATTGTATTCTCCATTCACTTTCCTGTCCCCGGTGCACAGAATCCTGCTTTAGGCCTGCTTTTCAAAAGCGCAAAGCGCTAAAAGTAGGCCAGGTCGGAAGATGGCTGGAAGATAGTAGTACGCCGGTATTTAGCGCCGACACGCCCACTTTGGTGCATTCAGGGACTCCGCCACGCCCATTCGGCCTAAAGCGCATTTGGCAGCCTAAAGCCTATTGCTATCTTGCCGAAACAGGCGCAAGGCACGTTTTTTTGCGGTTAAGGCCCGTAATAGCGCCGATGGCCTGTGGGAGAATAGAGCCCATAATGTCAAGGCCCTCTGCAGATTCATTGCAGTGGACTCCATTGTGTATCGACCTACCTATTTGAGTTGAGGTTTGCCAAAGTGAAAGGGGTTTGATAGTTATTCAAACAGCATGTTTGAATAACTATAACTGTTTGAGTAACTCTGTTACCCAGAGTCGGTAAGAAGGGGGGAGGAGTAGCTATTATTTTCTCTGATGTTTTTCAATGTAAGCAGGTATCGTTTGGCGACTTTTCATCGTTTGAATATCTGGCCGCTGTTCTGAAGTGCTCTCCTTCTATTTTACTACTGATTATATACAGACCACCTAAGTACTCTAGTAGTTTTTTTGATTAATTTTCAGAACTCCTTTCTATAATCTCCATAGAACACGACTGTTTAACTATTGCAGGAGATTTTAATATTCATATTGACAACCCCAATGATAATAATGCCAAAGAATTGAATAACCTCCTTGACACTTTTGACCTGTTACAACATGTCTCTGGGCCCACTCACAATCGAGGCCATACCCTAGACTTATTTATCACCAAGGGCTTTGAGTCATCATTTCTTTCAGCTAGTGATGTTGCTCTGTCCGACCATCTCTGTATCTTTCTTGAACTCAAGGTCACCCCTATCGCTCTTACTCGGTCAAAAACCATCAAAAAGCGTCACATCAACGAGAGCACTAGCACACGGTTCATGGAGGCTTTCTCGCTGGCCCCTTCCCTCTCCTCAGCCTCTGTCAATGATCTCCTAGATAACTTCAATTCTAAAACCCTAAAGGCTATTGATGCTGTAGCTCCCATTAGATCTAAACTAATCTCCGGTAAGAAAAAAGCACCATGGAGAAACGCTCCCTCTGTAAATAACAAAAAAAGAGATTGTAGGAAAGCAGAGCGCAAATGGCGGAAAACTAAACTTCACATCGATTATGACATCTATAAAAATAGTCTTCACTCCTACAACCAGGAACTAAAAAATTCCAGAAAATTCTTCTTCTCCGACATTATCAGCAAAAACACCAATGACGCTCGCACTCTTTTTGCCACTGTTGACAGGCTGACAAACCCCCCCCCACAAATTGCCCCTGATCTTCTATCCAATGTCAAATGCAATGAATTTGCGACCTTCTTTAGGGATAAAATTATAAATATCAGACTAACTATTTCCACATCAAGAACAAATGTGGCTCCGCCGCACCCACAGAATAGGTGCTTAATTAACATGACTCAGTTCAATGTCATTGACCACAAGAAACTAGAAGAAACGATACGAGGCCTTAAATCCTCATCGTGTTGCCTAGACACCCTGCCAACAAGCTTTCTAAAAAATGTCTACAGTTGCCTGGCGACCGACATACTGAAGATAATTAATACCTCTCTTCTTACAGGCATTTTTCCAAAATCTCTAAAAACTGCAGTTGTTAAGCCTTGCTAAAGAAGCGTAGCCTCGACCCCTCTATAATCAGCAATTACAGACCAATATCAAATCTTCCCTTTATTAGCAAAATACTCGAAAAAACTGTCTACCAACAACTCAATACCTTTCTATCCTCCAATGATCTCCTAGATCCCTTCCAATCAGGCTTCCGACCCCATCATAGCACCGAAACTGCGCTTATCAGAGTTATAAATGACATCCGAATGAACACTGATTCAGGTAAAATCTCAATCTTAATGTTACTAGACCTCAGCGCTGCCTTTGATACGGTTGACCACGAAATTCTATTGGACAGACTGGAAAACTGGGTCTGGCTTTCCGGCACGGTCCTAGAGTGGTTCAGATCTTATCTGCAAGACAGGAACTACTTTGTCTCCATTGGCAACTACACATCTGACCAAACCAAAATGACATGTCGGGTACCCCAAGGATCAATTTTAGGTCCTGTCCTGTTTAACCTTTATATGCTCTCTCTGGGCCTAATTATGCAAAAAAACAAAATAGCTTATCATAGCTATGCAGATGACACCCAACTCTACATAGCCCTCTCATCGGATGACTATGCCCCCATAGAGACAATGGGCCCTATCGTTGCAGCCGCGCAGTTTCTAGGCCGAACGCCAGCCGCAGCGCAAAGCAGTGGGCGTGGAAAGGCGCACTTGATATCTTGGTATCGGCGCTAAACTCAGCCTCAACCATTATAACCACGCCTTTTAAGCGTAAAATTATGCATTGTCCGCTCATTGGAGAATTGCAGGGAAGAGACACACGCTTGCCTTTTAAGCTCCAATTCCTGGACAAATCCGGTAAAACCAGACAAAGCCAAGGGCTCCGCCGCCCCCCCCTCCCTTCATCCGGTCTGTCTATCTCCATATATAGGCTATTATTCCATATTATAATGCTTCTCAAACCAATCTAACTGCAGTTAAAATACTGCAAGCATGTAAATACGCTACACTATAGCAAGACCAAAGTGAAAATAATTTCTAAATGCATCTGATAGAAAAAAATATTGCCTATGGCTGGATGTCATGAGATTAAATGAAAGTTTGGCCAGAATGATATCGTTTTATCTCTCCTCCCCCACTGCACGATGCAACATCCTCTGAATGACACCTATCACTTTTACTGGATCTGATAACTTAATTCTATTTAATTTACAGGATTTTATTATTGAGTAATAGTATTTTATTTGGCCTATATATGCGTCCCCCCCACCCCCTGCCCACAGGCTCTGACAAATATGTTCATTCTCAATAAAATCTTCAGTAATCAATCAGAGTGACTTTAAAAGCCAGATTGGCAGCAGCTGGCCAGTGTGATCAATATGGCAGAGCACAACAGAGCCACCAAATTCACAGCTGAGGAGAAAATGGTGCTGGCGAATCAGGTGATATATCTGTCCACCATTCATTTTGAATAGCTACAAAACAACTCTTTACTGAAGTCGTTTATTAATCTATCCATTCAGGTTCAAATGTACCATCGCGCACTGTTTGGGGAGGAGAATAATACCCCGCCGACGCCCCGCGCCCAGTCCTGGACCGCCTGAGTGAGCCGCCCCAGGTGGCCGTCTATGCGCTGCGCTTGTTCAGCACCTCGGACAGCTCCGCTGCCACAGACGGGGGAAACATTTGGAAATAATTATAACTTTCTATGCTTTGCACACAGAAAAAATAAATACAACAGACAATTCTGTAATGAATAGCTGTAATGAAGAGTGGGGTTTGAAGAAGCGCTACACAACAGTTTATCCAGTTTATCTCTTTCTCTCTTTTCTTTCTCTCTCCCTTTCTCTCACATTAAACGATATACATGCCTATAATGTCAATTATCTGAATGAAATAATAATACATATTAATTAGGAATATTAGTAATATTAGTAGCCTAGCTAATTTCGGGGGGGGGGGGGTAATAAAACGTAGAGCTATATTACACATAAATGGGGATTATTATGATAACCTAAACTAAATTTATGAAACTGCATTACAGCTTCACCCAAAAAGCCTGAGAAGGGTTGCAATCTTATATTCTATTGTATTCTAAAGTATTTTTTTCTATATATTGTATTCTCCATTCACTTTCCTGTCCCCGGTGCACAGAATCCTGCTTTAGGCCAGCTTTTCAAAAGCGCAAAGCGCTAAAAGTCGGCCAGGTCGGAAGATGGCTGGAAGATAGTAGTACGCCGGTATTTAGCGCCGCCACGCCCACTTCGGCGCATTCAGGGACTCCGCCACGCCCATTCGGCCTAAAGCGCATTTGGCAGCCTAAAGCCTATTGCTATTTTCCCGAAACAGGCGCAAGGCACGTTTTTTTGCGTTTAAGGCCCGTTTTAGCGCCGAAGGCCTGTGGGAGAATAGGGACCACTGTGTCAGTGCCTTGCGCAAATTAATGATTGGATGTGCCAGAATTTTCTCCAACTTAATAAAGACAAAACAGAGATAATTGTCTTCGGCAAAAAAGAAGATAGGCTCAAAGTTACTGCTCACCTCGAATCCCTATCTTTGAAGCCAAAGGACCAGGTAAAAAATCTTGGCATTATTATTGACTCTGATCTAAATTTCAACTCCCACATCAAGCTTATAAGAAAATCTGCCTTCTATCATCTAAAAAATATAGCAAGGATTAGAGGCTACGGGCCCTATCGTTGCAGCCGCGCAGTTTCTAGGCCGAACGCCAGCCGCAGCGCAAAGCAGTGGGCGTGGAAAGGCGCACTTGATATCTTGGTATCGGCGCTAAACTCAGCCTCAACCATTATAACCACGCCTTTTAAGCGTAAAATTATGCATTGTCCGCTCATTGGAGAATTGCAGGGAAGAGACACACGCTTGCCTTTTAAGCTCCAATTCCTGGACAAATCCGGTAAAACCAGACAAAGCCAAGGGCTCCGCCGCCCCCCCTCCCTTCATCCGGTCTGTCTATCTCCATATATAGGCTATTATTCCATATTATAATGCTTCTCAAACCAATCTAACTGCAGTTAAAATACTGCAAGCATGTAAATACGCTACACTATAGCAAGACCAAAGTGAAAATAATTTCTAAATGCATCTGATAGAAAAAAATATTGCCTATGGCTGGATGTCATGAGATTAAATGAAAGTTTGGCCAGAATGATATCGTTTTATCTCTCCTCCCCCACTGCACGATGCAACATCCTCTGAATGACACCTATCACTTTTACTGGATCTGATAACTTAATTCTATTTAATTTACAGGATTTTATTATTGAGTAATAGTATTTTATTTGGCCTATATATGCGTCCCCCCCACCCCCTGCCCACAGGCTCTGACAAATATGTTCATTCTCAATAAAATCTTCAGTAATCAATCAGAGTGACTTTAAAAGCCAGATTGGCAGCAGCTGGCCAGTGTGATCAATATGGCAGAGCACAACAGAGCCACCAAATTCACAGCTGAGGAGAAAATGGTGCTGGCGAATCAGGTGATATATCTGTCCACCATTCATTTTGAATAGCTACAAAACAACTCTTTACTGAAGTCGTTTATTAATCTATCCATTCAGGTTCAAATGTACCATCGCGCACTGTTTGGGGAGGAGAATTACCCCGCCGACGCCCCGCGCCCAGTCCTGGACCGCCTGAGTGAGCCGCCCCAGGTGGCCGTCTATGCGCTGCGCTTGTTCAGCACCTCGGACAGCTCCGCTGCCACAGACGGGGGAAACATTTGGAAATAATTATAACTTTCTATGCTTTGCACACAGAAAAAATAAATACAACAGACAATTCTGTAATGAATAGCTGTAATGAAGAGTGGGGTTTGAAGAAGCGCTACACAACAGTTTATCCAGTTTATCTCTTTCTCTCTTTTCTTTCTCTCTCCCTTTCTCTCACATTAAACGATATACATGCCTATAATGTCAATTATCTGAATGAAATAATAATACATATTAATTAGGAATATTAGTAATATTAGTAGCCTAGCTAATTTCGGGGGGGGGGGGGTAATAAAACGTAGAGCTATATTACACATAAATGGGGATTATTATGATAGCCTAAACTAAATTTATGAAACTGCATTACAGCTTCACCCAAAAAGCCTGAGAAGGGTTGCAATCTTATATTCTATTGTATTCTAAAGTATTTTTTTCTATATATTGTATTCTCCATTCACTTTCCTGTCCCCGGTGCACAGAATCCTGCTTTAGGCCAGCTTTTCAAAAGCGCAAAGCGCTAAAAGTCGGCCAGGTCGGAAGATGGCTGGAAGATAGTAGTACGCCGGTATTTAGCGCCGCCACGCCCACTTCGGCGCATTCAGGGACTCCGCCACGCCCATTCGGCCTAAAGCGCATTTGGCAGCCTAAAGCCTATTGCTATTTTCCCGAAACAGGCGCAAGGCACGTTTTTTTGCGTTTAAGGCCCGTTTTAGCGCCGAAGGCCTGTGGGAGAATAGGGACCTACATGTCCAAACAAGATCTTGAAAAACTAATTCATGCTTTCATTTCTAGCAGGCTAGACTACTGCAACAGTCTCTTCAATGGTCTTCCCAAAAAAGCTATTAAACAACTACAGCTCATTCAGAATGCGGCTGCTAGAGTTCTAACAAGAACCAAGAAAGCTGAACACATTACACCAGTTCTCAAATCCCTGCATTGGCTGCCAGTAAATCTTAGAATAGACTTTAAAATTCTGCTAATAGTTTACAAATCTCTCAACGGGTCAGGCCCACACTACATCTCTGAAATGCTTCTACACTATGAACCATCCAGATCCCTGAGATCTTCAGGCACTGGTCTACTAATTGTCCCGAGGACCAAATCAAAACATGGTGAAGCCGCGTTCTCCCACTATGCCTCTCATAACTGGAACAAACTCCCTGAACACATTAGATCTGCCCCTACTCTGCCTATTTTTAAATCCAAGCTAAAGACCTTTATGTTTACTCTTGCTTTTAACTGCTACTAAACTACTGCCTCTCTCGGCCTGTAATTTAAAAAAAAAAAGATTCCTGTACATTTCCAACAAATGGACTGTACATGTAATAATAATACTGAAGAGTGCCTTGTAACTTATTTAAAACAGAAATAATGTTTCATGTTTGTTAATTTGAGTATATATTTTAACTAAAACTGTCGGCTGTGTTTTTTATGTGTGTTTTTTTTTATATGTGCATTGCTTTGCTGCTTGTTTTTTCGATTATTTTTTTGTAAAACACCTTGAATTGCCTTGTGTATGAAAGGTGCTATATAAATAAAATTTGACTTGACTTGACTTGACTTGACATGTATAAAAAAAAATCTAACAAATATTTTGTAAAAACTCAGGTTACGTAGTAATTAATTCAAAGTCTTATTGCTGTTCCCCAGATTGGCAGAGGGTGGAGCAGCGACCGGGGCAGCAGGGGGAATTGCCCAAGTACAATTGGGGAGAAAATGGGGTGGGGGGGGGGGGGGGGGGGGGAATCAGAAGAAATAAATAAAAAATATTATTATTATTATTATTATTATTATTATTATTATTATTGAAACATGGCAGCTTGATCCACTGCAGGTGAACTCTCAACTGTTGTGAGACTCTGGTGAGACTTTGTTACACAGGCTGTGTGAGTGCCATTTAACCACGTATTATGCATGCTAATATTTGATTTATAATAGTTATTTTTTATTCTAATTACATGCTATGTTCAAGCTTTAATTTACTCTAGTTGTAATGTCATATGCCTATTACAGTTATTATTTGCGACAGTGGGTGGCACTGTGGGGCTGTTTTGTCGCGCATGGGCAGAGGGGGTGAGGAGCAATGGCTTGTCCGAGCAATGTGCTCGGACAAGCCAGAACAGCAGGAAATCTGCAGCAGATAACATCGCAACAAGTTTTTGACCGTGTAGACTGATTTAGATCATTTAGAGCAACCATACATGTTTATTTACTTTTTGTAGAATATATTTTTGTGGTAATGGACCATACTTGCAACTGAAAATAAATGTTCACGTTCAACGTTTCTCTGCCTGGACTTGTAATTACACTTGGGTTTTTGCAAGAAAAGAGGATTTTAAGAACACGATTAAAAACAAGATACTCTCCAGATTAAGTGGCCTAGGAATGTGGAAATAAGAAATCGGTGGTCAGCTGGCTATTATTATGAATCATGTAGGTCATTCAAAAAATTTGATATTTCACAAATCTGATGAACAAGGGCTAATGACCCCATGTGTGGCAGAAGCAGTCAGCACTTACAACACTGCAGTACAAACTACAACATTTTTCCTCACCTGTTATAAATGATGTGTAAATCATTTACCATCCATTTACAACGGTTTCTGCATCCCCTAATCTAAAATGTAGACAATTCTGGCTTAAAACTGCATTATTTTGAATGGCCTGCATTGCAATCAATATGCATAAAGAGAAAAGAAAATCATGATTGGTGTGCAGGTGCCCCGCCTCCCCTTATTTTAAAGCATTTAGTGGAGTAAGAGAAAACCTGTTCACCACAGGAGCTGCTAAGAAAGGGTAGGGTGAAAACTACTTCCCCAAGTGTGTTCACCAGAGTCAATAATAATAATAATAATAATAATAATAATAATAATAATAATAATAATAATAATAATAATAATAATAATAGCCACAAAGTATGGACTGGGTCATGTAACTGATTTCTCCCAGAAGGAAAAGGGTATTAAGCCTAACTCTTTTGCATTCCTCAATGATTCTGCTGACAATGTTTGCAAAGCTTTAAACAATCTCTCATCTTACAAAGCCACTGGTATTGACGCTATGGATTTTTAAAAGATGGTGATTCTGTTGTTGCCCACCCCCTGTCTGAAATAATTAATCAATCTTTAAGAACTGGTGGGCGTCCGGGTTGTATAGCGATAGATTCCCTTCCTACCAACACAAGGGTCGCAGGTTCGCACCCCCATGTTACCTCCGGCTTGGTCGGGCGTCTATACAGGCACGATTGGCTGTGCCTGAGGGTGGGAAGCCGGATTGGGGGTATGTGTCCTGGTCGCTGCACTCGCACCTCCTGTGGTCGGTCGGGGCGCCTGGTCGGGCGGAAGGGAACTGGTGGGAATAGCGTGTTGATCCTCCCACATGCTATATCCTGACGGTGAAGCTCCCCCTGTCAGGTGAAAAGAAGCAGCTGGCAACTGCACATGTGTCAGATGAAGCATGGTGCTAGTCTCGGCTCTCCCCAGATTGGCAGAGGGTGGAGTAGCGACTGCCTGGGGCAGCCAATAGGGCAGCAGGGGGGGGAAATGGCCAAGTACAATTAAGGAGAAAATGTGGATCATCAAATCAGGGGGGAAAATACAAATTTAAGAACTGGTATTTTACCCAAAGACTGGAAATTAGCTTGTGTTACTCCTCTCCCCAAGAAGGAAAGCAAAAAACAACTATATACCAATTTCTATCCTTTCTGCATTTTCCAAAATTGTTGAAATACTTATTCATGATCAGATTATGAATTATTTTATGACTCTTGTCATCATTCATTTAACAGATTACATTAAGAAACAATCAGATGAAGGGAAACTCAGCGGAATGGTTGTTTTAGATCTTGAACAGGCGTTTGACACTGTGGACCATTCTATCCTTATTGGTCAATTGAAAGCTCTGCAGTTGACACAATCATCCATATCTTGGTTTCAATCTTACTTGAAGGATAGATGGCAAGCTGTTGATGTTGGTGGTGGTACTCTTTCCTCTTGGCGTGAGGTTAAATGTGGGGTGGCCCAGGGGTCCATACTGGGCCCACTTCTTTTTGTTTGCTATATAAATGATATGGCCACTTCTGTTAATTGTAAATTGCTCTTTAATGCTGACGATTCAGCTCTGGTTATCTCATATCACTATTCAGGCTCAATTGACGAAAGAACTTGAAAATATTTATATGGGTCAGAAGTGATGAAGTGTATTATAATGTTTGTTAATGAAATAGTTGCATAGAATGATACCTAAGCTGTGTGAACTGAACTTTGAACTTGCACAACATTGAGTGGCAGTAGTCTGGGTCTGGCTTACTAGGCTTGCCTAGTTTTGTTTTTCACTCTGAGGACGACACTTTTGTGTCAAAACACCAGTCTTTGCGCAATAACATTAAATTGAACAAACTTAAGACTTGGTTTGATGTAAACAAATTATCTTTGAATATAAGTAAAACAAAACTCATGATATTTGGAAACAAAAAAATAGAGAATGAAGTCACACTGAGGATAAACAACATCAAAATTGAAAGAGTATATGAATATAAATTTCTGGGAGTGCTAATTGACCATAAATTAAGTTGGAAATCTCACATAAATCTTGTCAAAAGAAAAATGTCCAAAACCATTGCTATACTTTACAGATCAAAAGACATCTTGAACCAAAACTCATTACACCTACTATATTGTTCCCTTATAGTCCCATATATGGCATACTGTGTGGAGATATGGGGAAACACTTACAAAACCAACATTGAGCCAATTTTTATCTTACAAAAAAGAGTTATACGAATAATCAAAAGAGCAGAGTACCGTGAGCCTACCAATGCCTTATTTATAAACTTAAACACACTAAAATTCTGGGATATAGTTAAGCTTCAAACCTTGTTAATAATGTTCAAGGCCAAACACAATCTACTTCCAGAATGTCTTCAGACGCTGTTTGAGATTAAAAATACCCAGTATGATCTTAGAAGCACAGGCAATTTTGAAACAACACGTGCAAGATTAAACACTAAACAACATTGGCTGAGTTTCCCAACAAAGAAGGTTCTTAAGAGTTAAGAAGCTTCTTAAGGAGTTAAGAAGCTTCTTAAGGAGTTAAGAAGGCTCCAAAGAAGTGTTTCCCAAACGCCTTCTTAACAGAAGAGAAAAATAAAAAAAATAGAAGGCTCTTAAGAAGCATCTTAACTGGAGCTGTCCACCATCTCGATGTGAGAGGTCCTCTGCGGCCCATTAGATGGCACTCTGAGCCCACCAGTGGGCCACGACTCAGTGGTTGAGAAACACTGTTGTAGAATAACCTAATCATGGTCCCCTTAAACTTTATTAAACATTATTTATTTCAGACATGGACTGCAGTTCAAATTGCTTTATATACACAGCATACAACAAAACAGAGAAACACTACAGAATTTAAGCGACCTTGGGTTCTGTGAAAGGTGCTATATAAATCCACAACATTATAAAAGGAATCCATTCTGATTAGAGGAATATAGCCTATGGCAAAACATTTAAAACCAGGCCCGGTTCTACGGGGGTGCAAAAGCATGCATTGCACCCTTATTTTAATTGTCTGCATGCTCAGTTGAAAAGTAAAAAAAAAAAAAAAAAAAAAAAAAAATTTTTTTTTTTTTTTTTTTTTTAAATAAATGCTACAGCTGCACACTTACTGTTTAAACTTGAATTATCGTTGTTGTTTTTCTTTGTTCTTTGATGTGATTTTATGGCTTTTTGGCACCTATATGTAACCTTTTAAGGTTGAGATAATTGTATTATCATTATATGGTCCAAATATTTCAGTAAAGCACTTGAAACACTTGAAATATTCTTGCTTGGGTGGTATCATTCTACTTGAAATGATGGTCAAATGCATTATTTTTAGTAAAATAACATGTCAAATTTTTCGAGTGGCCTTCGGCCGGGCATCTGCACCCCTTCCTATCTTGGATGCACCCTTAGTCATCTGGTTCTGGAACCGGCCCTGTTTAAAACACAAGTAACCATACATAGAGGGGAGTTTTTCAAGTGTTCCCCAATTTTAAAAACTAAAGGGTGCATGAAAAAGGGAAAAACACAAGAGGAACAGTGGACACAAGTATCTCCTTTTGCCTGACGCGGCTGGATCTGCCAGTGTTTTGTCATTAAGAAGGTGTTAAGAATGCCCCAGACCCTTCTTACAAAACCTTCTTAACGAAAGATCATCTTAGCGCTAAGAAGCTTTTGGGAAACGCAGCCTTCTTAACGGAAGATAATTGGAAGATAATTTTAGGCTAAGAAGCAATCGGGAAACACGTTGGCTTCGTTGGCTTCTTACGGGAGCCTTAAGAAGGGTCAAAGAAGCTTCTTAGCGCTAAGAAGCTTTTGGGAAACGCATGCCTTCGTAAAGAAGCAATTGGGAAACGCGTTTGCTTCTTAAGGGGGCCTTAAGAAGGGTTAAATTAGCTTCTTAGCGCAAAGAAGCTTTTGGGAAACCCAGCCATTGTGTGTCTGTGAAAGGGGTAGGCTTGTGGAATTCCTGTGAGGGGGACTTGACGATGTGTGGTTCGATTAGTGCATTCAAAAGATTGTTTAAAAACAAGACGATAAGTAGGTATAGAGAGCTAGACTAATCATGTATTATTGTCATTATTTGTGGATCATGAAGCAGACTAATCAGGTATTATTATCATTATTATGGATCATGAAGCAGATTAATCATGTATTATTGTTATTATTTATGGATCATGAAGCAGACTAATCATGTATTATTGTCATTATTTGTGGATCATGAAGCAGACTAATCAGGTATTATTATCATTATTATGGATCATGAAGCAGACTAATCATGTATTATTGTTATTATTTATGGATCATGAAGCAGACTAATCATGTATTATTGTCATTATGGATCATGAAGCAGACTAATCATGTATTGTCATTATTTATGGATCGTGAAGCAAGAAAAAAAGATAGAAAAAAAAAGAAAAAAAAGAAGAAAAAACAACAACAACAACAAAGACAATTAAAAAAATAAACAAAAATAAAATAAAATAAATCATGTACAACTATTAAATATGCATTATAAAGTATGAGCAGGAAGCATGTTCTTCTTTGTTTTTCTCCTTTTTTGTTTTCTTTTCTTATAAAGATTCACACTTGTTTTTCTTTCTTTGTCATGTGCTGTATGTGAATAGGGTGGGCAAAATAAGCTTTTAGCTTCAGCCCATACCTTTTTTTGGTCAAGATCTATGTAAAATGTGTTATGTCTATTGTTTTTGATTATATGTAATAGAGGGTATTGTGCATAGTGTTTGGATGACCAAAAATAAAAATCTGCAAAATCAAATCAAATCAATCAATCAAATAATAAATTGCTGAATTTGACCATTTGCTCCAGAATTCATCCTTCTTCTTTGATCACGTAGTCCCTTTTCTGAGAGGCACCAGTTCTACCAGGTTCGTCAACTGATGCGCGGATATTCCGTCTTTGTTTGCCCTTTGAGAGATGCTTGTGATAAAGGCCTATAAACATAATATAACACTATGGCATAGCTACGGGTGCGCCTGGGTGTGCCAATGCCTGTCCGCTGACCTATGCCTCTGTGCAAGACATGAAACAGAGCTCGCTTTGAAGCTTTTTCCACAAAGGCAAGAAACATCACATTGACGAGGAAGATGACTCGTCGCCCTCCCCCTCAACAAGTGAGGCTTCACGGCTTGTAGTGCACCCGTTCCCGCACCTGTATTGGTGGTGGAGAGTGGAGAGACAGACGATGATGAAGATGATTCAGCCGAAACAATGACGTTAATAACAGCGGGGGACACACAGCCAAAAACACACTGATGGTTTGTGCAGCAGCAGTCAGAGGACACTAACGCTACAGATCTCTCTGCAGTAGGCGAACCTGCATGCCAACCAAACTTGCGTTCTTTCCCGACTAGAACACGCTTTGGAAAAAGTAGGTGAGACTTTTTTGAGATACCAAAGTGGTTTTACATGTCGCCAAAAGATACAATTTAATTGACTGCTTCTACCTGCTAATAATGAGTGCGAAAAGGAGCAAACATTGATGGTTATGGTTATATGGTCCTATCTTAATATTCCTCTAAATCTGGCTTGAAAATGCCCCCCAAAAAATTTGTGGCGGCCTTGCGGGCCCCTGGCACTCCCTGTCTTTCTGTGGCACACCCAATGTGCCAAGTCTGGCTATGCCAGTGATATAACATACAAATGACCTGACTCATTTTCCCCCTTTAACAGAACCCAGTGGATGTTTATATAGCAAATGGCCTGTATTTATATAGCGCTTTTATCCTAAATGCTTTACAATGTAATGTATTCATCCAGACATTGATACACTGAGGGCGACAAGCTTTTTTGGCTCAAACATTGTCCCTATAGACCTTATTGGATTGACGTCACTCACGTACGGGCACGCCCACTGCCGCCATGTTGTTGACATAGCGCAGCCGCTTTAAGTGACAGCCTATGTAAGAGCAGAGTTTATAGGAAGCTAGCCGCCGTTAGCGTTACCTGTATCGTTCCAATTGTGTTCGGATGGTGACCTGCGTTACACACGGCTGTAGTAATGACAGCAATAAAGTCCCCGTGGTTTGTTTCTATCTCTACCGTCCACAGACGTGAAGGGAGCGAGACTGAGGATACGTCAGCAGCACAGGAGAGATGTGTGGATAGTTAGGAGAGACAGGTGAAACTTTCTGACAGCTCCTCACAGCAAAGTCTGTTCACCTCGTTTTTTCTTTTGTTTATTATTACAGGCATTAACGGCAGCATACAAACAACAACTCTGGGGTTTTTATTGCTGTCATCACTATCGCTATTTTGTAATGGAACAGAAACGACAATAAGGCCGTTACTATAGTTGTCAGCTGCAGGACGGTATGTCAACAATATGGCGCTGTCCGGGGTTAGCGAATAAGGGGCCCTATTCTCCCACAAGCCTTCGGCGCTAAAACGGGCCTTAAACGCAAAAAAACGTGCCTTGCGCCTGTTTTGGGACGATATCAATATAGCCCTTTTCCCACATGCGTACCGGAAAATTACCTGTAAGTCAATATCGGACATTTCCCTTCACACTTCGGCTCGCGCATGTGGGAATCTATCAGCGAATTTTCCTGTATGTTGGGGGGGCAGGGGGAGCTTATTTGGGGGGTCGGCAAAACTCGAAATAAGTTCGCTTGTCAGTTGTCACACAATAAATCACACTCGTTTGACTTAAGAGCAGCGTCAAGCCGCCAGCGTAATCAACACAGCCGATTTCCCCCTCCCCCTCTCTGCTCGAGAGCAGTAGCCACGGACAGACACAGCGAATGACACAGCAAATGCAGGAAGCGAAATGTGTGGAAGTAGTTTGCTTTGATGTGCGCGAATGATTAGTTGATGCACTTTGAAGAAGTTGGGATCCGTGTCTGAGAAATAGTTGCTGGTTCGATGTTTATCCGTTCACCTGCGTCGCGTTGAAGCAGTTTTTACAGACTGGCTTCATTTGATGTGTCCGGGGTTGCCTTCGGAAATCAGCAAGCTGACATACTGCTCTTATTAGGCTATCACAAGATCATTTCGCCAGTTTGCTTTAATGTGCTCGAATGATTAGATTATGCCCGCTGGAACATTAAGCAACGTGTGTAGGCTACTCCTCGCCCATGATTGAACGACCGCTGTCGCGGAAAATGACTGGAACCGTTTCCACTTGCGTCTCCTTAAGAGCATACCGCTCTTCTGACAGGGTCGAAACAGGTGAAATGTCGGGGACGACGGGGTCGCGCTTATACCGGCACGGTGCCTTTCTCACATGCAGGCATTAGACCACGTACCGGTCATTTTGCGGTACAAAGCGCATGTGGGAAAAGGGCTTATGGCTTTAGGCTGCCAAATGCGCTTTAGGCCGAATGGGCGTGGCGCAGTCCCAGAATGGGCCAAAGTGGGCGTGTCGGCGCTAAATGCTATCTTCCGACCTGGCGTTAATTTAGCGCCTTGCGCCTTTGAAAAGCAGGCCTATTCAGTGGGCCAGCTCCCCTCTGGCTCTCTCCCTCCCCTCTGGCTCTCTCCTCTCTCACCATTCTCTGTGTCACCTCTCTCCCTCTCTCCTCAGTCTGACAGGCACAATACCGACTGTCTCTGACTCCCTCGCTCAGAGTCCCATAGAAAAAATAAGCTGTAACTTCACTGCAATGTGAACTCCCAACATGCATTGTGCCTCTCCATTTCGCTACTAAATAGCAACCAAATGAGCCGAAAACCTATATTAAGGGAGGATCTAAATAATGTGTAATGGTAAGACAACCTCCAATTGTAGAACATTTCAATATTGGACCAAATAAAACATCGAAATGAAAACACCACCCTATGTGAAACATATATGTCCTACTGGAGCTATAAATATCCCTTGTCGATTTAACGTGATTTAGATAAGTGACAGCGGAACGCGCTTCGGAAGCTTCTACTGTCATCTGCTCTACTGTGATGTCCGCTCCAATAACTTGGCCCTACTCCACATTTAGTTTTACAATAAAAACACATTTATGCAATGACTTTACATAATGTAGGCTATATTTATGTGCATCATCCTTCCTGCAGCAGGCGAGAGAAAATGATATCTTTCTGGACAAACTTTAACCAATCTAATAGGCTATATTTTTCTAGCTGATGCGTTTAGAACATTATTTTCACTTTGATCTTGCTATAGTGTAGCGTATTTACATGCTTGCAGTATTGAAACTGCAGTTAGATTGGTTTGAGAAGCATAATAATATGGAATAATAGCCTATAATGCAGACAGACAGACTGGATGAAGGGAGGGGGGAGGGCAGAGCGTTTGGCTTTCGTCTGGTTTTGCGGGATCACTGGAATTGGAGCTAAAAAGGCAAGCGTGTGATTCGTTTATTGCAGTTATCCAATGAGCATGACGGTGCATAATTTTACGCTTAAAAGGCATGGTTGTAATGGTTGAGGCTGCGTCTAGCGCCAGCACGACGATATCAAGTGCGCTGGTCCACGCCCACTGATTTGAGCTGCGCCAGCCGCTCGGCCTAGAAACAGCGCCGATGCAACGATAGGGACCAAGGTCTATACAGCCATGCAGAATATGGGTGTATGTAAGTAAACAATTGTAAAACATGTTAATTTTAAAAGTTTATAACAAAAGAAAATCAAAAAATTTGATATGTTCCATGTAGCCTATTATTTATTATTATTTATTAAAGTTGTTGAGTATTACCCAAAGATTCATTCTGATCTTGTTGTGCAATTGCTAGATTTTAGAAAGATTTTTTTTAGAAATTAGCCCTATATACATTATAAAAAAAAACGAAAAGGACAGCACTCCAAGTTTAAAGATTTATAGCCACACAATGGACATTTCGGGCAGCAGCCCTTCTTCAGCGTGTAGGCAAATACATGCAGGTGATGCACAGGTGCCTCTAATTATAGGTCTCATACCGGCACAATCAGGGTAGACCAGCAGAGGGAGTCAGCAAAGTCAATGCAGGTACATTATAACTGAAACACAACATTCATAGAAAACAAAACATTCAAAGAAAACAAACAAAAGCCCCCTTGGGGATGAGGGATGAGGGTATCAAGGGAGTGGATCCAGTAGGCCTCTCTTTGAAGGAGGATCTTGTCTCTATTCCCTCCTCGCCGTGGCATATTTACTGTTTCTATGCCCATGTAATGAAGATCACTCAAACTGTGGTTCAAACTATTAAAATGTCTCGCAACTGATGATTTATCATCATGATTGCGTATAGAGCATTTGTGTTCACAGATTCTGGTTTTTAACTCACGTTTAGTTTTGCCTACATAGTATAAATTACATGGGCATTTCAACAGGTAAACAACATATCTAGTGTTACAGTACATGTGATTCTGCCTCTGACCTTAATGTTCACACCAGAACTTGGATGTGTGAAATGATTACCTTTGAGCATAGCATAACAATGTACACAATTATGGCAAGGAAAATTACCAGAAGGAATAGGACAAGAAAGAAAGTGAGTGGGTCTCTTGGGCAGGTCTGTCTTTACTAAAAAAAAATAGTTTTTTTTTTTAAATTAGACTTGTTTTAGGGATCCAGCACCCAGTTTATACAGCCTGCCTTAAAGTAAGGAGTTGAACGCGCATATCTTTGATTCCCTATATACATAAGAAACTACTTTTTATTCTATTTTTTTCTTTTGCTAGTAAAATACATGTATGTATGTGTAAAACTTTACAATAAAGGCACATTAATAAAGGGTTAAGTAATGCTTTGTTAATGCTTAATAAGCATTCATTAACCCATTAATTAACAGAGCTAGTTTTCAACTTTACAATAAGGGTCACAAAGAGCATTAATACATGTTTAATTACAGTTAAGTAATGCTTATTCAGCACTCATGTCTTTATGAAGTGTTACTTAAGGATATATGTTCTCAACTTTACAATAAGGGTCACAACGAGCATTAATAAATGCTTAATTACAGTTAAGTAATGTTTATTGAACATGCACAATCATTTATAGGTAAGGGCCACATGAAAGAACCAGCAAACCTCAATTTCATGGCGTACATGAACAATTAACATCTTCATCAACCATTAGTTATTAACTTGTTAAACCCTTTATAAATGTTAACAATATACTTTAATTAAGCATTGCCCATTAAGCATTAACCAACCATTGATTAATATTATAGAAAAGTGTTACACATTAGTTAATGCTAATTAAGGCTTAATTAATGTGAATGTTAATTAAGGGTTAATTAATGCTCATTAAGCATTAACATTAATTAACCCTTAAGTAATGTACCCTTATTGTAAACTGTTACCCTTGGTAATGTTGGGGATCTAAGAATTCAAGCTTCCCCACCCACCATTTTTTTTCTCACTGTTAGGCCACAGAACATAGAAGTAAGAAGTAGGCCATGGTTATTATTTTTTCTTCTTTTTCTCATTTTCTTTACAGATTATATGAAGTGCAGATTGCAAATTTTCAAATGATGACATACAGTGAAATCTAAAAAATATTTGAAGAGGATGGTTAACTTATTTGAATGTTTGTAGGCTAATCCTAAAATCAACATTCAGAGAAAATAACCCTGAAAGTTAGTGAACAAGCTTAGTTTGCTATCAAATTAACATCTAAACTTGCGGAATATGAAAATCACCAGACCATGTCACATTTAGAACACGTAAGAAGCAGAGGAGTTTTATTTTCAAAAACTGCAGCACAGTGCACTTCACACAGGCAGGGAAAAGGAGGAAGTCCGATATTGCGAGTTTTTTCTCTCAAAAAGTCTTCAAAACCAAGTAAGTTGGAGTTGTGATGGCAGCTATGAGTCACTAGGTACATAGCCTAATGTTTTCAAGTTTTGCCTACTTTTAGAACTGTTGTTTGCCGGTAGTTTATGAACTAATCGTAGGTAGCCTTGACTTCTTAGATTTTCCTGGTGGGGGACCCCTAGACCCCCCGCTTAAAAAGTGACCTGACTGAGGCTTTATTTCACACTATTTCCAGACCTGAATCATTTTCCCAGTCCAGCCCCGACACTCATCCTTCATCAGTCTGGATAAATCTAAACATCATTTCAGGTCCCAGGGTGAGACTCAGATATTAGCTTTGAAAAGACTCATATAAGCTCTACTTCAGGCACTCACCTTTCATCTGCAATTGGTTGTAGCTGCTGAGAGGGTCGGCCACGTCTTCGTACACCTGATCATCCGCCTGCCTCACCGACATCTCCATGAAGACAGAGCTTCACCTCCTCCAGCAGGAGCTCTTATAGGCTGCTTGGCTTACGGGAAACCAAACTGCTCTGGGGAGGAAGTATCTGTTTTGATGCTGAGGCAGACTAAACTCAGCATCAAAACACGTACATTGTGGCAAGTTCATTGAATGGGGAAGTTGTGGGTGAGTGGTCACAGAGACCCTACGCCTCATCAAATTCTGGCTTTTAACACTGGTAGAATTACACTGAATTGCCCACCATGTACATTAGCAGTCAAAAGGTTTTATTTTTACTATTTCCCACATTTTCAAATAACAATAAAGACGTCAAAACTATGAAATAGCACAAATGGAATTATGCAGAGTCCATAAGACTGTTAAAGGGATAGTTTGGATTTGTTGATGTGAGATAGGAGTCAGGGTGCTGCACACTGTTGAATGCAGCCGGCACAGTCCCAGTGTGGAGTCCACACTTTGGCATCACAATTTTTTTTTTTTTTTTTAACCTTTATTTATACAGGGGGAGTCTCACTGAGAGCAATGCTCTCTTTTTCAGGAGTGCTCTGTTCACATTCACACACACAGATTCACACCTGGAAGCTGACCAGTACAACCACAGTCTGATCTGCTGGCCACTGATCAGCTCCACTGGAGCAGTTGGGGTTAAGGGCCTTGCTCAAGGGCACCTCAGTGGTGGTAATGAGGGAGGGGCAAGCGCTGCCTTTTCACTTTCCCCACCCAGATTTATCCTGCCGGTCCCGAGGATTGAACCGACGACCTTCTCGTCACAAGCTCGCTTCTCTAACCATTGGGCCACCACTGCCATTTGAAGAGGGTAAGGAGGAGCAGACCGTCATTGTTGCGTCTTCTCCCCACCTGGGACCTTCAGGTGGTGCTCAGGACTCTGTCTGCCTTCTTTCAAGCCTTTGTGGGGCCTTGAGCTGTGGCTCCTCTCTTTGAAGACGGCCTTCCTTCTGGCTGTTTTTGCATCCAAGCGAGTGAGTGCTCTGTCTGTGGACAGGGTTTGTCTCAGGTTTTGGGGAAGGAGATGTGTTGCTCTCTCTCTTTCCCAACCGGGCTTTTCTGCCTAGGGTTCTGACGAGGGGGTTTGCCTCTAGACCTCGGGTACTGGATGACTTTCATCCTCCCTCGCACCCTTCTGCAGAGGCAGCAACATCAAAAAATGTAAGCCACCAAAAAATGTAAGCCACATCCACTTTCAGTCTAAACTCCATCCACTTTCAATTAAAGTCACGCCCCCTCCAAGTACAGATATAGATACAGATCATTTAGTTGGTTAAACAGATACAGAAGATGGTGTGCTCTTCCTATTGGTCAGCATCAGAGCATGTGAGCGGAGCGTAGTGTGGAGCGAGCGGGGAGAGGAGCGGGGGGATTTTGGCTTGAGCGGTGAGCGGGGACCAGAGTGGTACCGGAGCGAAAGTTGGAGCCGCACCGATCACCCGCTCAGTCCCGCTCCAGTTTCGATTACAAATATGTTCGAAACAGAATGCATCGGTGCACGCCCACTATTTTCTTGCCAGCTGCTGCGAGACGAGAAGGAAGAGAAACGAACATGCAGCCGACTCTGCTGAGCTCATGTTATTTGTAGTGAGCAATGCCCATTGCCCAGGCATTTAAACGCAATTTAAAACACCCTGGCCTGTTTTTCTTTTTTCTTCTGAGCGGAGCGGAGCGGTGATTGCGAACGGGTGAAATATGTATGGAGCGGGGAGCGGCCAGGAGCGGAGCGGCCGGGAGCGGCCTTGAATGCTGGAGCGGGTGGACAGGGCCACTCCGGGAGTGAGGAGCGGTAATTATCCCCGCTCCACTTCGCTCACATGCTCTGGTCAGCATTACACCCTTGTGAACAGCTTCAAGTGTGTGGGACCATCTGACCTTCTTGTACTGTTACAGTCACTCCAGGCTGGTCTTGACTATGGACCCTATCTGTCATCACTCATTGATGACATCAGAATTGCTCGAGTGACATCACTGCTGACATCACAATAGCTGAGTTACATCACTGATTACATCATCTGTGACATCATTTGATGCCCCCCCCTAGTGGCGATGTCCCTGGAAGCTTACCCCTTTACCCCCCCTTATGGGCGGCCCTGTGTGAGAGTAGAGAGTCCAGTGTCCCTGTTTGCCTTTTTGTATGTGTGAAAATAAAATCACACGTACCTTTTCATTTTTATGTTGTGGTCAAAACCCCTAGACCGGGTCATAACATATTGGGGGCTCGTCCGAAGCTAAATTGTGGCCTCGTTTTGGTGCATTTTTCCTGTAGTCTGGTTTTTGCTTGGCAGTTTTGACAGTTTTTTGTGTGTTTTCCAGATGCACCTGGTTGAGCTTGGGTGTTTGCCTGTGTTGATGACCATTCGGCTGTGGCAATTTGGTCATGACACAGGGCGTCGGGAGCTCGTGCATGCTGGGAGTTTTCCCGGTGTTTTTTTGCGTGGATTTTTGTTTCAAGGCCCAACTGTGTGGTATAGTGGGTGTAAAAAGCAGGTGGTTGGTTGCGGTGGTGGGAAATAAATAGTTCCTGCGCTCCAGCATTTTGTGTTGTCGGGGCAGTTTCTGGCATTTCAGTGGGTGGTTGAGGCTGCCTGTTCCACACCAAGGACTGCTGCCGGACAGTGGTGACGATTGCTGCCCACTCAAGTCCAGACTAATCCGATGGCTCAAATGGAGGCCGGGGTAGAGACGACAGAGCACCTGGGACTCGCCCTCCACGTGAGAGGTGGAGCTGGAAGCAAGGGACTGAGTACTGAGGTTGCGCAACTCAGATCTCCATGTCTGACAAGCAAGCTGGAAAAGGAGTCACTCAAGTCACGTCTATGGTCTACCCCGGTGAGTTTACGGTTTCCCACCCTGCATACCAGTGGACAACTTACTTGTATTTGTGTCTAAAAGTTTGTTCTAGTAGTAAAACTGTTTTTCTATTCGTTATAGTCAAGTTAAATCTGCCAACCAAAAATACATGTTGCCTGTGTTCAATTTGTTGTTTGCTTTGTTCTGTTGGAGGAGCTGTCCTACACAGTAGAACACATATTTTTGGGGGTAGATGGGTTTTTTTAAGGAGGGGGGTGTTACGGCCTTAAGCCGTAAGTAATTGTAGTATTTTATTCCTTGTGCTTTTCTGTAACTGTGTGGAGTGAGACCTCACTTCTGTGGGAGGGAGAGTGAGATGACTCTGCTGTGTGAGCACCTTTATTCCCTGCAGGTGTGTTTGCAGTAGGGGATTGGCTGGCCAGTGGAGATTGGCTGATGACATCGTCACTGGGGATTGGCCACTCCAGGGACAGGCCCCTATATAACTCCTGTGCTTTCAAGATGGCACTGGGGGGGATTGGTGTTAGCTGAGTAGTGCTAACACTGGCCCTCCATGTTGCCTCCTTGCTCCTCCAAACTGTGATTTTTGTGTTAATCCTAGTGCTTAAGACAACGGGAAGCTGTGGTAGCTTGATAGCTCTGTCTTAGCCACTTTGTCTTTGGGCTTAGACAACTGGGAAGCTGGGGTAGCTTGGTAGCTCTGTCTTGCCACATTGCAATAGTAAATGTATTTATTCTATTTATATTGTTAGTCTGTTTGGTACATTTTGTCATGTGTTGTGATGCTGGACTCAACTTGATGTATTAGCTGCTGCTTCTAATGCCTTCTCTAGCCTTGGCTTCGGCCTACTCCTCAGGCTTTAAGTTAACTTGTTCTGTTGGCATGTGAGAGTAGAGTCCAGTGTCCCTGTTTGCCTTTTTTATGTGTGAAAAATAAAATCACACGTACCTTTTCATTGTTGTCAGTGTCTAAGTTTATGTTTTGGTCAAAAACCCTAGACCGGGTCATAACAAGGCCTTTTACCTACAGTAACCTGTTGGGCATCACATTGTCTCCCACCGGGGAGACTATGCATTGGTCTCGGTCCGTCCGTTCGGCCATCCGTCTGTCCATCCATCACACTGTAAAGTCCCAGAGAAACCACATTTGGCAGATTGGGTTGATAATGGCCCACTACTACTCAGACCAGACCAGGCCCCATGTGTTGACCAGATATATAGCAACTTTACATTTTGGCCTAACTTCTGCACTGTATAGCAGTAGCCTGGTAAACCAGCCTGTCACGTGAACTCACATTTCATTTGGTTCTGCGTGACGGTCTGGCCCCAACTCTTCACACAGTCTTTAGCAGGGGCGGGAGCATGGGCGGGCATAGTTGCCTTGACAGACAACTCCTTCAGCCAATCAGGGTCGGATACAGTCAAACCCAAATCCACTCGGGAGAATGGCAAAAACAAAAGCCGAGAAACTCTGCGGTTGCGGCGATACTCCTGTACTTGTTTAATTGTTGTTATTGAGTCTATTTCTGCAATAACTGCACTTTATGGCTGTTTAAACTAGACAAACGTTGACATTACCGGCCCCGGCTCTCCCCAGGGCTGCGTGCTGAGCCCCCTTCTTTACTCCCTCACCTACGACTGCACCCCTGCCCACCCCAGCAACTCCATTATCACCACCGTGGTGGGGCTCATCTCTGGGGGAGACGAGTCTGCGTACCGGGATGAGGTGGAGAAACTGCCGGTGTGGTGCACAGAAAAGAACTTGGCCCTGAACACCTCCAAGACCAAGGAACTAATCATAGACTACAGGAGGAAGAGAACAGACACTCATCCCCTGGTTATCAGCGGACGGCGTGGAGAGAGCTTCCGACTTCCGATTCCGGGGCGTCCATCTAGATGATGACCTGACCTGGAGCACCAACACCACTGCTACCATCAAGAAGGCACACCAGAGACTGTACTTCCTGAGAGTACTCTGGAACAACCATCTCGCACATGCAGGAACTGCTGGTCTCCTTCTACCGGTGCTCCATCGAGAGCATCCTCATGCACTGTATCTGCGTGTGGTTCTGCAGCTGTACAGCCGCGGAGAGGAAGGCGCTCCAGAGAGTCGTCAACACCGGCCAGAAGATCGTCGGCTGCCCCCTCCACCCCCTGGCTGATCTGTACAGCTCCTCCCCTCCCTGGCTGACCTGTACAGCTCCCGCTGTCTCAGGAAAGCCCACAGCATCCTCAAAGACCCATCCCACCCCGGGCACTGTCACTTTGAACTGCTGCCCTCGGGCAGACGCTACAGAGAGATGAGGGCACGAACGAGCCGGTTCAGAGACAGTTTATTTCCAAGAGCCATAGCTGCGCTCAACATGCCCTAACACAGTTATCTGAGATATACTGTGTATATATATATATATATATATATATACTGTATATATATATATATATATATATGACATAGATATAATAATATACAATAATAATAAGTATATGTACATAGAATGTTCAAGAATGTACACACAGAACCAGGTGTCGATGCTTAATGTATATAGGACTGTGCAAGATGCTAAGGGGAATGTAAGTGGAATGTATATAGAGTGTACACAGAACAAACCTGACACTAGACACTTTTTATTTGAATTTGAATTTGAATTTGAATTTGAATTTTAATTTTAATTTTAATTTTAATTTTAATTTTAATTTTAATTTTAATTTTAATTTTAATTTTAATTTTATTACCTCATACTGTGATACACTAGACACTTTTACCCTTTATTACCTTGGTACTTTTATACCATTATCTTTATTACCTAACTTATTATCTTGTCTAAACGCACATAGGGGATTGCTTCAATTTCGTTGTTCTTAAAACTTGTTTTGTGACAATGACAAATAAAGCTCATTCATTCATTCATTCATCACATGACTCCTCAAGACGATCAGGCAAGGAGGCGGCCATTATTGTATTGTTAGTGCAGTGCTAGTAGCGTTCCTGATTGGCCAACTTGCGCTGTCAATCACAGCGCAGTCACTGATTGGCTCTTCCGCTCTTCCGCTTCTGATAAAACCCCCCCACTGGCTTTGGGGCCAGACCGTCACGCAGAACCAAATGAAATGTGAGTTCACGTGACGGGCTGGTTTACCAGGCTAGTATGGCAGTGGCATAGCCAGAAATTAAATTGCAGGTGGGCCTGAATAATAGTGGATGGGCCACACTATTGACGTAACATCAGAATCAGAATCAGCTTTATTGGCCAAGGGGATTGCAGAGCTGTGCAGTGTGAATGGGAATGAAAAGGGAGTACAGCCAACAGGGTTTACCAAGGGGAGGTAAAGGCTGCCCATCTATTCATACTACTGACATTGTAAGGATACAAATCTGGTTGAAAACCGGTAAAGCCATCCTTTTACTGTTATTTGTATTATATACAATAAGTGTGATGTAGATTGTAGAATGTCCGCTATGAATATAAGCAGGAGTAAAATTAAGAAATAATTGTATACCTATGTACAAATAATTGTATAGCTCACTGCAAACACAGTAAAAGTAGGGTTTGTTTCCTGTCAAAAGGGTGTAATTACACTTGCGCCCTTTTGACACCTAGCAAAACCCCACTTTTGACACTGACCAAGCCTTGTGCGTAGACTGGAGGATCCTAACAGCACTTAGGTCAGCTCAAAGTGCATGCTGACGTAAGTAATGCTAGCATTGCAGCATGATAACATAATTTCTACTATGCTATATTCTAATTCATATTTTACGTCAATATTAGATGAATATAAATATGTTAATATTCCCATTAAATACAGTACTTGGGCCTAGATTCAAATGTTATTCTATAAGGTTAGGAGTGTGAACTGGTCAATACGAGGTCTGATAGTAAGAGTTTTGGAGGGGGTTACAGTTCTTTGAATGTGTCCCAGCCAGGACACATCAATAAGTCATGTCTCCTGGGACACATGGTCCACCTGCTCTTCAGGTAACATGGCAGGTCATTCCATTTGTTCGAAGGGCCCAGGAAATCATTTTATAGTGCAGTGTTTCCCAAACTATGGGTCAGGACCCATTTTGGGTCGTGGACCAGTGGGGGGTGGGTCACCAACTGGTTGTCATGGCAACTCATTACCGTATGCTTTTTGTGAGTTTGGGTCCCAGGGAGACACAACATTTATTTTGGGTACCAAGATGCAAATGTTTGGTAACCCCTGTTATAGTGTACTGCAAAGTCATTCAAAGTTGGTTTTGTTTCCTGGCAAAAGGGTGTAATTGCGCTTACGCCCTTTTGACACCTAGCAAAACCCCAGTTTTGACACTGACCAAGCCTTGTGCGTAGAGGATTCAAACAGCTTAGCTCAGCTCAAAATGCATGCTGAGTCTGACATAAGTAATGCTACAGTAGCATGGCAGCATGATCATATAATGTCTCCTATATTCTAATAACAAGAGCATCAACTTTCCACTCATACCCAATTTAGGAAATTCCAACACTGTTTAGGGACCCCAGTAACCACCAGTGTTTTTTGCAAAACTGCATAGGATTAGTATAAAGTGGGCATGACTGTAAAGGGGAGACTTGGGGGTACCCTGACAACCCATTCTCATTCAGATATCTTGAGGTGAGAGGTCAAGGGACCCCTGTGAAAATGGCCATGCACCTTTTTGCCTCGTCAAAATCTAGCCTAAATTCAGAGCATTATTTAACCTGCTTCCCGACAAGGTAATATGACAGGGTTGGCACCAATGGATGCCTCACACTGGCGTAGGGATCGCCAGGGCAGGTGGTGATAGGGCCCATCTACTTGGAAAACACAGATTGATATGGGGTGATACAGAGTTGGACATGATTGTTTGTCTGTTGCACTCTTAGGGGGAGAGCAGAGCAAGGAACTAACCATTCTACACTGAAACGGATATATATATATATATGGGTATATATACCACTCTCATAACATGTGTGTATCACTTAGGGTGTCGAGTCATAATCTATTTTTTATTTGTCTTTATTGAATGTTCCAAATTGCATGTTTAACTAAGAATAAGCTAATGATTATTTCCACCCACCACTTATTTAATGTGGTTACTTTCTTGTCAAAAGTTTGGAAGGAACAATGCATGCTGGGGGATATTCTGCCCTGCAAAGCTAAAAGGGGGTAACTCAATTTTTGTCAAAAATGAGTTTTTGTCATTTTTGGAACATTGAAGATCTGCTTTATCATGTGGAAAAATATCTTGAGTCAATTGTGTTGTTTTTTGGAGAAAATAGGCGGTCATATTTACAGTAACTTCCAAAAGCCCTAGAAAAGCCAAGCAAGACTAAGGTAACATCAGTTACGGTTGTTTGGTTTGGTTTGACTGCACTCTGAATACTCTGCCATGCAACGCAAAAAGGGGGTAACTCACCACAATGCTCAGGTTGAGTTGAGGTATGAGTTACATTACTGGGCAGGCCTAATGTCATGATTGTGACATCGGACCAATACCACCCCCACCCACACAGACACCCACACCACCCACATTAACTCCCAAGGTTGCCAGCTCATATGGCATTAACCCCCTAACCCTTATACATTAACCCGCGAGGCACCTCATATGACATTAACCCCCGAGGCACCAGCTTATACCACATTTACCCCCGAGGCTCCAGCTCGTACAACATTATCCCCAGAGATGCCAACTTATATGACATTAACCCCCGAGGCGCCAGCTCATACGACATTAACCCCCGAGGTGCCAGCTCATACCACATTAACCCTGATGCGCCAGCTCATACAAATTTAACCCCTGTGGTGCCAGCTCGTACAACATTAACCCCCAAGGCGCCAGCTCATACCACATTAACCCCAGAGGCACTGCTCATATGAAATTAACCCCGGAGGTGCCAGCTCATACAACATTAACCCCCGAGGCGTCGCTCATATGAAATTAACCCCAGAGGTACCAGCTGATACAACATTAACCACCGAGGCGCCAGCTCATATGACATTAACCCCTGAGGTACCAGCTCATACAACATTAACCCCCGAGGTGCCGCTCATATAAAATTAACCCCAGAGGTGCCAGCTCATACGGCATTATCCCCAGAGGTGCCAGCTCATACAACATTAACCCTCCAGGTACCAGCTCATACAACATTAACCCCAGAGGCGCCGCACATATGAAATTAACCCCAGAGGTGCCAGCTCATATGACATTAACCCCCGAGGCACCAGCTCATATGACATTAACCACTGAGCTACCAGGTCATACAACATTAACCCCCGAGGCGTCAGCTCATATGACATTAACCCCTGAGGTACCAGCTCATACAACATTAACCCCCGAGGTGCCGCTCATATGAAATTAACCCCAGATGTGCCAGCTCATACGACATCAACCCCCGAGGAGCCAGCTCATATGACATTAACCCCCGAGGCGCCAACACACAGAAACACAACGGGCCAACAAGAGTCCCACCAAACTAGGCTTGAAGGATGTGTAGCGGCCTGATAATCTAGTTATATTATATTTATACGTATATTATATTAAGCGTAATTGTGCCATGAAAATGAGACTTCATGTCTATGTTATCATTATTATCATATATAGTGGTTTTATATAGTGATAAGCAACCAAGTGAAGGATCAAATTGAAGTTACTGTCTTTTTGCTTGGCATCACCCCTTATTATTTTGCAGACAATGCAAAGCCAGATTAAGGTAACTTCCAAATAAGGGTCAAGGGTCAAGTTTGAGCTAAAAAAAATTATGTAGATAAATAACTACATTAAATAAACAAATAATTAACACATTTCCAGTTTTCTTCCTACAATACATATGGCTGGACAACAACAAAACTTTAAAGTCATTTTTCTCAGTTCTACACTCTGGCGAGTTACCCCCTTTTAGCTTTGCAGGGCAGTATTGTCCTGATGTTGGTTTAGTAGCTAAAGTAAACACAGGTTAATAGCAGCATTCACTATAGACTCTATAGTGAATGCTTTCCACAAAATCATGAACAATGAAGAAAACCAGGAGGAATACAGTTCCACTTTTACCAAATAAACCAAAATTGATGTTCTGCGACAAGTTACATTATATCATCCTGAAAACCCAAATATTTGAAACTAGTAAAATTATAAAATTATCTGTCAGTGCAATAAGGTAAATACAATAAGTTGTTGATCACAAAGTACATTTATTTGCATTAATTTGATTCCCAATCACGACACACTGGTAAGAATTTTTAATATCGAATTAAAAATGCTTTGAAATGCATAACGCACAATAGACAGCTAACAATCTGCCTGACGAAAAAAGTATGAGTGAGTCCTAATTGTGGGCGTTTCGGCCCCCTGCGCTTCACGTCATCTCGGCGCACATCTCTGTATAGGCGTGTTTATGCCCAAAAGCATTGTGGAGGTGTGGTCATGCCCATAAAACCACAGCGTCACGTGAGCAGCTTCCTCCTCACTCAGAGGGAGAGTGAGAGAGAGAAAGAGGGACAGAGAAAAGATAGCCTAGATAGGGAGAGAGAGAGAGAGAGAGAGAGATTTGAGGCTGTCATAGAAATCAAATAACGTGCTCATGCCCACCTGTGAATCACCTGTGTATTATTGTCATTTCACACGCTGAAAAATGGCTGCTGCCCAAACGTCTCCTTTTGGGGCTCTCTTCTCCTGCATCTCCGCTGCGGGCATATACTGCATGCGTAATTGCGCAGGTCTGAGAGCCGGCGATGAGTGATGCTGCTCTATTTGAAGTTTAATTTCGTTCCACCAGCACACATTTTATTAATCAGCTATTTTCTATTCGTTTCTATACATCGAATTCCACCAATTTAGCCCGTCATTTCCCCCTTGGCACAAATTACTTTAAAAAATTTATTTTTTAAGAACATGTTAGGCCCTCACAGAGGGCCTAGACGGCCCTGACGGTTCCCCACTGAAAGACACATGCTTCCGTCTCTGTCTGCTTGATGGGGAGAGGGTGTCTCTCTCTCTCTCCCCCGACGAGGGAAGTGGAGAGGGCTATTGTGGTGCTATTAAACGTATAATGGTTGGAAAAGATCAACATTTGCTTTTTATTTTCTCCTACCTAAAGTAATCTAATGATACACCACAGACCTGTATGGTCGGAAATTATGTAGCCTAATAAAACCATGACAAACGAATTCTCATTTTTAAATGAAGGTGTGTTTTTTCTGCAATGTAGGCAATAGTTGAAAATCAACGTGGCATTCCGAGGAGAGAAGAGTGCGTGCAGGCGCGAGTGGAGAGTGACATCCATGCCGTGCATAAATGGATCCAATCAAGGATTTCCTGCACTGCACGGAGATGTGGAGACTGTCTGCGCTCAGGCGTCTGCGTGTGCGCTAAGACCAGCTATTTCCTGGCGTTAAAATTGAGAGCACCCAAGGCGATTTTTTTCTAACACATTGCGCTGGAACGCCTATTTTGGAATGGGCAACTCCCAAACCTATCTTTGTGCTAGCCACATACCGACGGTATCTTCCCCACAGCGCCATTTGCCACGTGCGCGAGACACATGATAGGGTAGAGGCCCACCGACACGCCTGGGCCACGGCCAGGGCCGTAGCCAGGGTTCGAGAAATACCAAGGTCATTTTGGCGTGGCGTGGGGGGCCCAAGGGGGGCTGTGCCCCCCCGGATAGAAAATTATGTCAATTTTAAAGTAAAATGCTTCAATCTGGTGCACTTTGAGAGCAAAATGAAGAGGCTAGATCTATAAAGAACTACATACATCATGTTAGATTAATATCCTCTTTACTGTGCTGTTGCTTTAAAATGATCCAAAAAATAAATGTCTCCCCATATGATATAATTTATATTCTGCATACAGGTCACATGGCAGAATACTGCTCAATTAAATACAATGGCCCATCTACACAAACATCACTTACAGGGGAGTTACTTACCCATTCACTTCAATAGAACTGTCCCCAAAGTCTAGCCCCAATCTAGCCTCAATGCAAAATCTGAATGTTGTGAGTTATCTCTCTTCCTTCTATAGCACACAGAGAGGAAGCAAATTGTTGCATTTCCGATCAACTGTCGCATTAAAACATCAATGACAGATTAATAGATCTGGGGACCGGAGCTATTTAAAAAAAAAAAGAAATGGTGTGGAAAATACCGAGGTCATGACCTCGGTGTTCTCAATGGTAGCTACGGGCCTGGCCACGCCTACACCCGTGTCATCACAGCGCAAAACTGGACGGTGGAGGCAGACGATAGCAATAAGAGGTGCGCAAAGGCAGCGCAAACGATAGTGCCGTACAACGATAGGGCCCTACATGTAGGACTCTGTTAAAAGGCTACACAGGTTCTTTACACCAGGGTTGAGCAGAATTAAAATACTAAAACCAAGCATAGAAAAAGTAACAATGTTTATTGATTAAAATGTGCCCCAAACCCAGCCCAAAGTCCATCCGCATCCTTGTGTCCACCGGTCTGAGGTAGTCCTGTTTCCCACTCCGGTCCACCACTTTCCTTAGGGGGACCAGAACATAGGAGTCAACCACCAATCATGCCCGGAGTCAAAAGTCAAACTGCCAGGGCCCGTAGGCCTCCAACTTGAAAGTAACATATTCACTACCCCACAGCACACCGTCACTGCAAACTGTATATGCACTCAGGAACCCGTAGGTATTAAGCTTTCATGCAAATCACTGCACTGGGTTTAGATTAGGGAGTATACTAGGGAACACAGCACTCCAAAAAGGGACACTCAGTGGCCTGAGTGGTCGGGGCAGGTAGTCAAAATAGGAGTGTATACCTATGTACAAATAATTGTATAGCTCACTGCAAAGTCATTCAAAGTTTGTTTTGTTTCCTGTCAAAAGGGTGTAATTGTGCTTACACCATTTTGACACCTAGCAAAACCCCACTTTTGACACTGACCAAGCCTTGTGCGTAGACTGGAGGATCCTAACAGCACTTACGTCAGCTCAAAGTGCATGCTGACGTAAGTAATGCTAGCATTGCAGCATGATAACATAATTTCTACTATGCTATATTCTAATTCATATTTTATGAATTAGATTCCAATTAAATACTTGGGCCTAGATTCAAATGTTATTCTATAAGGTTAGGAGTGTGAACTGGTCAATATGAGCTCTGATAGTATGAGTTTTGCAGGGGGTTACAGTTCTTTGAATGTGTCCCAGCCAGGACACATCAATAAGTCATGTGTCCTGGGACACATGGTCCACCTGCTCTTCAGGTAACATGGCAGGTCATTCCATTTGTTCAAAGGGCCCAGGAAATCATTTTATAGTGCAGTGTTTCCCAAACTATGGGTCAGGACCCATTTTGGGTCGTGGACCAGTGGGGGGTGGGTCACCAACTGGTCGTCATGGCAACTCATTACCGTATGTTTTTTGTGAGTTTGGGTCCCAGGGAGACACAACATTTATTTTGGGTACCAAGATGCAAAGGTTTGGTAACCCCTGTTATAGTGTACTGCAAAGTCATTCAAAGTTGGTTTTGTTTCCTGGCAAAAGGGTGTAATTGCGCTTACGCCCTTTTGACACCTATAGCAAAACCCCAGTTTTGACACTGACCAAGCCTTGTGCGTAGAGGACAAGTGAAGGACAAACAGCTTAGCTCAGCTCAAAATGCATGCTGAGTCTGACATAAGTAATGCTACAGTAGCATGGCAGCATGATCACATAATGTCTCCTACATTCTAATAACAAGAGCATCAACTTTCCACTCATATCCAATTTAGGAAATTCCAACACTGTTTAGGGACCCCAGTAACCACCAGTGGTTTTTGCAAAACTGCATAGGATTAGTATAAAGTGGGCATGATTTGCAAAGGGGAGACTCATGGGTATATGACAACCCATTCTCATTCAGATATCTTGAGGTGAGAGGTCAAGGGACCCCTGTGAAAATGGCCATGCACCTTTTTGCCTCGTCAAAATCCAGCCTAAATTCAGAGCATTATTTAGCCTCCTTCCCGACAAGGTAATACTGTATGACAGGGTTGACAAACCGCTCATGCTGCAGCCAGAGCCATATAGATGGCTCTGGCTGGAGCTGACGTTGGCTGCGAACAGCAGTCAATCCGCGCCCACAACTGAGCCTCTCTGTCTCTGCTGTATAGTTTCTCCACACGATTAGCCACCAGAAAAGCAGCACCCGACGCCGAAGGGCCAAACCATTCTCAGCAGTCTGGTTTGGCTTTTCCGTGTGGCGCTGGGAGCCGGCGCACAAAAACGGAGCACTCCGAAAATAGACGCTGGGTGCGTGAGGCTGTGTGTTAGTGTGGGGAGGAGTTTGCAGCTGAGGGGGGGAGAGGGGGGTGGGGCACGCAGGGCACCACACAACTACACCACGTCACTACATCAGAAAATATTAGCTTCAGACTCAGTGAATGTGCTTGAAATGCTTCATTTCACAAAAGGCGGAATATTGCAGCTTCTAATTTGAAACGCCTGTTTTTGCTGAAAACAACCTATCTTCTCCGGCTCATAACTAAAGAACGGAAAATGGTATCAATAAACTTTTTTTTGCTGATGATACAATAGAGTCTCCTCGTTCTTTGTGCGTGTTCGGTGTTTACATAGTAATATCACACAATATTCTGTGGGCCTCGAGAAATCACTGAAAACGCTCTGAAACTCTGGCACTGGGAGCGTCCGTTCTCCAAAAGTGGCTGGCACTCAATGAGTTAAGAACATGTTAGGCCCTCACAGAGGGCCTAGACGGCCTTGACGGTTCCCAACTGAAAGACACATGCTTCCGTCTCTGTCTGCTTGATGGGGAGAGGGTGTCTCTCTCTCTCTCCCCCGATGAGGGAAGTGGAGAGGGCTATTGCGGTGCTATTAAACGTATAATGGTTGGAAAAGATCAACATTTGCTTTTTATTTTCTCCTACCCTCTCCTACCTAAAGTAATCCAATGTTACACCACAGACCTGTATGGTCGGAAATTATGTAGCCTAATAAAACCATGACAAACAAATTCTCATTTTTAAATCAAGGTGTGTTTTTTCTGCAATATGAAGCCTGCGTTAGTTCATTCAAGACATGATGTCATAGGCTACGCCCCAGCTGTACCAGCTGACAGCCTCTGTTTGGTTCACCGTTTAACCAATTCTCCAATCAGTCATTCTCACAACAAGGCGGTAAATAGGGCAGCCTCTCACTCACTGATCTGTTCCCCACCTTGCTGATCGTTGCGGCTGCTGGCAACGCTTTGCCCCCTCCACCCCAGCCTCCACCTTTTAGATCAAATGCTATCATGTATTGTAGCTCTGGAGTCTGCATGGCTCAAAAAATTTACATGTTTCCATGTCTTGCTTTTAGGCTCCCTCTTTTACTTTCTATGGTTTAAATGTATCTGGAATATTTTATTCCCATGGGGGATTCTGCTTGCTCTCCCTGCTCGGCGTAGCATGCTGCTGAGCCGAGTTCAGGGAGAATTAAATTAATTAAATATTAAATTAAATATTAAATTAATTCTAAGAGCGGAGCCTTCAACGCCAAACATAATTGTATGCATTATATTCATTTATGCAATAAATGGTTAATTCTATGACTTGAGTGTTCTTGAATGAAGTAGGCAATAGTTGAAAATCAACGTGGCATTCCGAGGAGAGAAGAGTGTGTGCAGGCGCGAGTGGAGAGTGACATCCATGCCGTGCGTAAATGGATCCAATCAAGGATTTCCTACACTGCACGGAGATGTGGAGACTGTCTGAGGCGTACGTCTGCATTTGCGCTAAGACGAGCTATGTCCTGGCGTTAAAATTGAGAGCACCCAAGGCGATTTTTTTCTAACACATTGCGCTGGAACGCCTATTTTGGAACGGGCAACTCCCAAACCTATCTTTGCACTCGCCACATACCGACGGTATCTTCCCCACATCGCTAAATGACACTTGCGCGAGACACATGATAGGCTAGAGGCCCACCGACATGCCTGGGCCACGCCTACACCTGTGTCATCACAGCGCAAAACTGGACGGTGGAGGCACGCAAACGCAGCGCAAAGGCAGCGCAAACGATAGTGCCGTACAACGATAGGGCCCTAGGACTCTGGTAAAAGGCTACACAGGTCTTTACACCAGGGTTGAGCAGAATTAAAATACTAAAACCAAGCGTAGAAAAAGTAACAATATTTATTGATTAAAATGTGCCCCAAACCCAGCCCAAAGTCCATCCGCGTCCTTGTGTCCACCGGTCTGAGGTAGTCCTGTTTCCCACTCCGGTCCACCACTTTCCTTAGGGGGACCAGAACATAGGAGTCAACCACCAAGGCCCCATAGCACTCAGGCCCGGAGTCAAAAGTCAAACTGCCAGGGCCCGTAGGCCTACAACTTGAAAGTAACATATTCACTACCCCACAGCACACCGTCACTGCAAACTGTATATGCACTCAGGAACCGGTAGGTATTAAGCTTTCATGCAAATCACTGCACTGGGTTTAGATTAGGGAGTATACTAGGGAACACAGCACTCCAAAAAGGGACACTCAGTGGCCTGAGTGGTCAGGGCAGGTAGTCAAAATAGGATTGTATACCTATGTACAAATCATTGTATAGCTCACTGCAAAGTCATTCAAAGTTTGTTTTGTTTCCTGTCAAAAGGGTGTAATTGTGCTTATGCCATTTTGACACCTAGCAAAACCCCACCTTTGACACTGACCAAGCCTTGAGGGTAGACTGGAGGATCCTAACAGCACTTACGTCAGCTCAAAGTGCATGCTGACATAAGTTATGCTAGCATTGCAGCATGATAACATCATTTCTACTATGCTATATTCTAATTCATATTTTACGTCAATATTAGATGAATATAAATATGTTAATATTCCCATTAAATACAGTACTTGGGCCTAGATTCAAATGTTATTCTATAAGGTTAGGAGTGTGAACTGGTCAATACGAGGTCTGATAGTAAGAGTTTTGCAGGGGGTTACAGTTCTTTGAATGTGTCCCAGCCAGGACACATCAATAAGTCATGTGTCCTGGGACACATGGTCCACCTGCTCTTCAGGTAACATGGCAGGTCATTCCATGTGTTCAAAGGGCCCAGGAAATCATTTTATAGTGCAGTGTTTCCCAAACTATGGGTCAGGACCCATTTTGGGTCGTGGACCAGTGGGGGGTGGGTCACCAACTGGTCGTCATGGCAACTCATTACCGTATGTTTTTTGTGAGTTTGGGTCCCAGGGAGACACAACATTTATTTTGGGTACCAAGATGCAAAGGTTTAGTAACCCCTGTTATAGTGTACTGCAAAGTCATTCAAAGTTGGTTTTGTTTCCTGGCAAAAGGGTGTAATTGCGCTTACGCCCTTTTGACACCTAGCAAAACCCCACTTTTGACACTGACCAAGCCTTGTGCGTAGAGGATTCAAACAGCTTAGCTCAGCTCAAAATGCATGCTGAGTCTGACATAAGTAATGCTACAGTAGCATGGCAGCATGATCACATAATGTCTCCTATATTCTAATAACAAGAGCATCAACTTTCCACTCATACCCAATTTAGGAAATTCCAACACTGTTTAGGGACCCCAGTAACCACCAGTGGTTTTTGCAAAACTGCATAGGATTAGTATAAAGTGGGCATGACTGTAAAGGGGAGACTTGTGGGTACCCTGACAACCCATTCTCATTCAGATATCTTGAGGTGAGAGGTCAAGGGACCCCTGTCAAAATGGCCATGCACCTTTTTGCCTCGTCAAAATCTAGCCTAAATTCAGAGCATTATTTAGCCTCCTTCCCGACAAGGTAACATGACAGGGTTGACAAGGTAACATGACAGGGTTGACAAGGTAACATGACAGGGTTGACAAGGTAACATGACAGGGTTGACAAGGTAACATGACAGGGTAGTGTGTAGGGATCACCAGGGCAGGTGGTGATAGGGCCCATCCACTTGGAAAACAGAGATTTATATGGGGTGATACAGAGTTGGACATGATTGTTTGTCTGTTGCACTCTTAGGGGAGAGCAGAGCAAGGAACTAACCATTCTACACTGAAATGGATATTGGTGTGATGGGTATATATACCACTCTCATAACATGTGTGTATCACTTAGGGTGTCGAGTCATAATCTATTTTTTATTTGTCTTTATTGAATGTTCCAAAACTGCATGTTTAACTAAGAATAGGCTAATGATTATTTCCACCCACCACTTATTTAATGTGGTTACTTTCTTGTCAAAAGTTTGGAAGGAACAATGCATGCTGGGGGATATTGTCCTGATGTTGGTTTAGTAGCTAAAGTAAACACAAGTTAATAGCATCATTCACTATAGACTCTATAGTGAATGCTTTCCACAAAATCATGAACAATGAAGAAAACCAGGAGGAATACAGTTCCACTTTTACCAAATAAACCAAAATTGATGTTCTGCGACAAGTTACATTATATCATCCTGAAAACCCAAATATTTGAAACTAGTAAAATTATAAAATTATCTGTCAGTGCAATAAGGTAAATACATTAAGTTGTTGATCACAAAGTACATTTATTTGCATTAATTTGATTCCCAATCACGACACACTGGTAAGATTTTTTAATATCGAATTAAAAATGCTTTGAAATGCATAACGCACAATAGACAGCTAACAATCTGCCTGACGAAAAAAGTATGAGTGAGTCCTAATTGTGGGCGTTTCGGCCCCCTGCGCTTCACGTCATCTCGCCGCACATCTCTGTATAGGCGTGTTTATGCCCAAAAGCATTGTGGAGGTGTGGTCATGCCCATAAAACCACAGCGTCACGTGAGCAGCTTCCTCCTCACTCAGAGGGAGAGTGAGAGAGAGAAAGAGGGACAGAGAAAAGATAGCCTAGATGGGGAGAGAGAGAGAGGGAGAGAGAGAGAGAGAGAGAGAGAGATTTGAGGCTGTCATAGAAATCAAATAACGTGCTCATGCCCACCTGTGAATCACCTGTGTATTATTGCCATTTCACACGCTGAAAAAGGGCTGCTGCCCAAACGTCTCCTTTTGGGGCTCTCTTCTCCTGCATCTCCGCTGCGGACATACTGTATACTGCATGCGTAATTGCGCAGGTCTGAGAGCCGGCGATGAGTGATGCTGCTCTATTTGAAGTTGAATTTCGTTCCACCAGCACACATTTTATTAATCAGCTATTTTCTATTCCTTTCTATACATCGAATTCCACCAATTTAGCCCGTCATTTTCCCCTTGGCACAAATTACTTTTAAAATTTTATTTTTTAAGAACATGTTAGGCCCTCACAGAGGGCCTAGACGGCCCTGACGGTTCCCCACTGAAAGACACATGCTTCCGTCTCTGTCTGCTTGATGGGGAGAGGGTGTCTCTCTCTCTCTCCCCCGACGAGGGAAGTGGAGAGGGCTATTGTGGTGCTATTAAACGTATAATGGTTGGAAAAGATCAACATTTGCTTTTTATTTTCTCCTACCTAAAGTAATCTAATGATACACCACAGACCTGTATGGTCGGAAATTATGTAGCCTAATAAAACCATGACAAACGAATTCTCATTTTTAAATGAAGGTGTGTTTTTTCTGCAATGTAGGCAATAGTTGAAAATCAACGTGGCATTCTGAGGAGAGAAGAGTGTGTGCAGGCGCGAGTGGAGAGTGACATCCATGCCGTGCATAAATGGATCCAATCAAGGATTTCCTGCACTGCACGGAGATGTGGAGACTGTCTGCGCTCAGGCGTACGTCTGCGTGTGCGCTAAGACCAGCTATTTCCTGGCGTTAAAATTGAGAGCACCCAAGGCGATTTTTTTCTAACACATTGCGCTGGAACGCCTATTTTGGAATGGGCAACTCCCAAACCTATCTTTGTGCTAGCCACATACCGACGGTATCTTCCCCACAGCGCTATTGCCACGTGCGCGAGACACATGATAGGGTAGAGGCCCACCGACACGCCTGGGCCACGGCCAGGGCCGTAGCCAGGGTTCGAGAAATACCAAGGTCATTTTGGCGTGGCGTGGGGGGCCCAAGGGGGGCTGTGCCCCCCCGGATAGAAAATGATGTCAATTTTAAAGTAAAATGCTTCAATCTGGTGCACTTTGAGAGCAAAATGAAGAGGCTAGATCTATAAAGAACTACATACATCATGTTAGATTAATATCCTCTTTACTGTGCTGTTGCTTTAAAATTATCCAAAAAATAAATGTCTCCCCATATGATATAATTTATATTCTGCATACAGGTCACATGGCAGAATACTGCTCAATTAAATACAATGGCCCATCTAAACAAACATCACTTACAGGGGAGTTACTTACCCATTCACTTCAATAGAACTTTCCCCAAAGTCTAGCCCCAATCTAGCCTCAATGCAAAATCTGAATGTTGTGAGTTATCTCTGTTCCTTCTATAGCACACAGAGAGGAAGCAAATTGTTGCATTTCCGATCAACTGTCGCATTAAAACATCAATGACAGATTAATAGATCTGGGGACCGGGGCTATTTAAAAAAAAAAAAAAAATGGTGTGGAAAATACCGAGGTCATGACCTCGGTGTTCTCAATGGTAGCTACGGGCCTGGCCACGCCTACACCTGTGTCATCACAGCGCAAAACTGGACGGTGGAGGCAGACGATAGCAATAAGAGGTGCGGAAAGGCAGCGCAAACGATAGTGCCGTACAACGATAGGGCCCTACATGTAGGACTCTGTTAAAAGGCTACACAGGTTCTTTACACCAGGGTTGAGCAGAATTAAAATACTAAAACCAAGCATAGAAAAAGTAACAATGTTTATTGATTAAAATGTGCCCCAAACCCAGCCCAAAGTCCATCCGCATCCTTGTGTCCACCGGTCTGAGGTAGTCCTGTTTCCCACTCCGGTCCACCACTTTACTTAGGGGGACCAGAACATAGGAGTCAACCACCAAGGCCCCATAGCACTCAGGCCCGGAGTCAAAAGTCAAACTGCCAGGGCCCGTAGGCCTCCAACTTGAAAGTAACATATTCACTACCCCACAGCACACCGTCACTGCAAACTGTATATGCACTCAGGAACCCGTAGGTATTAAGCTTTCATGCAAATCACTGCACTCGGTTTAGATTAGGGAGTATACTAGGGAACACACACAGCAAAATTCCTAGAGTTGATCGACTGTTGTCAGATTAAATTTACTCTGTCAGATTCATCTTGACTAATGACAGTGTCAAACTACGCACCAACTACCCCTAGTGTTGGTGTCAATCACTGTAGTGGAATTGTCATTTACTCTGAACTCTGCGCAGATGCAGTAGCCATCCAGTATTAACCCCACCCACAAACTCAGTTCAGTGACGCCGCCATCTTTCGCTCACTTGGAGGCTTTTGGAGGTAAGACTAGAATCCAATTTTTAAGTGTATAAATGTCGATGTCGTTCGGTTTTCTAATCATTTAACGTTCGCTGGCTGTAAAGTATACTGTCCATGTGATTGTCATCGTTTGATAACGTAAATTCAATCTGTTCTAAGTAGTTAACTAACGTGGATTCGCCCACCCGCCATGCGGTACATTATTTTATCTAGCTAGCTAGCGTTAGCCGGTGCAATATTGAGATAATGCTATCTTTGACAATTCAACAGCAGGTGTGCTAAGGTAGCATGTTTTTCATGCATGGTTTGCAAATATTCCACCATCTAGTCTTTTATTTTGCACGCAGGTAACATTTGTAACGTGACATCTCAAACTGGGGTGCTACGCTTTGTAACTTGATAGAGCAACAGGTGTGTTCAATAGCCCGCAGCTCACACAGTTTACAGGCTGGCAAGCTAACGTTAATTTCTGGCGGACATCTTTTAGAGTATGGTCTTGTCATTTTCTTTTCCACATTACCGATAACGTTATATAATATTGGCATACAGCCATGTTAGCCGTGACCTGTGAGGTGGTCCTGAGTGTAAAATATGCTTGCGTTGTTCACATCCACGTTAAACCAATGCATGCACGGATGCACTTCCAGCTTAACACCTAACCATGTTGTGTTTTGTCAGGATATTTGCTTTAAAATATAGGCTAACTTTAGTGGACCTAAAGTTCCTTATTTCAGCAACTCAACAACTGAAGTCAGGATTTGTAAATATTTGCAGGTTACATCATTTACTGGCAGCTGTCTATATTTCTGAATAGGATTGTTATGAGTATTATAAAAAGTGCATTTACTCCTATTTAGCCTTTCACTTTACACCCAATTCACCCATTTTGTGTCTAAAAGACAGGAAGACAACCAGTTGCAAGCAAAACACTATGGTTTCCAACTCCCAATCCATTTGGTGTTCCATGCTGGGGCCCTAATCAATGTCTTGCTTGCATCTGTTTTACAAAATGTTACACAAAATGGGTGAATTGGGTGGGGAGTGAAATGTACTGAACCCTTTAACCACTGCGAGACTGTGAGAAACATCCTGGAATAAGTTATCCTGAGATATTATGGACTGAACAGCTAATATTTTTTATTTATAATATATTCCACATTATTGTTGCTACTGTAGGTCGATATTGCTCCAATATGTCACCAGATTTAAGCCTAACTTTGTATTCCCATTACTGACTCAGCTTTACTCTTCCAGATGCAATGATGTTGATCCAAACTAAGATCAACGATGATCAGAAATTTATAAAGATTAATCAACCAAGCCTGGAGGAATTCTTGAATGCAGGTAAGCCATCAATCACTCATTTGAAAAATGCAAGAAAATACAACAGATTATGCAAACACAAGTGCAGTAGATAAGCCCCCCAAGCCTCAATTGTTATTTCAGCTTGAGAAACTGAAGGTTTCCACCAAAACTGACTTAACGATTTTGAGAAAATATCTAATTGTGATTATTTTGACTGATATTGCAATTGCGATATGATTGGCAATATTCGAGGGAAAGATCATTTTTACATTTTCATTGAAAAATATTCATGATGATTTATGATGTTATAAGTGAGCCCCCCCCCCCCCCCCCCCACACACACACACACACACACACACCAGGGTCCGTACGGTCATGGACAATTATGGAAATTTAAATTCAATTTCCAGGTCATGGAAAAGTTTTGGGGAAAAATAAAATCCCACAAGGTTTTGGAAAAGTCATGGAAATTGGTTTAACTTTAAATTTTCATGACGTTCATTTACACCGAGTTCAGAGCATAAAAATAGTATAAATGTTTTGGTCATGGAAATTTGGTTTAAAGTCATGGAAAAGTAATGGAAATCCATTGGTCAAAATGTGTATGAACCCTGACACACACACCTTCCCAGAGTCAGAAACCAATAAATGCCTTCAGACAGACCTTTTGATGTATTTGGTGTAGTCTGAAGTATGTCAAACAGCAATATCAGGCTATCTTGGCTCAAATTGTTGCATCTATGGTAGGGATGCACCGATATGAAAGTTTTGGCCGATGCCGATAACCGATATTAACATTGATGTTATGGCCGATAACCGATATTTGCCGATGTCGATATGATCTGTATAAACCACATTTTTATGATCATCACATTTTGTACATACTGAAAAACACATGTTAACACTGAATTTGAAAAAGTTATGCATTTCTTTATTTGCAAAGCCTTTGGAAAAGCCCATAACTCATAGATTTACTGCATTATTTCATATCAATGTGAAGAATTTGGCTGATAATGATAACCGATATTAACATTGCAACATCTGACCGATACCGATATGACCGATATGTTAAAAATGACTAACATCGGCCGATACCGATATGATTGCCGATATATCGTGCATCCCTAATCTATGGGATGAAATAACATCATGATCCCATAGACATTCAGGAATTGACTGAGGGGGGGCTCCTTTTCAAAGATTTGTCTGTGAGGCCCACAGTCTCAGACTTTGAAAATCCCTGCTGTAGAGCATGGTGAAGAATACTTTTTTGAGTGACTGACATGCTTATTGGATGGATGTCTAATAAGTTTGCTATCACTACCAAAGCCTCTCTTCTCTCTCCATTAACAGCCTGAAATCTTGAAAAGGGATGAAGCTCTGTTTTTTCTTCTCGCCTGCCGTCCCCCCCCCCCCCCTATAGCTTTCATCAAGTTCGCCATCCCAGCCGTCAGTGAAGGCGTCAGAGTGTACAATGAGGCAGGGACCGAGGTGGACGCCGATGTCTTTGAAGAAGTGGTGCAGCTTCCCAATGCTGGTGTATTCACAATCAGATTTGATGATGGTAAACTTGCTTTATTGCTTGATTTCCATTTGCTGGATCTGTGTAGGTCCATCCCGGTGTCAAGGTTCCCACAGGTCCTTGAAAGTTTCTGAATTCATTAGAATGTTTTTCTTAGTAGACATTACATTAGCATTGAACATTGCCATTTTGCATTAGGTTCCCAGGAGACACCTTCATCTGCCAGTCCTGTGGCTTCATCATCTGGCAGTTCAGTGGCATCACGCGCTTACGAGGCGTCAGCCTCTGATTCCGATGCCACAATTATCTTGCCTCGCCGTCCCATAAATGAGGAGAAAGAAGCAAAACGTGTAAGTTACTGTGTAAAGTGTCAGTTGTAGTGATAACTTCTTATTGAGGCAAGCCCACACTGTAGGCAATTAAGTAGCGCTTTTCTTAGATTACTCCCTCTGGCAGGCACCATATTTAAGTAAAGCTGCAAGTTGCAGCATTTGGACTTTAGGGGCCCTATCTTCCCTCTGGCCTTAAAATAGCGTTTAAGGCCAGGCCAAGCGCTATTTAGTGGGCATGGACAGCGCATTCCATATTGAAATTTTTCAAAATTCTGTAATTTTTTTTCTCCAAATTCAACTTTTTCCATTTTACTTTTAATTTAGGGGTTGGTGACTTGGCTCTCTCAGACATGTTTCTCGAAGTGAAAAACAAGTTGTGAGGTGATGTAAGGGTCCCACGCAAAAACAAGTCCCCTCTCAAAACACCCCAATCGAAAACATAATTATTTCTCTAGCCTACCACCGAGAAGGTGGGAGGTGGACGGGTATGCAGGCTTGGTGGTGGGTGTGGGTCGGTGGCGGTGCCCTGGTTGTTTTGGGCCGGCCAGGGTGGGGAGAGGCAGCTTGGAAGATGGCAATAAGGGGCGCGCAAACGCAGCGCAAACGATAGCGCCGTACAACGATAGGGCCCATAATTTGCAGACATTCATTTAGTTTGACAGTTATTTAGATTTGAGTTAAGTTGTGGAACAGTGATGTCATTTGTGCATGAATGACATCACTGGTCCACAACTTAACTCAAATCAACTCCACGTCTCCTTCAGGAGAGAGACAGAAATGTGCTTCTGCTCTGTTTTTTCCACAGTTAGTAGAAGCTGTACTGACCAAGAAACCTGGAGGAGATCGCGTTATCAAGGAATATAACCGAACGAAAGGCCTGACTGACTCCACAAGGCGAAATATGGTTAAGATCCTCTGTGCAGACATGACTGAAAATCATGGGTAATTAACATATTTTTTTTCAAGCGACACATACATTTATTGAACGAAAAGTCAAGTGATGAATATTGTGGCTGTTAAAATATGAATACCAGTAATCTTAGGAATTCATACAGAAATATTGGGATAACTACCAATGTACACAGTGTTGCCAAGGTTAAATAGGCACAAAGCAATACAACTGCCTTTTGCTTGGCTGGAAATGATGGTGGTGTCCAGATGGTTTCCAGGAGTACACAACCTGCCTCCCTGGGTCATAACCTACAGACAAAACAACTTCATTATGTAAATGAGTGACTGTGACTGCTGTAGATTTATTTACACATGGATTCCATCTAAAATGAAATGTATAATATTGGCTCAGGATCACCGCACTAAACTAAAATAGATGACAATGCAATACTTTGACAGTATTACAGACATCACCCAGCTGTGTCTTCCTCACCCCGTGTCTTGTGCATCTCATGTAGCACGTTGACGGCTCTCGCGACCTGAACAGATAATTTGGCCTGCTAGATATGTCAGGTCTCAGATCTGTGAATCACACAGCATTTAAGCAACAATTTGCAAGCACTGTGCCGACTCCAATTTGATTTTATCTGGGGACTTTTGGCGGCGAGTTCCAAAACTGTACCTGAGTGGTAAAATGATATTGTCACCGTAGCTTTATCTTATTCAGAATTGATGCAACTACCATGAAATATCTTTTACTCGTATGGCAACATGTGATTCCTTAAATGTTCGCCCATTTTCTTTAATCGTCATTGTTATGAATCTTATTATTGTTGTAAAATAAATTAGGAGACATTGAAATGGAAATTATTTGAATTGAATTGAAATTATATGATAAAATATCTTTTCCTGTATTATTCACTTTGCTCTTGTCAGGACAACACCCCCAACCCCTGTGAGAACGAAGTATGCTCGAGGGATAATTGCCCTGTTCCCTTACCTGGCTGACCCACAAGCCGAAAATGGATATGTAAGCACAAACTTTAAAGGGTTGGTGTAACTAGGCTATCTTGAGTCTATTCAGCAGAACCTTGGATTATTAGATCAGACATCCAAACGGATCTGTGCACTATACATGCTACATGCTAGGGGTGGGAATCACAAGTTTCATCACGATACAATATATTGATTCTTCAGACAACAATACGATATTTGCTGATATCACAAAGTCTGTCACGATTTTTATTCGATTCAGCGGCCTGCGATCGATATGAGACGATATCATATGCCCATTTACACACAATCAGTTGCATTTATTTTAACTCACAAAAAGTAACTAAAATATGATTTGACAATTTTATTTCTGAGCTCTTCCAGACATTTAAAAAATAGATCTGTGGTTCGACATAAAGTGCCAATTTTCTCATGTTTAAATGCAAATTATTTTGATCGGTTAACTTGAGATCAAGATCCCTTGATGACCTTTCAATTATGAACATACGCCATACGTATAAAAAAAACGTATGCTCCACCACGTGGATTTACAAGGTGACGATATGGCGATATGTATCGGTTTTCACTTTTGATCGATACACAATACGATATTGACGATGCATCGTCCCACCCCTACTACATGGATACTAAGTGTTTTTTCCCCCTTTTCTATTGAGTAATCAAGTTTGGTGGGGGGTATAGTACAAATCGAGACCACTGCCGCTTCAACATGGCACTCACTTATTCTGCTATAGCCTCAAATGGTCTGGTGTGACAAACCCAATAACTTATAATTATTTATTCAAACAACTGCAATATTTGGTGTTAATGTCATAACTTTGATAACACGTACTGTTACAATTTTCAAAGGAACATTACTACGATGCTAAAGGTGCCAGTGGTTTCATTGCTTGGAGACTCAAAACGATCCAGAGGAACAGCTCTTCATCTAGGCGCGGCGAGTCATCAAGCCTGCTGACTGAGACTGATGGAGGACCAACAGCTAGAAGAGATTCTTCATCTACTCCTGAGATGACTCTGAGCCAAGCCCAATGCAAGGAGGCAGTTTCTTTGATGAAACATTCCTCTGATGATGCCACTATCAAGCAGAAGATGAAGATGACATTTGAATACCGACACAACATGGTCCTCGACCCAGAGAGATCATCTGATGTCTTGACCGAATTTCCTCGGTTCAAAGACATCAAAGGCCTGGTAATTACATTTTTATTTTGATTGACAAATGTGTTAAATCTGCATTCAGCAATGTGTTTGTGTTCAAAAAAGTGTTGAATGTCTTATTCTGACAGCAATCACTGAAATAGTTTGGTCAGTGACTTGGAACCCCCAACCCCCCACTATCTATCTCTCTCCTGTAGTCCTGCAGGCAGGGCAGGCGTATCTCCGCAAACGTAACTCATAGAGACTCAGGGATGGCGGCATCGGGGTGAAAAAATACATACTCATACATCGATTGGACCTTCCGTTTCTCAGAAAATGTCAACTTTTCTCTGATTGGATCCAGGCGCGTAGCCACGGGTGCGCTAGGGTGTGCAAATGCCACCCAGACAGGCCAAAAAAAATGGGGTAAAAAAAGTTTTTTGTTCGTCTGCAAAACACATGTCAACGCTGTCATGCACTGTGTCCAACTTATCCTATGTGCGAATAGAAATCACGCTCCGCTGACCTATGTGCCCCGGAGCATCATGGGAAACTAGTTAAGCTGTCGTCCACGTAAAGTAAACAAATGCACGCACAGCAGCAGCAGCGCCAAATCAAGAAGACATGAAACAAAGCTCGCTTTTAAGCTTATTCGGCAAAGGCAAGAAATGTCGCATTGACGACGAGGAAGAAGATGACTCGTTGTCACCCTCCCCCTCAACAAGTGCGGATTGTAGTGCACCCGTTCCCGCACACTGTATTGGTGGTGTACAGTGGAGAAGAGACAGACGATGATGAAGAATACGCAGCCGAAACAATGGCGTTAACAGCGGGGAACGCAGCCAACAACACACCGGAGGTTTGTGCAGAGCCAGAGGAGGACACTGATGCTACAGATCTCTCTGAGAGCCTCCAAAGATATATACTGTATCCTCACCGTTTGCTTTTGTAGAAGAGAAACGAGACCCTCCCTGCACTGCAGCAGCAGACTTTTTTGAGATACCAAAGTAGTTTTACATGTTACCAAAAAATACAATTTAATTGACTGCTTCTATCTGCTAATGAGTGCGAAAAGGAGCAAACATTGATATGTCATGGTCCTTCAAGACACTATGTAGTGATTTTTTTTGTCCACTAGATGTCACCATTTTCCCTCTAAATCTGGCTTGAAAAGCCCCAAATTCGCCGCCAAATGGTCCGCCCCCTGGCACACCCTCTCTTTCTGTGGCACACCCAATGTGCCAAGTCTGGCTACGCCACTGATTGGATCAAAATTGGCGCCGACCTCAAACTATCCAATCAGAGAAAAGTTAGCATTTTCTCTAAACGGAATGTCAGATGGCGATGCCTATAAAATACTATGTACTTTCCCCCCCCCGAATCCAATGCTGCCATCCTTGAGTCTGTACGAGTCACTGACCACACTATTTCAGTGATTGCTGTCGGAATATAGTCATTTAACACTTATTTTAACACAAACATCGCTGAATGCAGCTTTAAATACTCTGTGTATACCCCTCATTGTTTCAACATGCCTGGTCAGCTGCCCCACCCCCCACACACACACACATTTGTTAATTTAATGTTAATTTGATGTTGATGCAATACTGATTATAATGGTTTTCTGAAATGTATTCTCTTGATATGTCATTTATGTTTTGCAGATAGAACAAGACTTTGTCCTGCTTTTTGGAGAAGATGCAGCATCCAGGTTTCTTGAGAGGTTCGTCTAACTACAATAGACCCTTCTCACGGGGGCCATTTTGTGTCGAAAAGGCAGGGTAAACACAGGTGCAAGTAAAACACTAATGAGGGTTTCCAACTTCCATGATTGGAATTTGGAAACCCTCATTAGTGTTTTGCTTGCACCTGTCTTTATTCTCCCTTTTCGACACAAAATGGCCCCCGTGAAAAGGGTCTATAGTCCTAGTCTCAGCCAGCTTGTGGCTAGTTGAGGTTGTTCTCCTATAGCCCTTCGTTATTTTTCGTATCGCCTATAAACCTACTCATTTGTTCCATATAGAGAGCCAAAGTGAACGCTATTTCCTGCTTCAGCATGCGTACAAAGGGATTTCATCTGTCATTTTATTTTCCATAGACATTTTGTAAAATGCTTATACAAATAGTTTTACTTGGTCAAACCAAGCGAGTCAGCTCCAGAATCCTGAGAGACCATATAACATTTCACTGGGACCAAAACAAAAAAAAACATTTTATTTCTTTAAATCTGCTTTTTTAAAATGTTTTGGTCCGAGTGAAATGTTCTGTGTTCTCCCGTTTCTAAATATAGTTGAACCGTTTGGTTTGAACAAGTAAAACTCTTTTTTATAAGCATTTTACAAAATGTCTATTGGAAAATAAAAGGCGGATGAAAATCTCTGGTATGCATACTGAAGCAATAAGTGACGTTTACTTTGGCACTCTATGGATACAGAATATTCACAATATGGTTTTTATATGCACTACTGTACATCTCACTTGATATTTGGGACTAAGCAAGCACAGAAGCAGAGTTTTTTTTGTATCAGAATGGGCCTTTTTGGGGTGACTATACAGAAGAGTAAGCTTGATCGGTCTGCATAGAGACTAAACTTATGCAGCAATGTGTTTTTAAACCCCAAAACTTCAGACAAAGTAATCTCAATGTAAAAACTCTGACTTTAACTTTAAAATCCTCTAAAATTATCCAGTAAAATGTTTTAATTTTTTTTCCCTTCTTGCAACCCAAGATCAAAGAATGAAGTAATGTCCCTCACAATTTAGTGGGTTGTTTTAATTAAAAAGGTAAAACCCTCTTTGGGTGACGCCATGAATTTGCATAAAGGAATGTGAAGGTTTCTTTATTGGGGGCAAAGCACTGAAGGTGCGTATACTGTAGGCCAGAGGTTTCCAAAGTCTGAAACTGTTTGCCTCCCCCAAGACAAAACTACAAGCTAGGAAAAATGCTGCCCCCCCCTTAGTTTACTTGCTTGCTTTTGCTTAATTCCTGGATGCCTATGATTATTTTATTTGACCCCAGAGACACTCAACAATTGAGCCAAGATAGCCTGATCTCCTTGCCTATTTGTCATACAGTTATAAAGTGTGCTGTGAATATTCATGACTTCATCAGCCCAGTCAGATTTTAGGCCTTGATGGAGGTTTGCACTCTTCCAAGTGGATTCCTCTATAATATCATATTGTGCAGGGTTCCTATAGGTGCTGTAAATCTAAAAATGCTTGAATTTTGACGTGGTATTTTCAAGATTTGATAAGTGCTTGAAAATTGTCCATGCAAGATTAATAAATTCTCATTTTCTCTAGATGGCCTACTGCATTCAAGCAAAAAATCATCCGAGAAAGCAGGACTCTTCCCACAACAAGTGACCTGCAAGAGCTGCTCTTCGTGGCAGAACTCGCATCAGATGAGGAGGACTTGGATGACTCTGGTAGGTTAATGTATTTCTTCTAGTCATGCCCCTTCTTAGTCAATTCACCTTTTTCACTTCCCACACAATTCCCCCAATTTTGCGTCTTAAAAGGCAGGAAGTAACACAGGTTCAAGCAACATTAATTAGGGTTTCCAACTTCCAATCCATTTAGGTGATCCAGTGCCGGGGCCCTCGTTAATGTTTTGCTTGCACCTGCGTTACCTCTTGCCTTTCAGACACAAAATGGGTGAATTGGGTGGGAAGTGAAAAATGCTAATTAGTTGCCCCGATTGGTCTGTAGGATTTTTAAAGGTGAACTATGCCCAATTTAATAATTCATGTTATTCCTATGGTCTATGAGTGTCCAAAAATATACCAACTCTTTCGCAAATCCAAAACTTTCTGTTAGGATAAAGCTCAATTGGCTATAAAAACTTTTAAAACAAATTTATGGATCCACAAAATCAGTCTCCCATTCAATGATGCAACTCCAGAATTTATAGTTTTGGTACGGAGTACCTCATGTTAACAAATATTGATTGAACTTCCCTAGGACATCGAAACAACACATTTGAATTCCTAATTTGGGGGTGTTGCCCTTTAATATTCCACAAATTTGAATACAAAGTTTAGGAGATCATGATCTTTTATTATTATCTCCGCGGCTGCGTCTGTCTGTCTGTGTGTGCGTGTTCCCTGTCTGTGTGTTCCTCCTCTCCTCTAGCTTGGCCTTCGTGTATCTCGAGAACCGTTAGTCAGATCGACTTCAAACTTTGGGAGTGTGCTAAGGAGTGCGTGACTGAGTGCAGTGACCTGTTCTCGTGCAATTCGGCATAGCACCACCTACTGGCAATTTCTGTTTTTATCTCAACAACTTATCTCAATATTTCGAGAACCGTTGGTTGGATCGACTTCACACTTTGGGAGTGTGCTAAGGAGTATATGAACGGAGTGTAGTGATCTGTTTTCGTGCAATTCGGCATAGCACCACCTACTGGCAATTTCTTTTTTTTTAGCTCAACAACTTCTCTCAACAACCATTCGTCCGATCGACTTCAAATTTGGGGAGTGCGCTGATGGGAACTCCACACAGTGCAGTGCCCAATTTCGTGCAATTCGGCACAGCGCCACCTACTGGCAACACAAAAAGTGGTTTATCTTGAGAACCGCTCGTCCAATCAACTTCAAACTCGGGGAGTGCGCTTATGGGGAACCAAAGGACTGCAAGGAGCTGAATTCCAGGCAATTCCGCATAGCGCCACCTACTGGCAATTTATTTTTTTGATCTTAACTTATCTCAACAACCATTCGTCCGATCGACTTCAAATTTGGGGAGTGCGTTGATGGGAACTCGACACAGTGCAGTGCCAATTCCGTACAATTCGGCATAGCGCCACCTACTGGCAACACAAAAAGTGGTTTATCTTGACAACCGTTCATCCGATTGACTTCAAACTTGGGGAGTATGCTGCTGGGGACTTGACGTAGTGCAGTCCTGAATTTCTTGCAATTTGACAGCGCCACCTACTGTCAACACAAAAAGCAGGTTAGCTTGAGAAACATTCGTCCGATTGACTTCAAACTCGGGGAGTGCGCTGGGTGATTTGTTTGAACATTTAAAGGTTGGTTGGTTGTATTCAAACATGTTCTTGACTTTGTTGATGGACTTTCTTAGCACATCAGAACTCAAAATACTAGTTAACATGACTACAAATTACCACTTTTACAGCCCTATTATTTCTGTAAATGATCAGGCAAAAAATACCATGGTAAAAAAAGAATCCTCTTCAAACCAGTATCTCAAATATGAACAAAGCTAGTAGTGGGCCATGCTGCATTACGGACATCAGTTTGTCATAATAAACATCGAACAAAAAGTTCAGAAATTTGTGTTTGGTAGATTATTTCTCTGTTGTAACAATGCTTCTTGGCAATACATTTCATACATAATTTCATACATAATTCATTTCATACATAATTTAAAAGGGAAATAAACATGTTTTCCAACGGGAAAGCCTGTTTATTTCCCTTTTAAATTATGCCCCATTTGTAAGGAACATGCATTTGTGGAATGAGCAGCACAGCTGAGTATGCGCGTTGCACTCATGTAAAATGTGTCAAATCTTCTCCCCGCCACTACTGAACAATGTATTCTCCTGTTGGTATTGATTTTTCTTTGGTGTTGTTTGGTGCATTGGATGATTGAACTCTCTATCAGTAACAAGGAAGAAACAAGACATATTGACAATTTTACTATTTTTCTTTTCTAGGCTGCTGGGACAGTGATTTATGTTCCATTCTCCTCGTGCTCCACCTGATTCCGCCTACAGCCCAAGGCCGTAAGAGACCCGGCAAGATGTCCGCAGCCGCAGCAGAAAAGCATCTTGTGGTGTTCAAGAAGGTTAGTATTTTAGCCTGTACAGCAAATGTAAAAAGAAAAATGTGTTTTAAGGCAAAAATTACAATCTTTTAACATAGGATTCTTGGGGGAAAATACTTTTCTGCAAAAGTGGTTAAACTGACATTGTCACACAATAAAGGCAGGCCCTGTAGGGGTTAAGTCAGTTGACAGTCTATTGATATATATATGGGAGATAGGGGTGTGCTTCTCTCCATACTAAGACGATCCGATATGCATCTAGATACATGGGCTACGACACAATTCTGGGATGATACGCTTTATCAGGGATGCAAATTAGTCACCTTTCGGTGACAGTCACCTTTTTCATCCCAAAATACCCAAAATAAGATGCTTATATGAATGATTTCTAGTGGTTTTGTGTCTGCCCTGGTAGATCTGTCACCTTTTTCACTCTCCATGAGTTAGCATCTCTGTTTTATACAGAACGAGTTCAGTGTGATTGGATTTAAGTTGTGGACCGGTGATGTCATTCATGCCCAAAGGGCATCACTGGTCCACAACGTAACTCAAATCAACTCTCAATAACTCTCAAACGAAATTAATGGTTGCAAAACTGTTTTGGATATTTGTGAGATCATGTGAAAAATAAATCGGTATGGCTTTTCAGTAAAGTTCTCCTTTACGACATGCAAAGAGCATTGATGTTTTGTTCCGGGACAATTTTGGTAGGAATTTAGCCTATTAGCTCTGATAAGATTTGCCCCATTTATACCAGTTTACTTCTAGATTTTTAAATATATAACATCCTTTTGTCCTCAGAGTGGAACAAGCATCCAAGAACATCTTGACTCCATCAGCGCCACGACTCAACCCTATCTCCTTGCTGTTGGGCCGAAGAAGAACACCATCCATGACTACTTCATCATTCTCGACAAGCAGGCCATACCATGTGCGTCTACCAGTGCGCTAGGTGCTTTCGATGAACTCTTCAAGGCACACTTTGTGTTTGGAACCTCTTACAATCAGGTGCTGTACAACATGTACACCTTCATGCAGACAACTGTGTATGAAATAGACATCGGCAAAGTCAAGGAGGGCGCACGTGCTGCGGAGATCAGAGCTAGAGTGCTACACTAGGCTAATTTGACACTTGGGCTCAGCAATATCGGCATAAATATAGCAGCGTGTAATCATAGAAAAAAATCCTTCTCATTATCGGGATAGCATTTCCCATGTCACTCAGCCCTTGATACCATGGGGATGATTTGTTTTGTTTGCAAGGCCCATTTTTTGAATACCAACTTGCTTGTGAGGCATGTTAAATTAATTCATGGTTTATGTCCTGGTAAAACACTTCGCCTAAAATGTGCTCAGGCAGGATGTTGTTATGCTTGTGGTACCTTCTCAGGTTTTAGGAAGCATTTGAACACAAAACATGTAGAGCAAATTGAGCATGAAGTAAATGTCAGACCAGATGATGTAGCTGATGACAATGCACAGTCACAGTCACATTTAGAAGAAACAGCCACTAGCTCTCAGGTTTTTCCAGTATCCGACGATACTCTTGATATATGTGCATCGAACAAGAATACTCTTAATATGTGTGCATCTGCTATTGCGCACCTTCAGGTTGCAGGTGTCGGGCAGTCTACTGTAAATAGTTTTGTATCGTCTATGGAAGAAGTAGTACTAGAGATACACAGTCAAGCCAAAGATGCAGCTTTGAAATGTTTGTCTTCACAGGATACAAGTACTAAAGACAAAATAGAAGAATCTTTTGAGAAAATTGAAAACCCTTTCACTTCATTGAATTCTGAATCAAAACGCAATGCATATTTTCAGCAGAAATCGAGAATGGTTGAACCTGTGGAAAAAGTACTTGGCGTTAGGTTTGACAGTAGAAGAAATAGATCTACTGGAACTTATGATCAGAAAGTAGTAACTGACAAATTTGCTTATGTTCCTATTCTTGAAACATTGAAGTTTATTCTTGGAAATCCAAACATCAGTGATATGTTCAGGGCCAGTCACACCCCCAAGGATGGTGTTTATGTTGATTTGAAAGATGGGTCATATATGAATAGGCATCCTCTTTTTTCTACTGAAAATGATGCATTGCAAATCCAACTTTTTTTCGATGAATATGAAACTTCGAATCCGTTGGGAAGTAAGAAAGGTATCCACAAGCTAGGGGCTATATATTTTACATTGAGAAATTTCCCACCCAAGTTTAATTCATCTTTAGTCAACATACATTTGTGTGCACTTTTTCATGCCCAGGACATTAAAACCTATGGGTTTAACGCAATACTTGAGCCAATTATCAATGACCTAAAAGTGCTTGAAACTAATGGGATTGAAGTTCCCATGTTTGAACGTCCTGTTCGTGGCAGCATTGTGCAAGTCACAGGAGATAATCTGGGAATACATGGATTGTTTGGGTTTGTGGAATCATTCAGTGCTCGGCATTGCTGTCGTTTTTGTCTAATTGAGAAAGCGGATATTCAAATCTTATTCTGTGAAGATGACCAACGTGTGGTATTGCGCACAAAAGAAATGCATGCAGAACATTGCCATGCTATACAAACAAACCCAACACTACCTCATGTCTACGGTGTGAAGCGTTCATGTTTATTGAACTCTCTGCAGTATTTCAACACCTCTGATAACTTTGCTGTCGATATAATGCATGACCTTTTAGAAGGCGTTGCACAGTTTGAGGTCAAACTCACATTGCAGTATCTGCAAGAGAACTTTTTGACCAGCAAAGACCTGGCTGGTAGAATACAGGCCTTTAACTATGGTTACACTGAGAGGAGAAATCGTCCTCCTGCAGTTAAATTGATTGATGGAAGTAATGATTTAGGCCTCAATGCCATACAGTCCTGGTGTTTTTTGCGCAACATGCCATTGATATTTGGTGATCTAGTGCAGAGAGATGACAAGTACTGGCATCTTTTAATGTTGCTTCTACAGATTGTCAATATTGTGTTTAGTCCTATTCTAACACAGGGTATTACCATCTATCTTAAACACATTATTGTTGAGCATCATCGACTTTTCAAGGACTTGTTTCCTGCTAGGAATCTCTTACCTAAACATCACTTCATGGTTCATTATCCTCGATGCATAAGGAATGTTGGACCAATTCTGCATATGTGGTGTATGCGCTATGAGGCAAAACATAACTTTTTCAAGACTCAACTAAAGAGTTTCAAAAATATCACCAAGACATTGGCCAAAAAGCACCAACGACACATGGCATTGCATTGGGGATCCTTTTGCCAAGACCGATTAGCCATTGGTCCAGGAAAGACAGTGGGACTCAGTGAACTGAAAGAAGGTCCTAAGATCGCAGCCAAACTAAAAACTCCATTAACTACCAATGTTCTCTCAGTGAAGTGGGTAAAGCACCATGGTACTGAATATCGCCGTGACTTGATTGTATGTGTTGAGGTAGCCATTGACATGCCAGTGTTTTGTCAGATCAAGACTATTGTTGTGAAAGATGAACAAGTTGTTCTTATTGCTTCAGACATAGAAACAATTTGTTTTGATGAGCATTACCATGCATTCAAAGTTGCATTCAAGCGAGGCGGGGTGCTTAAAGTGTTTGATGTCAAAGAGTTGTTGTACTTCAAACCATTTGATGTTCTCATGGCATATGGAGCAACTGATTCCTTCCATTATATAGTGCCATATTGCCATCTAATGCAGCATTGAGCAGTGTTTTAAGTGTGAAGTGATGGTTTTCTGCATACTGCTGTTGCCCGGGGTAGGTGATTAATCCATCTGAGGAATGACTCCTAGATCTATGACGGTGTAGTAGCCTGATGCATTTTCTATGGTGTCGCATCTCATGGTGGTTATATCATTCGTTTGATTTAATTTGAATCTGGATTTGGCTTTTAAAATTTCTACCTTGGATTTTGTCACAAAGGATATAACATATTGTAATACTGTTAAAAAAAATCTTAATTGTCCACATTTTACTTGAGTTCTCATTGCAGTGGAAAGATTTTAATCCGGGAAACAGGATTAGACCGTCATTTTGCTGCTGTATTTTAGATTGGATATCTAAAACTATACATAAATATTAAATTATGAAACTTAAAATAGTAATATCTAATTTTGGACCGCTAAAACTAAACTTTAAATATTCAATATGAAAGGTCAAATATTATCTAATTTTAGACTAAATTTAAAGATATCGTGCTTAGTAATCCTGCTTTCCAGATCTCCTAACTAAAGGTCATTTGTTCCCTTTGACAATTCAACTTTATAATGATTGTTCTTGCCTTTTTTTCTCTTTTTGGATACGAAAACCTTTCTATGTAAAGATAGTCTCTAACATTTCAGAGGATAATTATCTATATTATCAAACGGCACAACCCGTTCTCACTCCGAGTGCGTAGCATATTGACGCTTTGTCCCGTCCCTTGTGTGTCACTTGTTACTAACATGGTACCCTTGAGCGACCCATGAAACGACTTGGGCTTTCCGACCAAATTCAATGTAAACCCATGGAAGTAATCTTTGACGCTTATGGCAACTGATTAGCCTAACTGCTCCCCCATTAGTCAACTGCTGCCCCATTAGGGTCTGGAGGAGCTAACCTCTCCCAGACCCTAACCCTAAACCTAACCTCTCCCACCCCCATGCCTAAACCCAACCTTCCCCAGACCCTAACCTCTCCCACCCCCCATGCCTAAACCTAACCTCCCCCAGCCCCTAACCCTAAACCTAACCTCTCCCACCCCCCACGCCTAAACCTAACCTCCCCCCAGACCCTAATGGGGGAGCAGTTGACTAATGGGGGAGCAGTTAGGCTAATGGAGGACAGTTGCCATAAGTGTCAAAGATTACTTCCATGGGTTTGCATTGAGTTTAAGTCATTTCATGGGTCGCTCAAGGGTACCATGTTAGTAACAAGTGACGCACAAGGGACGGGACAAAGCGTCAATATGCTACGTGCTCGGAGTGAGAACGTGTTGAATAGCAACATCAGGATTATCCTCAAGTGTTAAGAGAAAGTCTAAGGCACTTTATTGTTATACTGTAATGTATCAGATCTTTTTATTTTGTGTGTATGTAAAGTCAATGTTCTCTGCAGGCAAGAAGAATGTATTTTTTGTGTTCGTGCAACCAAAAGCTTTTACATGTTCATTCAACCAACATTGCACTTTAAAGTTTGAGTAGTTTGAATGCTCAATAAATAAAGACATGGACATAATTAATAGTTTTTATTGTTTTTTTTACATTACATGCAAATTTTACAGTATAGTAGTAGATTTATATATACACTGACAGGAGTTAATTAAAAATCAACACTTAGTGTAAAGTGGGAATAACTCCCACAAGGAGTAAATACATTTTTGAAAGAGTTAATTTTCGTTCACACTGGTGAGAGTAAGTGTTAAATTAACACTCAGTGTTAACTACTTTTAACGTTGATGGAGAGTTAAATTAAGATTAACTCTCGGAGTCAAATGCAATTAACACTGCAATTAACACTATGAGTGTTAATTTCCGCATAGTGTAACATTTCAATTAACACTGCAATTAACACTATGAGTGTTAATTTCCGCATAGTGTAACATTTCATTAACACTATTCAGTGTTGAGCAGGGTGATGCAGTGTTAAATTTGAACTCTTTCCAGAGTTGAATTAACTCTGAAAAATCAACACTATGTCAAGAGTTACTTCAACACCCTGTGGTGTGGGACCATATGTTATCCGAGCCAGTGTTAAAAATAACTCTTTAAGTGTTGATTTAACACTGCAAATTTTACTGTGCAGCACTCCAAAAAGGGACACTCAGTGGCCTAAGTGGTCGGGGCAGGTAGTCAAAATAGGATTGTATACCTATGTACAAATAATTGTATAGCTCACTGCAAAGTCATTCAAAGTTTGTTTTGTTTCCTGTCAAAAGGGTGTAATTGTGCTTATGCCATTTTGACACCTAGCAAAACCCCACTTTTGACACTGACCAAGCCTTGTGCGTAGACTGGAGGATCCTAACAGCACTTACGTCAGCTCAAAGTGCATGCTGACGTAAGTAATGCTAGCATTGCAGCATGATAACATAATTTCTACTATGCTATATTCTAATTCATATTTTACGTCAATATTAGATGAATATAAATACGTTAATATTCCAATTAAATACTTGGGCCTAGATTCAAATGTTATTCTATAAGGTTAGGAGTGTGAACTGGTCAATATGAGCTCTGATAGTATGAGTTTTGCAGGGGGTTACAGTTCTTTGAATGTGTCCCAGCCAGGACACATCAATAAGTCATGTGTCCTGGGACACATGGTCCACCTGCTCTTCAGGTAACATGGCAGGTCATTCCATGTGTTCAAAGGGCCCAGGAAATCATTTTATAGTGCAGTGTTTCCCAAACTATGGGTCAGGACCCATTTTGGGTCGTGGACCAGTGGGGGGTGGGTCACCAACTGGTCGTCATGGCAACTCATTACCGTATGCTTTTTGTGAGTTTGGGTCCCAGGGAGACACAACATTTATTTTGGGTACCAAGATGCAAATGTTTGGTAACCCCTGTTATAGTGTACTGCAAAGTCATTCAAAGTTTGTTTTGTTTCCTGTCAAAAGGGTGTAATTGCGCTTACGCCCTTTTGACACCTAGCAAAACCCCAGTTTTGACACTGACCAAGCCTTGTGCGTAGAGGACAAGTGAAGGACAAACAGCTTAGCTCAGCTCAAAATGCATGCTGAGTCTGACATAAGTAATGCTACAGTAGCATGGCAGCATGATCACATAATGTCTCCTATACTGTATTCTAATAACAAGAGCATCAACTTTCCACTCATATCCAATTTAGGAAATTCCAACACTGTTTAGGGACCCCAGTAACCACCAGTGGTTTTTGCAAAACTGCATAGGATTAGTATAAAGTGGGCATGATTGTAAAGGGGAGACTCATGGGTACCCTGACAACCCATTCTCATTCAGATATCTTGAGGTGAGAGGTCAAGGGACCCCTGTGAAAATGGCCATGCACCTTTTTGCCTCGTCAAAATCCAGCCTAAATTCAGAGCATTATTTAGCCTCCTTCCCGACAAGGTAACATGACAGGGTTGACAAGGTAACATGACAGGGTTGACAAGGTAACATGACAGGGTTGACAAGGTAACATGACAGGGTTGACAAGGTAACATGACAGGGTTGACAAGGTAACATGACAGGGTTGACAAGGTAACATGACAGGGTTGACAAGGTAACATGACAGGGTACAGGGTTGACAAGGTAACATGACAGGGTTGACAAGGTAACATGACAGGGTTGACAAGGTAACATGACAGGGTTGACAAGGTAACATGACAGGGTTGACAAGGTAACATGACAGGGTTGACAAGGTAACATGACAGGGTTGACAAGGTAACATGACAGGGTTGACAAGGTAACATGACAGGGTTGACAAGGTAACATGACAGGGTTGACAAGGTAACATGACAGGGTTGACAAGGTAACATGACAGGGTACAGGGTTGACAAGGTAACATGACAGGGTTGACAAGGTAACATGACAGGGTTGACAAGGTAACATGACAGGGTTGACAAGGTAACATGACAGGGTTGACAAGGTAACATGACAGGGTTGACAAGGTAACATGACAGGGTTGACAAGGTAACATGACAGGGTTGACAAGGTAACATGACAGGGTTGACAAGGTAACATGACAGGGTTGACAAGGTAACATGACAGGGTTGACAAGGTAACATGACAGGGTTGACAAGGTAACATGACAGGGTTGACAAGGTAACATGACAGGGTTGACAAGGTAACATGACAGGGTTGACAAGGTAACATGACAGGGTTGACAAGGTAACATGACAGGGTTGACAAGGTAACATGACAGGGTTGACAAGGTAACATGACAGAGTTGACAAGGTAACATGACAGGGTTGACAAGGTAACATGACAGGGTTGACAAGGTAACATGACAGGGTTGACAAGGTAACATGACAGGGTTGACACGGTAACATGACAGGGTTGACAAGGTAACATGACAGGGTTGACAAGGTAACATGACCGGGTTGACAAGGTAACATGACAGGGTTGACAAGGTAACATGACAGGGTTGACAAGGTAACATGACAGGGTTGACAAGGTAACATGACAGGGTTGACAAGGTAACATGACAGGGTTGACAAGGTAACATGACAGGGTTGACAAGGTAACATGACAGGGTACAGGGTTGACAAGGTAACATGACAGGGTTGACAAGGTAACATGACAGGGTTGACAAGGTAACATGACAGGGTTGACAAGGTAACATGACAGGGTTGACAAGGTAACATGACAGGGTTGACAAGGTAACATGACAGGGTTGACAAGGTAACATGACAGGGTTGACAAGGTAACATGACAGGGTTGACAAGGTAACATGACAGGGTTGACAAGGTAACATGACAGGGTTGACAAGGTAACATGACAGGGTTGACAAGGTAACATGACAGGGTTGACAAGGTAACATGACAGGGTTGATAAGGTAACATGACAGGGTTGACAAGGTAACATGACAGGGTTGACAAGGTAACATGACAGGGTTGACAAGGTAACATGACAGGGTTGACAAGGTAATATGACAGGGTTGGCACCAATGGATGCCTCACACTGTTTGTCTGTTGCACTCTTAGGGGGAGAGCAGAGCAAGGAACTAACCATTCTACACTGAAACGGATATTGGTGTGAGGGGTATACTGTATATACCACTCTCATAACATGTGTGTATCACTTAGGGTGTCGAGTCATAATCTATTTTTTATTTGTCTTTATTGAATGTTCCAAAACTGCATGTTTAACTAAGAATAGGCTAATGATTATTTCCACCCACCACTTATTTAATGTGGTTACTTTCTTGTCAAAAGTGTGGAAGGAACAATGCATGCTGGGGGATATTGTCCTGATGTTGGTTTAGTAGCAAAAGTAAACACAAGTTAATAGCAGCATTCACTATAGACTCTATAGTGAATGCTTTCCACAAAATCATGAACAATGAAGAAAACCAGGAGCAATACAGTTCCACTTTTACCAAATAAACCAAAATTGATGTTCTGCGACAAGTTATATCATCCTGAAAACCCAAATATTTGAAACTAGTAAAATTATAAAATTATCTGTCAGTGCAATAAGGTAAATACAATAAGTTGTTGATCACAAAGTACATTTATTTGCATTCATTTGATTCCCAATCACGACACACTGGTAAGAATTATTAATATCAAATTAAAAATGCTTTGAAATGCATAACGCACAATAGACAGCTAACAATCTGCCTGACGAAAAAAGTATGAGTGAGTCCTAATTGTGGGCGTTTCGGCCCCCTGCGCTTCACGTCATCTCGGCGCACATCTCTGTATAGGCGTGTTTATGCCCAAAAGCATTGTGGAGGTGTGGTCATTAAACCACAGCATCACATCAGCAGCTTCCTCCTCACTCAGAGGGAGAGTGAGAGAGAGAAAGAGGGACAGAGAAAAGATAGCCTAGATGGGGAGAGGGAGAGAGGGAGAGAGAGAGATGTGAGGCTGTCATAGAAAGCAAATAACGTGCTCATGCCCACCTGTGAATCACCTGTGTATTATTGCCATTTCACACGCTGAAAAAGGGCTGCTGCCCAAACGTCTCCTTTTGGGGCTCTCTTCTCCTGCATCTCCGCTGCGGACATACTGTATACTGCATGCGTAATTGCGCAGGTCTGAGAGCCGGCGATGAGTGATGCTGCTCTATTTGAAGTTGAATTTCGTTCCACCAGCACACATTTTATTAATCAGCTATTTTCTATTCGTTTCTATTAATATATATACATCGAATCCCACCAATTTAGCCCATCATTTTCCCGTTGGCACAAATTACTTTTAAAATTTTATTTTTTAAGAACATGTTAGGCCCTCACAGAGGGCCTAGACGGCCCTGACGGTTCCCAACTGAAAGACACATGCTTCCGTCTCTGTCTGCTTGATGGGGAGAGGCTGTCTCTCTCTCTCTCCCCTGACGAGGGAAGTGGAGAGGGCTATTGCGGTGCTATTAAACGTATAATGGTTGGAAAAGATCAACATTTGCTTTTTATTTTCTCCTACTTAAAGTAATCTAATGTTACACCACAGACCTGTATGGTCGGAAATTATGTAGCCTAATAAAACCATGACAAACGAATTCTCATTTTTAAATCAAGGTGTGTTTTTTCTGCAATGTAGGCAATAGTTAAAAATCAACGTGGCATTCCGAGGAGAGAAGAGTGTGTGCAGGCACGAGTGGAGTGACATCCATGCCGTGCATAAATGGATCCAATCAAGGATTTCCTGCACTGCACGGAGATGTGGAGAGTGTCTGCGCTCAGGCGTACGTCTGCGTTTGTGCTAAGACCAGCTATGTCCTGGCGTTAAAATTGAGAGCACCCAAGGTGATTTTTTTCTAACACATTGCGCTGGAACGCCTATTTTGGAACGGGCAACTTCCAAACCTATCTTTGCGCTTGCCACATACCGACGGTATCTTCCCCACAGCGCTATTCGACACGTGCGCGAGACACATGATAGGGTAGAGGCCCACCGACACGCTTGGGCCACGCCTACACCTGTGTCATCACAGCGCAAAACTGGACGGTGGAGGCAGACGATAGCAATAAGAGGTGCGCAAACGCAGCGCAAAGGCAGCGCAAACGATAGTGCCGTACTACGATAGGGCCCTAGGACTCTGTTAAAAGGCTACACAGGTTCTTTACACCAGGGTTGAGCAGAATTAAAATACTAAAACCAAGCATAGAAAAAGTAACAATGTTTATTGATTAAAATGTGCCCCAAACCCAGCCCAAAGTCCATCCGCGTCCTTGTGTCCACCGGTCTGAGGTAGTCCTGTTTCCCACTCCGGTCCACCACTTTCCTTAGGGGGACCAGAACATAGGAGTCAACCACCAAGGCCCCATAGCACTCAGGCCCAGAGTCAAAAGTCAAACTGCCAGGGCCCGTAGGCCTACAACTTGAAAGTAACATATTCACTACCCCACAGCACACCGTCACTGCAAACTGTATATGCACTCAGGAACCCGTAGGTATTAAGCTTTCATGCAAATCACTGCACTGGGTTTAGATTAGGGAGTATACTAGGGAACACGGCACTCCAAAAAGGGACACTCAGTGGCCTGAGTGGTCGGGGCAGGTAGTCAAAATAGGATTGTATACCTATGTACAAATCATTGTATAGCTCACTGCAAAGACAGTAAAAGTAGGGGTTGTTTGCTGTCAGAAGGGTGTAACTGCATGTACGCCATTTTGACACCTAACAAAACCCCACTTTTGACACTGACCAAGCCTTGTGCGTAGACTGGAGGATCCTAACAGCACTTACGTCAGCTCAAAGTGCAGGCTGACGCAAGTTATGCTAGCATTGCAGCATGATAACATAATTTCTACTATGCTATATTCTAATTCATATTTTACGTCAATATTAGATGAATATAAATATGTTAATATTCCCATTAAATACTTGGGCCTAGATTCAAATGTTATTCTATAAGGTTAGGAGTGTGAACTGGTCAATACGAGGTCTGATAGTAAGAGTTTTGGAGGGGGTTACAGTTCTTTGAATGTGTCCCAGCCAGGACACATCAATAAGTCATGTGTCCTGGGACACATGGTACACCTGCTCTTCAGGTAACATGGCAGGTCATTCCATTTGTTCAAAGGGCCCAGGAAATCATTTTATAGTGCAGTGTTTCCCAAACTATGGGTCAGGACCCATTTTGGGTCGTGGACCAGTGGGGGGTGGGTCACCAACTGGTCGTCATGGCAACTCATTACCGTATGCTTTTGTGAGTTTGGGTCCCAGGGAGACACAACATTTATTTTGGGTACCAAGATGCAAAGGTTTGGTAACCCCTGTTATAGTGTACTGCAAAGTCATTCAAAGTTGGTTTTGTTTCCTGGCAAAAGGGTGTAATTGCGCTTACGCCCTTTTGACACCTAGCAAAACCCCAGTTTTGACACTGACCAAGCCTTGTGCGTAGAGGATTTAAACAGCTTAGCTCAGCTCAAAATGCATGCTGAGTCTGACATAAGTAATGCTACAGTAGCATGGCAGCATGATCACATAATGTCTCCTATATTCTAATAACAAGAGCATCAACTTTCCACTCATACCCAATTTAGGAAATTCCAACACTGTTTAGGGACCCCAGTAACCACCAGTGGTTTTTGCAAAACTGCATAGGATTAGTATAAAGTGGGCATGACTGTAAAGGGGAGACTTGTGGGTACCCTGACAACCCATTCTCATTCAGATATCTTGAGGTGAGAGGTCAAGGGACCCCTGTGAAAATGGCCATGCACCTTTTTGCCTCGCCAAAATCCAGCCTAAATTCAGAGCATTATTTAGCCTCCTTCCCGACAAGGTAACATGACAGGGTTGGCACCAATGGATGCCTCACACTGGCGTAGGGATCGGCAGTGCAGGTGGTGATAGGGCCCATCCACTTGGAAAACACAGATTTATATGGGGTGATACAGAGTTGGACATGATTGTTTGTCTGTTGCACTCTTAGGGGGAGAGCAGAGCAAGGAACTAACCATTCTACACTGAAACGGATATATATATATATATGGGTATATATACCACTCTCATAACATGTGTGTATAACTTAGGGTGTCGAGTCATAATCTATTTTTTATTTGTCTTTATTGAATGTTCCAAAACTGCATGTTTAACTAAGAATAAGCTAATGATTATTTCCACCCACCACTTATTTAATGTGGTTACTTTCTTGTCAAAAGTTTGGAAGGAACAATGCATGCTGGGGGATATTGTCCTGATGTTGGTTTAGTAGCAAAAGTAAACACAGGTTAATAGCAGCATTCACTATAGACTCTATAGTGAATGCTTTCCACAAAATCATGAACAATGAAGAAAACCAGGAGGAATACAGTTCCACTTTTACCAAATAAACCAAAATTGATGTTCTGCGACAAGTTATATCATCCTGAAAACCCAAATATTTGAAACTAGTAAAATTATAAAATTATCTGTCAGTGTAATAAGGTAAATAGTTGTTGATCACAAAGTACATTTATTTGCATTCATTTGATTCCAAATCACGACACACTGGTAAGAATTATTAATATCAAATTAAAAATGCTTTGAAATGCATAACGCACAATAGACAGCTAACAATCTGCCTGACGAAAAAATTATGAGTGAGTCCATATTTTCTTTAACAATATAATTGTTAGGTAGGGCCCAGAGCAAATAGTTGCACTGGGGCACATGGCAATGATGTTACATTACTGATGCCTCAGGTCTTCTACTTTCATATGATAGCAGGACTGTTCTGGCACCTGAGCACGTAGCGATGCACACATCACCAGATAGCTAAACACTCTTGAATAACTTGACTGAAGTAGCACTGGGTATCTTCAATAATGACGAAGGAGCGTTAAGTGAGATATCAACGTGCACTTGTACATCCGTTTTAATCATGAAGAAGAAGATACAGCACTGTGAGGTCGAGTTGAGTACAGGTTGAGTATGAAACTGTAAATGATACAAAAATGGCTATCAATACAATGCAATCAAATAGTTTGAAATATGAGCAGAAATAATTACTAACAACATAAATGAATCAAACTACTCACAGACAAAGCTTCTCCAAGGTTTACACAGGTGAATGAAGAAAGAAGTAGTCCTGAATCATGCTTTTCCCTTGTCAGTTTTCAGGTAGAAAATGGCTGCTCTGAACATGTGAGAAATGGCTGCTCTGAACATGTGGCTGACAACCCATGTGACCTTTAACAGCCAATGAGAATCCATCCATCTAACTAACAAAATAGCAGGCGACATTCACATAATGGCCTATAGGCGGTGCTAGAGAAACAGTAAAACAGAAAGAAAGCATGTAAAATGCCTGTAACGTTACAAGGACCCTCACTCTATCTCTAAAAATGAGCACATTACAGCCTCTAAAAGACAGTAATGTCGACCTTTTAGGAAGTTTTAAAGTTTTAAAGACGACACTTGCGCGAGACACATGATAGGCTAGAGGCCCACCGACACACCTGGGCCACGCCTACACCTGTGTCATCACAACGCAAAACTGGATGGTGGAGGCAGACGATAGCAATAAGAGGCGCGCAAACGCAGCGCAAACAATAGCGCCGTACAACGATAGGGCCCTATGAGTAATATGTTCAGTATGTATAAAAATAAATGGTGTGTCGACTTGTGGTATAAACCAAAATTAAGAATGTATCGTCTCATAAAAGATAGTTACAGTGTAGAAGCCTATGTGAAGTTTGACTTGAACAGATGAAAAAGATCCATGTGTGCTCAACTGCACTCTGGAACTCTTCCATTAGCACTAGAGACTGGTAGGTTTAAAGCAACCCCTGAAGAAGATAGACTCTGTTTACTATGTGAATTACGCAAAATTGAAAACGAAATTCATTTCCTGTTCTACTGTACTGCTTATGATGATGCAAGGGAAGTACTCTTTAGTCAAATGCCCTTCATTTATGCTGACTTCTTTGGATTGGATGATTATGTGAAACTTGAGTTATGCTTTAAAAAAGGAACCTTCCCCACAGCAGAGTTTATTTGTAAAGCTTGGGAGAAAAGACAAAACTATTTGTTTAGTAATTGATGTATTGCTCTGTATTGCTGTCTGAGCAGTACACTGTCCTACAATCTGTTTTTATTTCATTGTACCACTGTACATGTGTCAATGCTGTATTATTATTGTATTTTATTGTGTGTCTTGGTTTCGGTTGGGCACGATGAGTGCATGACACCTTAATAAATCAATTAATCAGAAAAAAGCATCCATTGGTCCCAACCCTGTCACCTTGTCGGGAAGGGGGCTAAATAATACTCTGAATTTAGGCTAGATTTTGTTTTTTTCAAAGGGGTCCCTTGACCTCTCACCTCAAGATATTTGAATGAGAATGGGTTGTCAGGGTACCCACGAGTCATGCCCACTTTATACTAATCCTATGCAGTTTAGCAAAAACCACACAATTTATTTTTGCATGTAGTATAAATGTGTTATTTGCACCTATTCTATTTGAATATTTTTGCATACTGGGGTCCCTAAACAGTTTTGGAATTTCCTAAATTGGTATGTGGAAAGTTTATACTCTTGTTATTAGAATATATGAGAAATTATGTGATCATGCTGCCATGCTAGCATTACTTATGTCAGACTCAGCATGCATTTTAAGCTGAGCTAAGCTGTTTGAATCCTCTACGCACAAGGCTTGGTCAGTGTCAATAGTGGGGTTTTGCTAGGTGTCAAAAGGGCGTAAGCGCAATTACACCCTTTTGACAGGAAACAAAACCAACTTTGAATGACTTTGCAGTACACTATAACAGGGGTTACCAAACATTTGCATCTTGGTACCCAAAATAAATGTTGTGTCTCCCTGGGACCCAAACTCACAAAAACATACGGTAATGAGTTGCCATGACGACCAGTTGGTGACCCACCCCCCACTGGTCCACGACCCAAAATGGGTCCTGACCCATAGTTTGGGAAACACTGCACTATAAAATGATTTCCTGGGCCCTTTGAACAAATGGAATGACCTGCCATGTTACCTGAAGAGCAGGTGGACCATGTGTCCCAGGACACATGACTTATTGATGTGTCCTGGCTGGGACACATTCAAAGAACTGTAACCCCCTGCAAAACTCTTACTATCAGACCTCGTATTGACCAGTTCACACTCCTAACCTTATAGAATAACATTTGAATCTAGGCCCAAGTATTTAATGGGAATATTAACATATTTATATTCATCTAATATTGACGTAAAATATGAATTAGAATATAGCATAGTAGAAATTATGTTATGCTGCAATGCTAGCATTACTTACATCAGCATGGACTTTGAGCTGACCTAAGTGCTGTTAGGATCCTCCAGTCTACCCTCAAGGCTTGGTCAGTGACAAAGGTGGGGTTTTGCTAGGTGTCCAAATGGCTTACAGTACATACACCCTCATTTTACTGTCTTTGCAGTGAGCTATACAATGATTTGTACATAGGTATACAATTATTTCTTAATTTTACTCCTGCTTATATTCATAGCGGACATTCTACAATGTAGAATGTCCGCTATGAATATATGAATATGAATATGAATATATGAATATGAATATATATGAATATATATGTGATGTAGAATCTACATCACACTTATTGTATATAATGCAAATAACAGTTAACTTGTTTCATATACCTTCGATTGCAGTCCTTGTTTGTTAATTTTAGCTTGTATGTATATACATTTCTTTTCCTTTGAAAGTACATTAAGAGCAACGTATACCGGAGTCAAATTCCCTAAATACTTGGCCAATAAAGCTGATTCTGATTGTGATAATGTCAATTATGTCAATAGTGTGGCGCATCCACTTTGATTCAGGCCCACCTGCAATTTACTTTCTGGCTACGACACTGAGAAAGCAGCGTATGTTATATGCTCAGGCTAACATGTTGATAAGGAAATTCCACTCTTGTTCTGATGTTGTAAAGAATAATCTCTTTAGGACTGTTACCCCTATTTACACTGCCCCCTTGTGGGCTAAGTCTAAAAAAGATAGCCTCCTCAAACGTCTCGCATGGTCCATTTCCACTGCTGGTATTAGCGCGGCCCCGCCCAGTTTGTCTCGCTTTTTTGTTTCATTCCACCGATCAAAAACCTGGACAGCCCGGGTTGAGTCGTGCTAGTTTTGGTCCCTGCTTTGTCACTGCAGACGACTGATTGGTCAGGCAGAATCATGTTTACTGTAGGCTATCTGTCAATGCTGGATACCAGTTTAGTGGGGCTTACCTTCGCTTCTGTTATTTACATCAGTCTTTTGTGTTGCTGCTTAATTAGCTTAACCTTACCTTGAAGGAGTACAATCATGTTCCAAGTTCAAACATTAATTAATCACATTGAACACATGCGATCGAGTTTAGTATATCCGTGATGGCAAGTTCCCATTTTTTCAGTGTGTCACAATGTCTTCTTCTCATGAGTTTTATGGCAGGTGGTGCATTACTGCCACCTCTGGACGATGTACACTTCTGAAAATGTATCCAAAATGACTGAATTTGAACCATATTCATAAATGTTAAAAGATTCGAATGAATGCATATCTAAACCAAATGCCTATATTTTAACTATTTGAATTACAGCTAGCCATATTTAAACCATATTCATAATTTTTAACTGATTCAGTTGAATTAATCTCAGAAAAAAACGATTTATTTAGATTCTAGGGATTTTGAATAAATACATTTTATGATTATGATTATTTGAATAAAATCTAATAGATGCAAATAATTAATAATTAACTACACCATGATTATTTCTGTGAGTGGGGGAAAAGGTATTGCTGCTCTCAATGTAGGCCTACAGGGGGGGAAAGGTATTGTTGCTCTCAATGTAGGCCTACAGGGGGGAAAAGTTATTGCTGCTCTCAATGTAGGCCTACAGGGGGGAAAGGTATTGCAAACAAGCTAAAACAACAAACAAGGACATCGATCAACGGCTGATTGACAATTCTGTGAAAACCGTCTCTATCTATAACTATAACGGCCCCCCGTGTTGTTCACAAGTGTAAAATAATCCCTCATAAATAAATCCTTTATTTTAAAGTGATGAACCAGTGCTTAAAGAAAATGTAGTTCATATTTACTCTTTAATCAGAATCCTTTAATTGGTAAATATATTTGCACATACAAGGAATTTTAGCTAAGTGATTGTTTTGTTAAAAGAAAGAATAAAACAAATTAACAGATTAAAAACAGTACATAAAGAAAAAGTAGATATATAAAACAATGTATAGAAAGTAAACAAACAAATAAGAAACAGTGGAATAAAATCCAGTCTCATAAAAATCTGGTCATGGAAATGTGAAAATATGGAAGAGTTTACTGTTGTATTTTCATCAGTGATATGGTGTGGAAACCCTACTTGTGCACACACACACACACACGCACACACACACACACACACACACACACACACACACACACACACACACACACACACACTAAGCCAGACCCGGGCATTATCCACCCAGGGCGCCAGATGCGGCCCTCATGATGGTTCCGCCTGGCCCGGGAGGTCTAATGGTGCATGTCCACTTGTCCGGGTTTTTGCACACGTCCTATTCATTGTGTATTTGTGCAATGCATTGTGGGCCAGGCAGGCGGGGAGTTCCAGGAACCGGGAGCAGGCACTGCCCACCTGCTCATTTACATAAAGTATTGAGCCAGATACTTGATGTAAATCAGGTCCATGCCCCTCCCCTCCCCCACCTCCTGAACTCATGTCTCATCTTTTAAACCCAAAACAAAGACACAGGGAGACACAGCATGATGACCTATAGGCATCACATGTGATCACAAACACATTTCACTGACTGGTTTTCATTTAGGAAGAGAACGTTTCTAATTTGCCGCCATTTTTTTTTTTGCTTCAAGCCGTGGAGGACAGCCAACAATGGAGAACACGTTGCTCATCAAATCACATGCAGCAAGCAAGAAACATGGAGCCCTTAGCCTGATATTCAGACTGAATAGAGCACCGCAGGAACCCAGAAGTATACTTCCGGGTTCGTAAGAGGAAAAGTGAATGAGGTTTTAGAATGTAGATTTCACTTAAATGCATAAAATAAGGTCTGTGGTTAACAAAAGTTTATGGGAATGCGAATTTGGGTTCAGCAGGATAATAATAATCTTCACAAACGTGTTTGTAGTTTCTTTCTCATGGTTTTTGTTTGGTTTGTTTTGTAACCTTGCTTTAAGAAACACAGCGACATGGTTTTAAACAGCTAAAAATAGCATAATATGGGACCTTTAATCATTTTGACATTTTGTTCAGTTGTGGCTTGAAAGCGATGATATTGATTAGTGTGAAGTTTACAACTACCACATTTAGTAGCCAAAGCAGAGATAGCCTGTCTCTGTTTCTGTTGTGCATGACTAGCTATAGTGCATGACTGACAACAGCGTTAGCCAATCAGTGCCCTCGGCGATGCCAGACCAAAGAACAG